>NW_009646736.1:5221804-5252797 GCF_000708025.1 Charadrius vociferus | reverse complement strand
CAGCAGTTGAATCAACTGGCGCTGAAGAGAAGTCAGCAAAACTCTCCAAGCTGGCTTCAAAATCGGTGACCTCAGCCAAAGCTGGGTGTAGCACCATCACTGATTCTTCTTCTTCAGCTTCTACATCATCCTCCTCTTCTGCTGTTGCCTCTGCTTCTTCTACTGTTCCTCAGGGTGCCAGAGTGAAACAGGGAAAGGACCAGAATAAGGCTAGACGTTCCCGTTCTGCATCCAGCCCCAGTCCAAGAAGGAGTAGCAGGGACAAAGAACCAAGTAAAACAAGTGGCTCTTCAAAGTTTGACTGGGCTGCTCGATTCAGCCCAAAAGTTAGTCTGCCTAAAACAAAACTGTCTCTACCAGGCTCTTCCAAGTCAGAGACATCAAAACCTGGACCTTCAGGACTACAGGCTAAGCTAGCAAGTAAGTTGTTCTGTTGTGGAAGAATAAGTATGTATGTTTTAAAAACAAGTCTTCTAAACAAATACTTCTGTTGTTTTCAGGCTTCTTGGTATCTTCTTAGAGAAATTGCATTCTGCTGAGCTTTTAAGTAAAGCTGTGACTAACTGTTTACAGCCAAAACAAATTATTTGAGTGCAGTCAGTGTTCTATAAATTTAAGTTGCTTCTCTGTCTTGCAAATCAATTTTAAAAAGAAAATATATGCAAAATAGTTGGATGTTGTGATGGGGACATAGATGTTATAAAACTCCCTTGATCATATTCCTTCTGTTAGATGTTTTTTCTCATTTTCTTAAGCTTTCTGTCCCGAAGTAGGAATATTAAATGCTGGGAGAAAAAGTATATAATCTGTGGTTTCTTGTTTCAAGCCCACTTTCCTAGCTTTTCCTTACTGTGAGAATCTCTGATGTTACTTTAAGAACAGTGATCTCTTAAACCTAGTGTACTTAGTGCCTGGGACGTTAGCCACTTTATCTTTTAAATTGTTCCTTCAAGATAGATTGTGTCTCTGCTGAATATGAATACAAGTTACTGTTCTTGGACATTGTCACTAAGAAATATAGGCTGTCTCCAAGCAGAGCACCTGCTTGCTAGTGTGCAGATAGGCTTGTAGCTCTGCTGCCTTAAGCAAAACTTTCTTGAAATGTGCTATGCTGGCTTTGTGTACTGTATGATTTACTTATAGCATGTATTCTCCAAAACTTGATTTAAGAAGTTGAATTCCTAAGCTTGTTTACTGTTGTTGTTTTACCTAGACATGATCACAAGTAGTGTGTCCCAACTGGGGCATGTCTATAGCTAATACTAATGCAGGAAATATGTGAAACAAACAAGAACAACTGGATGTCTTCCTGTATAATCAAAATAGATGTAATTGACCTAATAGGCTTGTTTTGGATAACTTGCATGACTGGAGTATTGATTCTGGAATGACCTAACCTAATTGAGGAAGAATGGCATTGGGGAAGGGGAGTGAGTTATTTTATAGCAAGGTTTTATCTACCTGCTCCACGGTTCAACACTTCCTGGGTGATGAATTCCAAAGTAAAAATTCTGAACTTGCGCATTGTGGAGTGAGGGGAAAATGGGTAGGAATCGGGCAAGAATGGGACTGACCAACAAGTTATTAGCAAAGTTTGTCCTTGTTACAGGCAACTTTTTAGCAATGTAGAAAAGAAACAGGGAGGAGAAAGAATTTACCTCCAACAAGTGAACAATGAGAAGCTGAAGGCAGAGAGTAATTTATGTGACCAGTTAAAAAACTTCAGCAAGGACTGAGAAGTGGAAGGGTGGGATAGCACAATGTAAGGAGGGGCATGTGTTGAGTAGCTTGAAAAACAACATTGAGAATATGAGCCTAAACTGTCTCCACAAAAAGTACGGAGAAAGCTTACAGGAAAGACGGGGATGAACTTGTTAGCAGGGTCTGTTGTGATAGGACAAGGGGTAATGGCTTTAAACTAAAAGAGACTAGTTTTAGACTAAATATAAGGAAGAAATTTTTTACACCGAGGGTGGTGATACACTGGAATAGGTTGCCCAGAGAGGTAGCAAATGCCCAGTTCATGGTCAGGTTGGACAGGCCTCTGAGCAACCTGATCTAGCTTTAGCTCTTCCGTGAACCTTTTTTGCAGAAAGGTAAACTTAAGTTGAACTAAGATGTGCAAGTATATGACACAAAACTGAGTCGGTATGGACTGTAGGTATGGGTGTGTATGTATAAAAAGTCACTGGTAAGGGGCAGAAAGCATGATGAGAGACATTTCTAGACTCAGTGGAGGTTAAAGTTACATTCTCTAGATGGTGTCCCCATTTGAGGGTGGGAGGGGGAAGTACTAACAGGTGATACTAGGAAGTCTAAAATGTCTAGTGCCTCTTTATTTTACTCTAGATTACAGCAAAACTTATTCCAATGGCTATTATATTGAACATCCTCCACCTGGGTTGGGGCAACCCCCCTATCAATACAGGTTGGGGGGTGAAGGGATTGAGAGCAGCCCTGCCGAGAAGGACTTGGGGGAACTTAGGGATGAAAATGTGGACATGAGCCAACAATGTGTGCTCGCAGCCCAGAAGACCAACTGTATCCTGGGCCACATCAAAAGTAGTGTGGCCAGAAGGTTGAGGGAGGTGATTCTGCCCCTCTGCTCTGCTCTGGTAAGATCCCACCTGGAGTACTGCGTTCTGTTCTGGGGCCCCCAACGTAATAAGGACATGGGCCTGTTGGAGCAGGTCCAGAGGAGGACCACGAAGATGATCAGAGGGCTGGAATGCCTCTCCTATGAGGACAGCCTGAGAGAGTTGGGGTTGTTCAGCCTTGAGAAGAGAAGGCTCCAGGGAGACCTTATTGTGGCCTTCCAGTACCTAAACGGGGCCTACAGGAAAGGCAGGGGTGAACTTTTTAGCAGGGCCTGTTGTAATAGGACAAGGGGTAATGGCTTTAAACTAAAAGAGACTAGTTTTAGACTAGATATAAGGAAGAAATTTTTTACGCTGGGGGTGGTGACACACTGGAACAGGTTGCCCAGAGAGGTGGCAAATGCCCAGTTCATCGTCAGGTTGGACAGGGCTCTGAGCGACCTGATGTAGTTGAAGATGTCCCTGCTCATTGCAGGGGGGTTGGGACCTTTAAAGGTCATCTAGTCCTTCCAACCCAAAGTATTCTGTAATTAATGATCAGAGTAAGTGATTATACTGAAGATCACTAAGAGTAAGAACCCAACCTAGAAGTGAAGACAAGTGTTGAACTTTATGATATTTTCAAATAGTCTCAGCCTTTCAAATATTGTATTAGAGCTCTTTGAATCAACAGTAACTATTGTTAGCTTAGCCTTTTTTTAAAAAAACAAGAAAATAATTTGTCTGTCATACAGCTTCACTAACTTGAAAATATTGGGACAAATTTGAAGTATTTGAAGAAAATACATATTTTGGATAATGCTGAGAAGTGTCAAGAAAATACTAAGAAAATAAACCTGCAGGATAGGTTTTTAGGGAAGAATGGGTAAGTTAGAACTTGTTATCTGTAGCAAGCTACTACCCTTAGGGGGTAAGGGAGCAGAAGTACCTGATTTTTCGCACAAATATCAACACTTCTAAAGCTTTCTAAAGCAGTAAGGCAAACGGTGATCTAGATTAAATTATTGAGGTGTACACCCTTCTGCCTGGAAACATGTCTTACAAGTCATAGCAATCCTGTGTAGAAAGTGAAGGCTAAAACTTGGTGGGCTTGTATAGGGATATTATATGAAACAGGTGTTTGAAGAAGTTTGATATAGGGCTTATGGAACTAGTGGGAGGTAAACAAAAACCAAACATGCAAATGTAGGTTTGTAAGGAGCTCTGGAAACTTCAGGAAAAATTAGCGGAGGGAGTGGTTCTAGGAAGAGAAGTGGGAGGAGAGGGGAGATTATTCCAGCCAGCATACAGTTGGTCATGTCTATATAAATGCAAGGCTGTTCACTTCTGGGTATTACAGTTGAGGAAGTACAAGAAGAATTATTAGTAGTTGTGATCTTTGAAGGAAAAACCGGAAGAGCTGAGCTGGCTTACTCTGCTGAAGAGAAGAATGAGGAGAGACATGGTTGCCATCTTTGCAGAAGCTTTTCACGTATTGGAGGGTAATACCCTGAGGTTTCTTACCCAGTCCTCACTGGATAATTAATAGATGTTAAATACAGCCAAGGTGACTTTCAGTCTTCAGCTACACAGTCTGTAACTGAGCAGTGACATCACTGAATAACTGCGATAGAATTTGTTGGAAGAATAAAACCAGGGTAGATAAAGTTTTTCCCCCCTATTTTTGTAGCTAAATATTTCTTTGTGGGTATGGGGAAGGGCAAGTTTCTTGTTTTGCTCTCTTGATTTGACTTTTTTCACAGCTCTTTCAAGCCCTATATTTTGTGGGGGCTTTTTCAATGTTGCAAATTGGATCATCTTGCTGATTATGTAACAACATAAAACTAAGCTCAATTATGTCTCCATTATTAGGGAAATTTGTACTGCCCTTTGCGTAGTGTCTTGTGGCCCTTAAACAGGAAGAAGCTGGCAGTGATGGCTGGGACAGTGCTGAGAGTAGGATAGCTGTCCCTGACTGAGAAGCCTCTTCCTAATACTTTAAAATTTGGGGAGCTGGAGAGGTTATTGGGGCACTGTGAAAGCCACATGAAGGTAAACATGGAGCCTGAATGGTGTATAACTGCTGGCTTCAGGGGATTTGGCAGCAGTGAGGGAGAAAAGAATCTGAAAATAGCTCTGAATTAGTTTAGTTTAGTTGGGATTGTGGGTGACAGTGCTGTCTGTCACGGTTGTTAGAGCCATAGAGTTGTGGACTTGGGACTGAGGAAATAAGATGACTAGTTTGGAGATGCCTGGGATAATTGCGGTGATGAGCTGTGTGAAGCTATAATCAAGAGCTGGGGATGTCTGGGTTGGTACTGAGGGAGGGGAATAGTGGAGTATTAGAATGACAGGAGGTCCTCTTGCCTTCCCCTGCCATAGCTATTTTCACCCTATCTTTATTGCGTGAGGAGGAGAGCAGCCCAACACAGGAGCCAGTCTGGAGTCTAAACTTCCAGTCCTAACAAATCTCTACTGATTATCTGTCTGAACTGCAAATAAAGGGCTTTCTAGGTTATGGACTGTGAAAGTTTGACTAACTTTGTTTTGGCTTGAGTAATACACACAGACTTAAAATAAGTGAATGCAGTACAGCTGCATTCAGAACTAGTTTTGTTCATGCAACAAAAATGACTTAAAAAAAAAAAGCTGACCAGTAGACACACTCAAATGTGAAGGTGTTCTTAAGACTTTTTTCATTTGATTTCTGTTAAGCTGGGCTCTTTCAGGTTTAGCCTGTCTGGGTATATTTTCCTTCAGAGTCATTAACATAAGTGTTTGGCATGCAAATAAGATGATGTCAGGGCATAAGCAGTATATATTTGTCATAAGAAAACATATACTTCTGTTTTAATTCTGAAGTTTACATCTGAAGTTTTTGCAATTGCTGAATATGAACTGCTTAAACCTAATCTTCTTTTGATTTATTGAAAGTCCATCACTGTTCATAACTTTTACAAGCTCTTTGAAACAGATCTCTTGACGATAGCTCTGTATATTACAGAAGTGGTGCTGAATAACTTCTGGAGATGAACATGAAACCAATTCCCCTGAAAGCCCTTGCTGTCTGTCTGTGGTGGTACGACCGGTGCTTTCCTTTGTCAGGCAGTCACAGGGCATCTCTAATCCTGTCTCTTTGCATGTGGTTGTGCCCTGTTTACCAGTGAAGGCTTGGGGCTGTTAGCCTCCTGCAGCTCCTATAGATGGAAGACTAATAGTCAGTAGGTCATGCTGGCAGTGTGTTAAGGGGGAGATCAAATTTTGAGGACAATGCGAGTGAAAGGAAGAAGGTTCAGTCCTACACTGATGAAATTAGCAGTCCTGAGCTTATGGTATTGAGAAGACTCAAAGGATTTGCAAAAGATGCAGGTGGTAAGACAGACTTAAGAAGCCTTTTTAAACAATAAACTTTTAGGACAGAGAGTGGCATTGAACATCAGGAAGGCAACAAGCTCTCAAAAGTCTTTCATTGCTCCTTTTTTAGCCTTCAAAATTAATAGTGGGAGGTGGAAGCTTATATGTGCCCCTGGTAGATACATCAGAAGTAGAGAAATAAAGACTTGGGAAAAGAGAAAGATGCAAAAAGATCTGACAAGTAGAACATTCTTCCTGAGCAGCAGGAGAAAATGAGCTCAAACTCTTCTGGGTGCTCAGGCTGTGATGTATTCGGCAGTTCATTCATCAAGCAGTAACTGGGTAACTCCTTACATTCTCTAAACCCGTTACTAACATAATTCAGTTTAAAGAGATGGCTTAGCTAATTTAATGCCTCTTACAGAAAAGGACAACCCATTTCACAGCTGCATTGCCCTACTGTTTTATAGTGTCTGTGCTCATCTGACTGGTATTAAGCAAGCTCAGCACACCAAACTGGCAGAATACAAGAAAGTGTGTATCAGGTGTGCAGTTTGTGCATCTTGGGACTGGTTTGGGGACAATGAGACATGAGTGAGTGTACCATACTGTTAAACTAAGCTAGCTCTGCTGATTGGTGAAACCTTTGCCCTTAGTAGAAATCCTATTTTGATTGAGGTTGAGTCAATCTTACTTCATTTACAGTGGGTGTGTGTGGTGTCTCATTTATAGCCTATTACTAAGCTGATATGAAATTACTTAATATTGAGGTCTGACTACTTGAAAATGAGTACCCACAGATTGGTAGTAAGCGGCATGCTGACATAAAGAATTAAAATGTATTTGTATGTTTTTCCAGTGAACTGTAACAAGGTGATTAACTTGTACGTTTGCTTTATATTTAGAAGAATATGTCACGTCGAATTTCACCATAATGTTGTAGGTACTGAGTAGCCTACTTTTTCATATATGTAATATGAACTCAGAGTGGTAAACACGTTTTATTTGTAGAGTAATATAGTGTTACACCTAATGCCAGTTGAAGTTTGCATTTTATAGCTGGTTACATTTTACACTAGGAGGGGAGTTTTGTTGTATCTGTGAACTTCTAGTACTTGAGAAGCTTAGGTAGCTATGGCATGGGATCCTGCTACAACTGTTCCAAACTGGCTTTGTTTTCTATATCACTCTATAACACACTGCTTTTCTTCCCCCCTCCTTGTGAGTGTCTTACTATATGTAAATAGGGTTGGAGTCATTGTGTATTTCTGTTGTAGAAACTTCAAATTCAATTTTTGGTTTGAAAGCATAAATAGTAAAAATGTGGCTGCTTTTCTGAATATTTGAAAAAGTTACATATTGTTCTGTATGTATAGACCATCTGAAAATTGAAGTAGCTGGCCTGCTTCAGTTCAGTGCTTGCTGGCTGTTAAATACAGAATCTTGTTGTTTTCTTAAGGTTGCCAAATTTGAGTTAGTAAGCCAGGTGTGTGGTGACTACATGAATATCAGGTTAATCTTCATCTGCGTGGAACTTAACTGCACACAGCATTGTGTTCCTGGGCCAAATATAGTATAGTGCTTGAAAGGGCAGACTATTCACCCAGGTCAATAATAGCTTTTCAGATCACTTTCCTTTTTTCTGTTAACTATGCAGCTTCTGACTTGGATATTTATCATTTCATCCCTCAGTACCACAGCTCAGCATCCCTGGAATGTTTTAGGATTAAGGAAATAGACAGGAAGCAATTTGATAGGTACTCTACTCAAAAACACTGCACATATAATATGTTTTATTTTGACTTTGTTGCCGGAAGAGGGAGCAGTGACCTAACTTTCTCATCTTTTCAAAGTTATTTACATCTGTTCTAGTAATAGTATGTCTAAATTGAATGTTACGCAGTTCTCTTATTTATTGTAGAGGCAGGGGGGACTGAAATGTAAAGCTGGGCCGGATAAGAATTTTTAATTTTTAACACTTTAATTATCATGCTTCTGGTTTGGAAGCTGTTATGGGATATTTCAGCCTGATAGTAAGCTTGCTGTGAAAAGTAAGAATGTTGTATTGCATGGGGTTTTTCATGTGTTTAAGATTTACCTGGTTCTGTGGTGGGATGTGTCATCAGAACAATAGCTTTATAACCTAGAGATCAGTTGGGCCAGTCTTCAACAGTGCACATACTTCTAAATTGAGAACTTGAGAACTCCTTTTTTTTAAAGCTGTGAAGATATGCTTGGTTATTTGCCTCAAGGAAGACCATATGACAGGGATAGGGGTTGAAAGGATGTAGTTGAAATAGGAACACAAATAATACATGTGAGAGATCTCAGCACTGGCATTGTTTGGCTCCTGGAGGGGAGCATGGTTTTGATTTAAGGCAGTTATTTTTAAGCCATACTAACGTGAATAAAACTGACTAAAAAATTATGAATTGGCTGGGGAAGAAGACTGAGTTTATGTTGTACAGATTTATTCAGAGGTGGGGGAAAACAGATGGAACCAACACTGCCCTTCTGCCCAAATGTAATCTTTTTCTTTCTTTTTTGTCTTAAGCTAAAGTATTTTCTTTTAAGTGTTTTGAACATCAGCATGTGGAAATAATAAAACTGTATGTATCCCATAATGTGATATCTGTTTGGCATGAGAGACTAGCTCTTCTATAACTGTAGTGTGTAGGTTAGGAAAAGGTGTCTAGGTAACAGCTTGGAGTTCAGTATTAATTAATTCAAAATAATGACGCAAAAAGCAAATATCTGAACCTTTTTTTACTGGTATAGCAGTTCAGTGTAAGGTAAGTAAAAGCTGATTGATGCAGGCTTATTGTGGTTCTTATGTAGAAGCTGTTCTATATAGAAGTTTCCAGTACACAGCAGTTTCATTTCTTTGTAGGACTGCTGTGTATTTAAAGACTGACTTACTCTCAATTCTTTACGTATTACATAGGTCTAAGAAAATCTACAAAGAAGCGTAGTGAGTCACCACCTGCTGAGCTCCCCAGTTTGCGGCGGAGCACACGGCAAAAGACCACGGGCTCCTGTGCTAGCACCAGGTAAAACTTGAGATAATGAAACATAATTGCAGTGGGTTGATATTAATGTCATTTTCATCCATGAAAACTGGCCTTGTCTGTCTCTTACTTTGATGTTGTAGAAGTAGCTGTAGCTTTTCAGGCATGCTGGGTGTCTCTGTACACCAGTGTCATGGATAGCGCATAGAATTTGTCATCATTAGACCTTCAATAAGTCCCTTAGGTGTTGGGGTGGAGGGAAAGAAACATCCGAAGCCAATATCGCAAATTTAAGTAATCATTTGCTTAGGGAGGTATTGTTCAAAAAGTTACTAAACGCGAAGAGCGAGAGTGCTAAACTACTGTCCGTCATGAATAATGAAACAGATGACTAATTTGAAAAATAAGACTTCATGGTACCACACAGGAGTCTGTTTTAATAGTTGATGTTGTTAAGCTGACTCAGCTTGTCAGTAGCTGCATCTAAATACTTAATATACTTTCTGACGCAGGGGAAAGTTAGTACTGAATTAATAATTTTAAACAGCTGGTAGATTAAATGGGAGGGGAGGATAAACGTGTCCTGTGATGCAAAAAAAATTTTGTAGTTCCGTATATTCTGAAGTTAGACTTATGAAGCCTTAACAAGCTTTATTTTTTTTTCTTGTGCTGGAACTGCTAAACGTAGTTTAGGCATAACTTCTTTTCCATCTTCCATGCCATAAAAAGAAAGCTTCTGAAGTCTGGTTCTGTTGTCAAGTGTGCATTTGAATTTGACTGTTTTCTTTGTAGGCATATATATTTGTAGTGGTGATGGCAATACTGTTTAAAAAAGCAAATTTAAAAAGGATTGTGCCCTCAAACTTTTTCTGGCACTGAAAACAGAGTTAAACGTCAGAGTTCTCTTTGTGTTTTCAATAGTTCAGAACTTCCATTAAAGATAGTTACTCTGTCATTGAACTTCTCAAATGTGTATGTGATTTGTAATCAATGGTCACTTTAGTCTTGCTCATTTTGACTATTTTTGGCAGTAGACTGCCTTCTCTTGAAGGGTATAATGTAAGGACCTAGCTGTAATGCATTAGTATGAACAAATCACTGCCATGGTGTGGGGCAAGGATGGTAAAGAAGGGTTGAATAATTTTGTGAAGACTGATTCTTATGCAAATCTGTTAGTTTGAGCAACTTCGTGGTAGCGATCTACATAAATGTTATGTGGTTTTGAGTAGTCTTACATTAATAAATCTCTTGTCTTAGTTTGTAACGTCTGAAATCTTGTTTATTGAATCTTTAGTCGGCGAGGCTCTGGCCTGGGCAAAAGAGGAGCAGCTGAAGCTCGCCGACAGGAGAAGATGGCTGATCCTGACAACAACCAGGATGGTGTTAACTCTTCAGCTGCACGTACAGATGAGGCTCCCCAGGGAGCTGCAGGTAAGAAGAAATTCCAACTGAGGCATTTTTAGTATAGCTGCTGATACATGTTGCTCTGCATTTAAAAATAATTAAATGGTTTAAGTTCTGGGGAGTAACTATTTAAGCTGGTAAATAATTCTGGAAGGTTTTTGAGTGATGGGGACCTCTTCTTTTGAATCTGATTTCTTGGATATCTGATACATGTTTTATTTATGCTTTTCGTAGTCTCCAAACTAGGTCTGATAAAGTAGACTTTAATTTTCAGGCATCTACCTCTCCCCCCAAAAAAGTAACTTCAGCTGATGCTGCATAAATTGCTATACTGCCAACTGAAGAGACACCAAACTGTTCATAATACAGAAGGCATGCATTTACCTGTAAAAGCTCTTTTGTAACTACTCATAAATATTCTATGGGTTTTCTGTTGAAATTGCAAGTGTGTCTGTACTGGAGAAACTTGTAACCAAGTTAAATACTCTTATTCGTACAGCCCTATTAAAGGCTACTTAATTTTATCATCTGGTCCTAATTCACTAACTAGGAGTTACTTCAAAGAAGCTTTCCAGCAATTATGGTGTATTGTTGAAAATCTCAAACATTCTCTGCTTAAAGCTAGCTACCACAGTACAAAAAGTCAAAATTAACAGAAATGAGGTGCAATATAACACTCAATTAAGGAATGCATAAATTTACTAAGGATACAGCTAAATCTGTCTGAAAGGTAATTTGCGGATTTGGCTGTACTTCCCCCCTCCCCCCCCTTCTTATGTTGATGTAGCCTCTCTTCAGCTTTTGGAAAGTATTAGACCTGTAGACTGGTCTAATGTTTAAAATGACAATCAGACAGAAATATAATGGTGGCAATGTTAAGTGCAGAGCACTCTTCTGATTGTGGACACTTTCCTTGATGGTGGAATTGATGCCAGTTTTGTAGCTTTAAAGGCACTGTAGCTTGCAGTAATTTCTATTTTATTTTTTCAGCTTCTAGTTCTGTTGCTGGGGCTGTAGGTATGACAACCTCTGGAGAAAGTGAGTCAGATGATTCTGAGATGGGAAGACTACAAGGTATAAAAGCTGTTATTAATTTACTATTCACTGTTTTGTTTGCAGCCTATGAATAGCCATACCTACCCTAATTCTGTATTATACATAGTGGGAAGGCTGTATTTTGTTTCTCTGTGAATGTGTTGCTTTGCTTACAGTAGTTCTCAAGTACGGCATTACAAGCCTTAATTCACTAAAGATGCAAGATGGAAGTAATGTCTGGAGGGGGTGGCATAGTGTCTTTACCTATTTACATGGTGTATAACACACCATTATTGATGATTTTTTCAGGAGGATGTGGGGGGAGAGAATTGAGAACTCAGTCCTATTAAGTGTGTAAGCTCAAATATGAAAATAAGTCTTTGCAAGAATGTTTTCAATTGACAGGCCAGGTTAGGCCTACTGTTACTCTGCCTGCTTCTGGATAACATTTTTTTTTTTGTGCTTGTCATTGATACCCATGTTGCTGTAAGCTTTGACCACACAAAATCTAAATGTTCTTTAAATGCATGCTTTTGTGCTTGGGCTAAAGGATTCAGGTCTCTCAAAACCTGAGAGTACAGACAGGTATAAACTCAGTTTGCATGTCCTACAACTGTTTTAATGATTTTGCCGCTATGTTGCAAGGAGTTCTGAGATCTCCCTTGCAAATGACAGGTTTAGGTTAATCTGGGTATTTAATGTGGAAATGAGTGCTGTGCCACTACCAGTTCACTTGCTTATATGCATTAGGAAAATTGACTTAAATTGTTTTTTACTATTAATCACTATTGTATTGATCAGCAGTAGTCACAGTTGCTACAAGAAAAATCGGAATCACCCACTTAATCTAGCTTAAGTAATACTACTGAAAAGTGTTTGAAAACAAAACCAAAAAAACCCTTCGTATCTAGCAGAGTTCTTCCCTCTCCTGTTCATCACCAAATAAAGCTGTGAACCTTTTTTTCAGTGTCACTTCAGATTAATAGTGCCATACAGTTCCTGAAACTGAAGATAAGCTTAACCTATTTTATGCAGTTTGAGTTCAGATTTGAAATTAGTCTGTTATATCTGCTTTGCTAGATCTAGACTGAGTAGACCAGACTTCTGTGAAATACATAACTGGAAACTCAGTGGGTGACTTCTTAAAGGCCCTTAATGCTCTGATGTGGACAAAAACGAGTTATTTGTTCCCTAAAGTTCATCTTTTTGATGTTTTTTAGAAATCGTGGTAGCTGCAGTCATCTAATCATAACTCTTCTTTCTTTAAAGTGTCAAAATTTTAGTAGTCTTAAATTATAGCATCATGGAATTTAAACTTTTTAAAATATATGCAGAAGCTTTGACAATGGCTGTTATCCTCTGTTTGCTTTTAGCTCTATTAGAGGCTAGGGGTCTTCCTCCTCACCTGTTTGGCCCTCTTGGTCCTCGGATGTCGCAGCTCTTCCACAGGACAATTGGAAGTGGAGCTAGTAAGCAAAGTTTGTCTAATTTGACTTAATTCTTTCCACTTCCAGACTAGTAGAATTCAGCCACTAGTAAATTCTAATATTTGTATTAGCTTCATAGCTTAATATTTTACATGTTGGAGATTTGTATGTCATTAATAGTGCTAGGTCATTGGTCAACAATATTAATTTGCTTGTCTTCCTGTAAGGAAGAGAAATTTGCTTTAATCATATTTCTTTTCTTTTCTTTTATGGGGCATCTTAATGTTCCCTTCTAGGTGGGGAAGGGAGGGTTCTTGCCTTTTCACCCCTTATCTTTTTCTTTTGCATGATGGACTGCTTAACAAAAGACCTCTCCAACCTCCTTGGGTTTTTTGCTAGACTTAAACAAATGCTTAAGCTAGCTTTAAAACTATTAATAGATGTCAGTTCTAAGGTATGCTGTTTATAGTTTCAAAAGTGTCATAGGTTTCAGACAGAAATAATTTCTTATGGACAATGTGTCAGTGAGAACATGGGTCCTTAGTCTTGTTCCACCATGTCTGCATTATGCAGCTGGATAAGAAGTGTACCTTCTAGTCCAAGTCTGGCTTCCCAGGAGAGCCAAAGGCAGCCCATTTCGTTGTTGCCAAGAAGAGGATGGAGTCTCATGGATACTCCATGTGCTGTTATTATCCAGGGGGTGTGTTTAAAAGTCCTTTGCTTTAAAAAGGTGGAGTGCTGTGGGTTCTTGCACCTGCTGTAGGTTGGCGAGATGGCTATGGTGAGCAGTGTGGTGGACTCCCTGTGCTGACCAGTCTGCACTGGAAAGACAGCCAAGAGTGAGATTTTGCCTCCCTTTCCTATCCCTCACTTTTTATGACAGGGAAAGGAAGTGAAACTACAAATACAGAGGAAAACAAACTATCTCTGATCTTCTACTCTGGCAGAAGTATAGCATAACCATTCCCTTGAACACTTATGTTTTCTAATATCTTCTTTCCTAATCTTTTTTTCTGGATATCTAGGTTCTAAAGCCCAACAGCTTTTACAAGGTCTCCAAGCCACTGATGAAAGTCAGCAACTACAGGCAGTGATTGAGATGTGCCAGCTGTTGGTCATGGGAAATGAAGAAACACTGGGAGGATTTCCAGTCAAGAGTGTTGTACCAGCTTTGGTAAAGATTAAATATCATATTTCTATTGGAGGATATAATACTTCACTCAATATCTTGCTTAAATTACATATTCGTTATTTGGGTAATATATTTTTAATTATATATGTGTGTATATATGTATATCTTGTTATTTGGTTTTGAGGGCGTATTTTGATAGTTGTATCAATTCTTTAATAGCTCAAGAATAGGTAGTGGCTCTCTTGAAACTTTTGCCAAAATTCAGAGTCCTGAGTTAAAAGTTATGATACTGATTCATGCCCTTTTTTATATTTGTATCTAGATACTTTTTACTAAACTAACAATACTTTTTTTTAAAAAAACAGATAACGCTGCTGCAGATGGAGCACAACTTTGACATTGTAAGTGATTTGTAATATTTAAGAATTTTTTGAAATACAAAAATGTATGATCTGAACTTAAAAGCAAATATCTATATATTTGATAGATGAACCATGCGTGTCGGGCCTTAACATATATGATGGAAGCACTTCCCAGATCATCTGCTGTAGTGGTAGATGCAATTCCTGTCTTCTTGGAAAAGGTAAAATGAAATCAAAGCAGTGTTAAACTAATCTGAGGGGATTTTATCTTCTGTTTTAACTTCAGGATGTATCATTAGGATAATGGCTTCTTTTCAAAGCTTACAAGATATACATAATACATGAGAAGCTTCTAAAAACCAGTTTATTCTTTGTTCGTGCCCTTACTGAAAAGCACTGTGTGATTTATTGAGAACTTTTTGCCTGATTGGTGTTGCAAAGATACTGTGAAATTGCACAAACTGGTAACTCTTGGAGTAACTATATAGCTGATCTAGCCTTAAATTGGCTAGCTTGATTACAGCTAGCAGTACAGCTGCATTAGCATATGTGTCTTGGGACAGGCTAACTGTCCAAGTGTTAATGAAGATGATTATTTTTACAAACTGGTTTAGAAATTGATCTAGAACCTTCCTTGTTTTCTTGTAGCTGCAAGTTATTCAATGCATAGATGTGGCAGAGCAGGCGCTTACAGCCCTGGAGATGTTATCACGCAGGCATAGTAAAGCCATTCTGCAGGCAGTAAGTAAAAATGAAAGCGCTTTTACTTCTACCTGTTCTACAACTTGGTGATATTCTGTGAAGATGAAATAGGAGAACAACTTTCTGTGATTTATAGCTGTACTGAGAGTGAAAATGTTTATTTTATTATAGGGTGGGTTGGCAGACTGTTTGCTGTATCTGGAATTCTTCAGTATAAATGCACAGAGAAATGCACTAGCTATTGCTGCCAACTGCTGCCAGAGTATAACACCTGATGAGTTTCACTTTGTGGCAGACTCTTTGCCACTGCTTACACAAAGGTTAACACATCAGGTAAGAAGCTATTCTAAAATGGAAAGTTTTAATTTTGACCTGAAAGTAGTATAAAATTGCCTCCAGATACCTAGTTCTCTATTGTGTGTTATTTGCCTTCGCAATGTGATAATTGCTTCAAAGTTTCTATACTGTCAGTTGTGATATTCTAATGTGCATATGGACCTTTGATTTTTTTTGTAAACATGCTGTAAGGATTCGTGACACCCCTGCTAATTTTGTAAAATTAGATAAATAAGGTACTTTAACTTAGAGCATGAATAATAATGGGTTTGTAGTCCTTGTTAACCATCAGTAAGAGGAAATCCAGTAGCATTGCTGTTCTTTTTGCTTAACAAATGCGTTGCAAGGTTCCCTCTCACTTCCAATTCAGAAAAGCTTCAGTTTCAAATTTTGTGGGTTATTTTTTCTGATTTGACTTCTTTTGAGGGCTTACAGCTTTTAAAAAGAAAGTTCCTACATTTGCACAATAGTTTGAAGTGATGAATCCTAAGTCATGGGGCTCCTAAGATCTGCCTATCCTGCAACGCTGCTGCGTTCATAAGTGAGCACTCACAATGACTATTGCACCAAAAGCGATTTGGACATACTGCTTGGTTGGCAGATCCCTGTTAAAAAGGTGAAAAGGGAGAAATTAATTTGTTCCTTAACAAATGCAACTGAATGGAAGCTTCCAGGTAATGGTTTTGTGTCTTCTTGTGCTATTCTTAATTTTGCTAATGTCTTCTTGCTGAGAGACTACTTGAATCTTTGAGGCAGCTTCACAGAAGTCAAATGTCAGCTTTGGATGGTGCTTTGGAAACAGGAAGCACCATTCTCAGCAGTAGTAGGGACAAGTACTGACTCCTGCTCTCTGAAGAGAAGCTACAGCCCACAAAAGTAAGGTTCCAAGAAATTTTGAAGTGGGATTTTTCTGGAAAAAAATAAAATAAAATCTTGAGTTAGCTCTTAACAGAATAGTTGAGGTTGGAAGGGAACTCTTGGTTGTCTAGTCCTAATCCCCTGCTCAAGCAAGGTCAAATAGAACAGATTGCCAGGACCATGTCCAACTGATTTTTTTTTTTTAATTATTATTTATTTATCTATTTAAAAAAACTCCAAGAATGGAGACGTAGTCTATCCTCTTAGGAACTACAGACTTAGCAACCTCTTCCAGTGTTCAACTACCCTTACAGTAAAAGTGTTTATTATGTTCAGATTAACTTTTTTGACTGTTTCTATGAACTCTTAACTAGAGCTATTTTTTAGCACAATCTTTCATATCTTGGTGTCTTTGGATTTGCTGTCTTGGCTGCGCTGTATGATATAAAAATCAGGCTTCATGTAGTCTGTAGAACACTACTAGCCTTCACGCCTGCTTATTATCTATATCTCCTGTTGCTCTGGCTTTATAGCTCTCTTCCCTTTTGTTTCCTCCTTGTAGAAACCAAAAGTAATATTATAGACCCATTTATTCATCTTTAAAGGTCCCTAAAGGTGTTTGTGTTGCAAATGTGAGGTGTTTCCCAGGGAGTATGCCATATCAGGAGGTCGGTTTAGACTGTATCAGTGAATTTAAAGTTCAGAGCTGTAATATTCTGTAAAATGTGATTCAACCGGCCTTTTTGGAGAAATTTTATGAATGCGTCAAATGACAGGATAATCTAATGCAGGTTAAAATATTTTCATTCAAAGAAATACTTAACTTTTTTGTAATAGGACAAAAAGTCTGTTGAAAGCACTTGTCTCTGTTTTGCACGGCTAGTGGACAACTTCCAGCATGAGGAGGTAAGGGTGTGGTTTTTTGGACGTGGATTTTTGTTTCCTCCTTCCCTCCCTCAGTTTCTCCTAAGGGCTTACCTTTCAAAGTCAGACTAACGTTTTTAATTTTGCTGTTCCCTCCTGAAGAACTTGCTCCAGCAGGTTGCTTCTAAGGACTTGTTAACAAATATCCAGCAACTCTTGGTAGTGACGCCTCCTATCCTGAGCTCAGGAATGTTCATCATGGTGGTGCGCATGTTTTCCTTAATGTGCTCCAATTGTCCTACACTTGCAGTCCAACTTATGAAGCAAAGTGAGTTCTTGCTCTTTCATATTCTCGGGAACCTATTTGAGTTAATGCTTGCAGTCACCGTGGAACTCTGTGCACTTGATAATACAAATATTGTGTTCTTTTATTTTTCTCTCCCTTACTGAGCTTCCCCTGGGATACAAAGTTCAGTGAATCTTGTTTTCCTGAGGGGGTTTTTCTCCCCTTTCCGGTCTCTAGCTGTTGTAACTGGAGTGCCTGCCTAATTTGAGTCTGTATTAGCTGCATAGGTTACTCTCATTTCAAGACAAATTTAATAATTCTTTTCATAGTCTTTACAAGGTAGGGGAAATGTGATTTAAGGGCTTGTTCTAATGGAAACCAGTAAGAAAAGTAACAGCTGGGTACCTGTCTTAGTTCTCACTTGTTTTCTTCTTTTCATCTCATAAATTTTGACTTGTCACTTCGACTGCGCTGTATGTTCCCCTGTTTTCTTCTGTGCCCTGTATATTGAGTGATATTTCCCCCCTAGGTGTCCCTTAAAGGAAAGGAACCCAAAACCAAAAAACCCACAAATCCCAGACCTGAGAACAAACATGTTTCTTACAGTGTTCGAAGAGATTGCTTTTGTCTCACTGTCTACTACTGTCTGTTTGCTTAGGGCAGTGACTGTCTCTTCTGTGTAGTGTCTAACACAAAATGGAGTCCATATTCTGATACAGGCAATCTCATAAATAATAATTTTATAGATATTGCAGAAACGCTTCACTTCCTCCTTTGTGGAGCCTCAAATGGGAGCTGTCAAGAACAAATTGACCTTGTTCCACGAAGTCCTCAAGAACTTTATGAGCTTACTTCTCTTATCTGGTAAGTTATGAAGCCCTAGGTTGGGTCTGGTAGGTATGTTAAAATCCATAACTCTTGTAAAACGAAGGCAAACAGCTTAGACTTTATTGTATACTTCTAGTAAAAGACTGTTTTAATGTTCTTTACAGTGAACTGATGCCTTGCCTGCCAAAAGAGGGAATCTTTGCTGTTGATACTATGCTAAAGAAAGGAAATGCGCAAAATACAGATGGTGCGATATGGCAATGGCGAGATGACAGGGGCCTCTGGCATCCCTATAACAGGATTGATAGTCGAATAATAGAGGTAGTAATTCCACACATTTGTGTGGTGATGCTTTTTAACTATGCGTGTGGTTGTATATGGAATTGAGTGCTTTCTTTATGCTTTTGAAAATACCAGCCTTGTTCTTTCTGAGTGAGAAACACATGAGTTTCCTCAGACCTCTGTAATATTGCACTATTTTGGCATTCAGTAATGGGTGTACTGCTTGGTCACTGTTGTTATTGTATTTCTGTCCCATTGTGGTTTTTTTTCTATGTTGCCCCTCTTATTATCTTTCATATAGCTTCCTATTTGTTAGGGATTTCTTAACTTTAAACTCTTCCTTGATTTTAGGCAGCTCATCAGGTTGGTGAGGATGAGATAAGCCTGTCTACTCTTGGGCGTGTCTATACGATTGATTTTAACTCTATGCAGCAAATAAATGAGGATACTGGAACAGCACGTGCCATTCAGCGAAAACCAAACCCTTTAGCCAATACAAACACTAGTAAGTAGAGTTTAGGAGACAACCTATTCTCTTTAGTGATGTCTAACTTATGCTGGGTTATACAGCAGTCTGCTACTTTGCTAATGTATAAACTTGTGGTTTCTGTGGAACATCAAACTATCCTGATTTATGTGAATGAAGACAGCTTTACAACAAAACTCAAACTGTTGAAATGCATTCTTTTTAACTTGTAAGCTCTTTTCCTGGGAACTGAAAATGCATTAAATTGGAAAAGTGAAGAAAAAAGATTCAGCTCCTTGAAAAAGGAGGATTTGTACCTACATTCTTGCCTTCAGTTTGACTGTTCGACTTCTGGTTCTTAAACTATATCTTTTTCAATTCAAGAGCTAAACTAATTCAGCTTTAAAAAAAGAAAGTAATCATCAGAGCAGAGATGCAAAGAACTATCCAGTGATGTTGCACAATTTCTCACAGGTGGACATTCAGAACTGAAGAAGGATGATGCTCGAGCGCAACTAATGAAAGAGGACCCAGAACTAGCAAAATCCTTTATCAAAACATTGTTTGGTGTTCTTTATGAAGTATATAGTTCTTCAGCTGGACCTGCTGTTAGACACAAGTGCCTTAGAGCAATTCTTAGGATAATTTATTTTGCTGATGCTGAACTTCTGAAGGATGTGCTGAAAAACCATGCTGTTTCAAGGTGGGCTTGTTAACAGTTGTGAATGAAACTAACTTTGAGCTTACAACTCAAACTTGTGATTACTTTTTTGGAATCGTCTTTTCCAGGGGAAAATTGTAGTTTAAAATTCTTATGTATTTATTGTCCAAAAGCTGAGGCTGTCAGCTCTTCAGGAATTTTTTTTCTCCTGAAATTTTACAGTAGGTGCCAACTATAGGTGTTCTAATTAGAAACTTAGATTACCTATATGGCTATGTGTACTAGTAATGTCTAATATTACTATTTCCTGTTTTTGTGATTTCTAAAACTTGCCTATAAACTTCCCTGAGGGCAAGATGACTCTTGAAGTAATAGAATGTGAGCAATAAGACTATTGTGGCATTCAACTGGTAAGGTCTAGTCATGAGACCTTTCCTATGTGATAATACAATAAAGTTAGGGATCTAGATAAAAGGATGCAATTAGAAAATAAACTGTCCAATTTTTCAAAGGCAGTATAAGGCTCCCAACATCGTGTTCTTTAAAAGAAAACTCTCATTTCTTTCATGCCATATGTTAAAACTTGGTGAAAGTGATTTAGGTGGGAAGAGGACTTTTTCAGTACTTTCATTTATATATTTCACAAAAGCACAATGGAATTTCTTTGCTTTCAGTCTCCAGTACTGTGTATGCAGGATGCACTGGTTGATTTTATTATATTTTTTTAAAACAACAGAAATGAAAACAAACCTAATTCTAATAAACTGTCTGTTTTAGTCATATTGCCTCCATGCTGTCGAGTCAAGACCTTAAGATAGTAGTTGGAGCCCTGCAGATGGCAGAGATTTTAATGCAAAAGCTACCTGACATTTTTAGTGTTTACTTCAGAAGAGAAGGTAAGTCTTGCTTGTTTTTTTTTCTCTTCACCTCCTTATTTAGTATTTTAAAAGCATGTGTGTGTAGAGAATCCATATCCTTTACCCCTCACTCCATCCCCTCCAAGCTGTAAAAAGTTAATATTATTCTTGAATAATAAAGGCAAATCCATGCAAGCATATTGTCATATGACTGGGGAGGAGCTGACTAAGACTCTGGAGGAGACTAGTTTGTTTTCTCTGAATCCAAAACAAGTTTATACAGGCTTACTAGACGCTAGTGAACATATATTTAGGCTGAAGATAGCTTGCTGAAATCACATGGATAATCTTACTGGACAAAACTGATGAATCTTTGGCAGGAAGTCTTTGTTACAATCTACTGGGAATTTTTTGGTTTCTTTAGCTACAGTGTGTGCTGCTGTGGTTTTGTTGTGGTTGTGTTATTTTTTTTTTTAAACTATGTAGGTCAACTTTTTCCAAGAAAGGATTGAATTGCTTTTAAAACTTAGTATTGATGGATGGGGCGAGCCAATGCTGCCATAGTCAAAACAGATGTTCTAATAACAGACTTCTACCTTTAAAAACACCTTTGTCCCCAGCCCTCTTCCAAAAGATCCCCCCCCCAGCCAACCAAACCAGCCCCCCAACCAAAGATTTCTTCTTTTGTGAAGGGGTGATGCATCAAGTGAAAAACTTAGCAGAGTCTGAGGCTTTGCTAACAAGCCCACCGAAAGTATGCACTAATGGATCAGGAACGCTGGGTACCGCAACAACAATAAGTACTGGAACAGCCATCGCTGCCAGTAATGCAGCTGCTGATTTGGGCTCTCCCAGCTTACAACACAGCCGGGAGGATTCTTTGGATTTGAGCCCACAGGGGTAAGTTCGCTATTTGTTGTGAACAAACAGTCTGTGGGTTTTCTGTTTGTGGGTTTTTTGGTGGTTGTTTTGTCGTGTGTTGTGTGGTAGGTTTTTTGTGTGTGGTTTTTTTTTAAGAAGCCTTAACTGCCATGGGCTGCTACAGCTATCACCTGCATTTTGCTGTGATATTTTCCTATGAGGAACTAAAATGGAGTGGTGTTGAAGCTATCAGTGGGTAGTTTTGATTCATTTTATATGAAATGTCTTTCTTTTTTTAAAACAGGACTAGCGACCTAGTGAAAAGAAGTGATCCTTAAGTTACTTTGAAATAAAACCATTTTGAACACTTGTAGAATTAATATCTCTTATAGGAATAAATTATTTTAGTGTTACACAATTTGCCTTTATTTTAAAGGTGAAATGTTTGTCTTAATGTACTGGCATAATAAGGAAACTCACCTTAAACGAGAATTGAAATATGTGAACTTGGGAAGTGTAGGGCTTGGTGAGTAAAACTCCATAAATTGTTGAAAAAGTGCTTTCTGGGCTTTAACAGTGGAGGCAGATCAAATACCCAGTGTCTTTTGGTGTTTGTTCAATAGAAATGTGTGTGTGCTTGGGGTTTTGGGGTTTTTTTTTGTTTGTTGTTTTTAGTGTATTTACATAAATGAATAACCAGATGGTTACACAAATGAAAACATGAAAACTATGTGAAACCTTTATTCAATTACATGGCTGGCTGTATTTAGCTCCCCATAGTAGAAAGGTGACAGCAAGCAAAACCCCTTTCAATTAAAATAGAGTTGAGGCCCTTTGAAAGCCTACTTTTCCCTTGTGTTCTCCTTGTTATGGGATGGAACCTTTCTTGAATTCTTGAGGAATAGCTGGCAGATGCATCCTAAACTGGGGGATGGGTATGTGTATGAATATGGTGAATAGAAACATGTTACTTTATTTTTAAATTTGGACAGACGACTGAGCGATGTTCTGAAGAGAAAAAGACTGCCAAAACGAGGGCCAAGGAGACCAAAATACTCTCCCCCAAGAGATGATGACAAAGTAGACAATCAAGGTAAATAATTCTTAAAATGTGATGCTCTATCTCCTTTTACATTTAAAAATAAGCTTATAGGCTGTCAAAAGTGCTAGCTGTAATAAACCTGTTGATTCTCTTAGTTTCGTCTTTGCTTTCTGCAGCTAAAAGCCCTACAACTACTCAATCTCCTAAATCTTCCTTCTTGGCAAGTTTAAATCCCAAAACGTGGGGAAGATTAAGCACACAGTCCAACAGTAATAATACTGAACCAGCAAGAGCAGCAGGAGTAAGTGGTCTTGCAAGGGCTGCTTCCAAGGATACCATTTCCAATAACAGGTACACACACAACAATGAAAATACTTCTAATATGGTGTTGACTTTGAAGTGTAGCTACTTTCTTATGATAAGCCATCAGGTGATTAAGTAGCACCTGTTAAGTTTGAACTTAACCACTGTTAAAATAACTCTGGAAGAAGAATGAAGAAGTTAAGGTAGAGAAAATAACTTCTTAATAGTTGAAAGTAGCATGCTGGGGGAAAAATGGGAGGATTGGGGAAAATGGTGCAAGAAGTAATCTGTAGAGGTTACACCTTTACTGTGTTTGGAGTAAGAGGGAAGGGCTTTTTTCTGTGACTGCTGTTAAATATGGGGAAAATGGTACTCTAGCTTTGTTAACTTGTAATATTGGAGTATGTAAATGCGAAGCGTGGCCAAATGCGTTTTGTGTGCTTCTTTACAGAGAAAAAATTAAGGGCTGGATTAAGGAGCAAGCCCATAAATTTGTAGAACGTTATTTTAGTTCTGAAAACATGGATGGAAGCAATCCTGCACTAAATGTATTACAGAGACTTTGCACTGCAACTGAACAACTCAACCTCCAGGTTAGGAATGGCAGACTTACTTGGAGTAGGGGTGGGAAAGGAGGCAGTAGAAGTATTTAGGAGGAAGCTAGAGGAAAGCTGTTTTTGACAGTACAGCCAATATTTTTAGCATAGTTTTTGATATCTTGAAGGATGATGCAGTGTGTCTTAACTTGCAATGGTTTGCTTGGGATTTTTTTTTTTTTTAGAATTAGTATATAAGCTCTGACACATCATTTATGATAAATGACTAGTATTAACAAGGATATTCTTGATTCCTGGCAATGTGTAAATTCCATGGCTTTTTATTTCAAACTTAAAAATTCTACAATTAAGTGCTAGGGAATGATTTTTATACCTAATGAAGAACACAGTTTGTAATAAGAACTTGGGGGGGGGGAGGGGGGATGGACGACAACAAGAGGGAAGTAGCACTTTGTTGAAAGGCTAGAAGAAATACAGATTGGGCTGAATCTACTAGCATCTCAATAACTTGAGCCTTGCTTCTCAGGCAGTGGTGATCCTTGATAGAGGGTCTAAACCTGGAACTTCTAAAGTAGCTAAACAGCCGAGTTAAGTTCTGTGCTTTGATCTAAGCAATCATTAAAATATGAAACTTTCTCTCTCACACACAGATGTCGTGTAAAACATATACCAATCTGAGATTTAAAAAAAAACAAAACCAAAACCAAAAAACCCAAACCTCTGTTTAGAACTCATATCTGTGTTGCATGAGGCAGAAATGGGACCTTGTATTTCTCTTAAAAAGGGGAAAATGTAGATGTTGCCTGTAATGTCTCCTCTTGAACAGAGAAATTGCTTATCCTCAGATTATTTGCCCTGTCACTTTTATTGAGTTACTATACACTTCAGACATTCCCTTCTTTTCCCTCCCTTTAGAGCTGTTCGATGCAGTGGGAGGAAAAATAGTATTTCTTAAGCCCTTAATACCTGGGTAGTAAAATATCGCCTTCACATTTTTCAGGTGGACGGTGGAACAGAGTGCCTTGTAGAAATCCGTAGCATTGTCTCGGAGTCTGACGTCTCCTCATTTGAAATCCAGCATAGTGGGTTTGTTAAGCAACTGCTGCTTTATTTGACATCTAAAAGTGAGAAAGATGCTGTAAGCAGGGATATCAGATTGAAAAGATTTCTTCATGTATTTTTTTCTTCTCCAGTAAGTTTTCTTGTTTATTGTTACGTCATTCTTAGTTGTCTGTCTCTCAAATTGTACTTATCTGACCATCAGAGAGGTTCAGCAATGACCTTCACTTAAAAATGCAGTACAGGAGCAATGTTTTGTTTATGCCTAGCTGTGTAACATGACCACTTTCACATGGTTCTATGTTTTTACAGGTCATTAAACTTTTTAAAATACACTGCAATTACAGAAAATTTCATGCAGCAGTGGAAAAAAACTCCAAAATGGCGAATTGTCTGAGTCTTGAACAACTTAAAGTTGTTCCTGACTTTTAATAAGTTGATATGGAAAGAGTTTGGATAGTGATCTTGTCACTTGTTCTCCTTAGTCCTAAATGCTGCAAGAAACTAGATTGTCCTGTTTTTAAAGGAAGAAATTTGAAGTGGAAGAGGAAAGTAGATAACTACAGCTTCCATGAAGCTTACTGCTCGTGGTTAAGGGTGAATACTTAAAATCTGTAGAGCTACTTGGCTGAAACCAGGAGGGAAAAGTGCATTCTTTAAAACAGGTCTTTCATAAACTTATGCGTCACCTGGTCATCGTGATACTGCTGTTACCTTATGTGAGAGTAGTGACTCTTGGTTTATGTGTTTTGTGTGTGTGTGTGGTTTTTGTTTTTTTAAACAACTTGTGGTATAAATTGTTTAAGATGGATTAATTCGAGCACATAACTAAAAGACTGGAATGTATTTCAGCTTCCTGGAGAAGAACCCCTTGGAAGATTAGAGCCATTAGAAAATGCACCTTTGTTGGCATTAGTCCATAAAATGAACAATTGCCTCAGTCAGATGGAACAGTTTCCTGTTAAAGTGCATGACTTCCCAAGTGGAAATGGAACAGGGAGCAGGTAAGGATTAATGCTCAGGTAACAGTTTTGTTGGAAGCTTTTGTTTTCAAAAACTTGTTTCAACACTAAAAGTTCCAAGAGGTAATGGAAACTTTTGGCCCTATTAAAGACAAAAGCAATTACACAGTTGGCTTTTTTCTTCAGTGGAAGATTGAATATTTAACCAAATGCCTGCTTACCACCTTAAAACTTCTCTCACTTAGATTGGGGATGAATGTGTAATTTTAAATGCAATCTCTAAATTTAGGCTTTAAAAATTCAAATGTCTTCCTTGTCCCCATGTAACAAACACAGGAAAGAAATAATCTGTTTATTGCTGAGACACTGATATTTTTAGTGAAGTAATTAAACTGCTGAGTGTTTGTATTACAGCGCTAAACCTTGTTATTCAGATAGGTTCTGTTCTCTAGGATGATAATGGATTGAGTGATAATTGTTGGCTGTCAACATAGTTTAAAATAATTCTAGACCTGCCCTGTGTCTTAGGACAGATTAAGCTTGGAATCCAACTTGTTATTTGCGTTTTAAGTAACAAATTTGAGTGACCGAAGACCTATTTCTGCTATTTCTTTTCTGTACTTTTATTTAATAAATCTACACTATTTTTCATTCAGTGTATAGTGGTTAGCAAGTCTGTTTCAGTAGAAGTTGTATATAGGTTTTGAGAGTATTTTTGTGTTCCTAGCTAAAAGCACAGTTTGGTTGTAGACACATTCTACATTTCTATGTAGAAATTAGGAGGGGAGGAGCATTAAAAATGAGCTTTTGAAAATTATTATTAAAGTTTGAAATGCCAAAATCTTGTGTCTCCTAGTAATAACATAGTGTGGATTTTTTGTCTCTAATTGTGACACAACATCCATTATAGGAGATGTATTAGAGCCTCACGCTACAGCATTAATCAACCTTACATTGAAATTCAATACTTGTTTTTTGTGAAACTGTTAAAATCCATGGGAAAGAATGCAATACATAGATTTCTAATACTTGAAGGAATTAATTGTCTTGATACTGGATCTTGCTAATTGTATGTGCTCCATAATCTTATAACGCTTCCTGATATATGCTATTTGTGTAAGAAGCGGGGTAACTACAGAAGTTAGAAAGCTGCTGATCATAGAAGCAAAATTCTGTTATTCTTTTTGATAGAAAATTAAACATGGAAAGTCAGGCTACTGCAGCATTGTTTGACTCCTAGTCTTACTGTGGATTATGTCAATGAGGATTTTGAGGCATTAAGATTTGGTAGTCTTTCGTTAGCACCTGGAAATAGAAGCAGCCCAAGATAAGAGGTTTGTGTATAAAAGTGGCTAGCTTGAGTATTGATAGTTTGGTGAGATGGACTATTCTTGGCAAGAAAAAACAGAGGAGCTTTCAGGTTGTCTCTATGTCCTTAGTAAAAAACACATGAATGGATACTTGCATTTTCTACCATCAATTCTGATCCTAACTGTACTGCAGGTAAACACAGCTCTAAATCTCATGTGCCATCAGCTGACCACTGAACAACTTCAGACCTTAGAGATGCTCAGTATAGGCCACTCGTAATCAGACATCAGACTGGACTTTCTCTTAATCCAAGTAGCTTCCGTTGGAAATCAGATTTTGTCCAACTTGGATTCTGGTGTTCTTGTGGAATAAAATTTTTAATGTTTATCCAAACCTCAGTAGCTTTTTTTTTTTAGAGAAACAGACTGAGAAATAATACTCTGAACAAGCGAGTTTGTAAATGCATGTATAAACCTATTTGAATGCATTTTTTAATGCAATTATGGTTATTTAGATTCTTTGTGTAGCAACTTTTTTCACAAATTATTTTGAGTTTTTCTCTTAACAGAGGATCCCAAGCTTTAAAATTCTTCAATACACATCAATTAAAATGCCAACTGCAAAGACATCCAGACTGCGCTAATGTGAAACAGTGGAAAGGTGGACCTGTGAAGATTGATCCTCTGGCTTTGGTACAAGCCATTGAAAGATATCTTGTAGTTAGAGGTATATATATATTATACAGTCACATGTGTGTTGCTTTTTGGAGTAGTCACTTCTGTCAGTAGTGTAGAGTCTGTAAAAACCTGTGAGGATTATACTGAAGACAAATAGGGGAGGTACCTATAAATGTATCTTGCTCATGGGGGAGGAGACTAAGGCTGTGGAGAATCTTCTCTTTTCTGGGACAAACTTTTTCCTCTTGTAAACAGTTCAGTCTAAATACTAACAGAAGTATAATCTAGTTGACTGTCAGATTGGCTGTAACCTGGCATTTTTGATGCCAGATATCGATACTGAAATTTGTTCTAACACCTCTGAACCTTACTTTTTTTCAACTGATGTATTTTGGAACTGTTTTAAACAGTGGAGTTTATAGAAGTCAGAGTACAAAAGCATTGCTACATTTCATGTGAAAACAAATGTGGGTGTCCTTCTCTCTTGCCTCAGGCTATGGAAGAGTTAGAGAAGATGATGAGGATAGTGATGATGATGGGTCAGATGAAGAAATAGATGAATCTTTGGTAAGTTTTTGCTCTGGGGGGTAAGAAGAGGGAAGGGTGTGGGGAGAGTCTTAAAGAAAAGCTAGCAACAAGTTTCCTAACTTGTGTGTGGTTTTTGGGTGTGTGTGTTTTTTTTTTTTGTTCAGGCTGCTCAATTCTTAAATTCAGGGAATGTGAGACATAGACTGCAGTTTTACATTGGAGATCACTTACTGCCATACAATATGACTGTGTATCAAGCAGTTAGGCAGTACAGTTTGCA
Source organism: Charadrius vociferus (assembly GCF_000708025.1). Taxonomy (NCBI): domain Eukaryota; kingdom Metazoa; phylum Chordata; class Aves; order Charadriiformes; family Charadriidae; genus Charadrius; species Charadrius vociferus. Next base: position 5,224,779 of record NW_009646736.1, on the reverse strand, counting down.
AGCTGAGGAGGAGAGGGAGTCTACAGATGATGAAAGCAACCCATTAGGAAGAGCTGGGATTTGGACAAAAACGCATACCATTTGGTAAGTTGGCCACAGAAATCGGGGCACGACAAGTCCAGTTTCCTAGATGTATATACATAAAGAAAAAATGGAATACAGCTGTCCTTCTCCACTCTTCTCCCTCCCCCCGCAACCTGAAGCTTTGAATTTCCTGATGTGCTTGGGCTACTTAAATCTTAGTAAGAATTCAGTTCTAGCCACTGATATTCTTTCTAGCTCATCAGCAAAGCTAATGAACAGGAAGTGGGGAATCTTAAATGATACCTGCTAGATTGAGTGAAATCATTCTTAGTGTTAGGTAACTAACAAACAATAAAGAATGTGTCTGCAGTCTATAAATAATGGTCAACTTCATACTGGTTTTCATAGTTGATTGCTGTGCAGGTGTTTGTATTCTCTGGCTATGCTTTGCAAGGAGCAGTATTGGCCTATGACTGTGCCAAACATTTTAATGTTCAGCAGTGTCTTTTTCTTTCTAATATTTAAATGTGTTACGCAAAAGCAACAACAACAAAAAACCCCGAACACTTTGTGGTTTTGTCTATACCTTCTGCTTCTCTTCTTCCAGTTCATGGAGCCGGAGAGTCCCCATTTTTTCTCTCCCATGACATACTTTGCTTCTGAGGCCTAGCTTCAAAGGCTGGATCATATCCAAATGCATTGTTCTTGTCTTTCTGCTTTTAACTGTCATTCACGTAAAATTCTGGTAATCAAAGAACTAACACTTTTATAATGGCTTTTGTTTCCATGTAAGTTAGTATTTCACAAACATGTCTTCAACTTTTAATTACTTCTTAGGTACAAACCTGTGCGAGAGGATGAAGATGGTAGTAAGGACTGTGTTGGTGGTAAAAGAGGAAGAGCACAAACTGCTCCCACGAAAACCTCCCCTAGAAATTCTAAAAAACATGATGAATTGTGGCATGGTGAGTGTGTTGCCTTGCTCGTATGTTAGACTTGTGGAATTTCTGAAAGAATGGGGAGGAAGAGTGTTTAGAGACACCACAGTGTTTCTTTTAAAGCAAGCATAGTATAGGAAAAGTAAACATATTTATGTGTGTGTTAAAACTGGTAATAAGATACTTGCTGAATTGTCTTACTAAACTGTTGTAGTTAAGTGAATGCCGTGACTAATACTACCTAGGGTCCTAATAATTAAATCTTGGAAAGACTTCTAATTCATTTGTTCTGATAACATATTCTTTTTTCTTGCTAGACGGTGTATGCCCTTCGGTATTAAATCCTCTAGAAGTTTACCTCATATCTACTCCACCTGAAAACATAACATTTGAAGATCCCTCATTAGACGTTATTCTTCTTTTGAGAGTTTTACATGCTATCAGTCGATACTGGTATTACTTGTATGATGTGAGTAGAACACTTTTTAAATCTTTCTTACTTGATACAGACAACTCTGTCCTGAAACACCTTAAAACAGCTTTCTTCTCCCTCTCTGCTGCCCCACACCAAGACAGAATAATGAGAATACTATTGTCTTACCCTATCTATTTCTCTTAACTTCTGGTAAGGTGAAGGCTATAAATTCTTGGAGTCAATCATATTTCCTCTATAGTGTGTTAAACACATTTTCCATGCTTTTTCCTTCCTTAAGTTCAAAAAGCAACATTAGTCCTGAAAAGAAAATGAATAATAAAAATTTACTCAGTTTTTCTTTCATGGCTTAGGCTCTGTATGACCAAAGTGACAATGAAAGTTGTTTTTTTGTTTTTGTTTTTTTTCCTCTTGTGATAAGCAAATTAGAAGCATAAAAAGCCCTCTTAACAAAGGCTTGGTATTTCTTCCAGCATTTCTTTAACTAGAAGTACATTTTTTTTTTTTTTACTTTATTTAACACAGAATGCAATCTGCAAGGAGATTATTCCAACCTCAGAGTTTATCAACAGTAAACTGACAGCAAAAGCAAACAGGCAGCTTCAGGATCCTTTGGTAATTATGACAGGAAACATACCAACTTGGCTGACAGAACTTGGAAAAACATGGTATGAATGACTTAGTGTGGTATTTCTAATTGGAGTTCAGTAGGCCTCCTGGCTGGGCAGCCCAGCTGCATCATCTGTTACAAGGCTCTTGAAAGTGCTGGGGGAGAGTAAAATGTAGTCACAGAAATCTTGCTAAGCTACATAGTGACACTTGGATAAATGTTTACATCGATGTTGCCTAGTTTAAACCAAATATGGGGGGGTAGGCTAGCTGCAAAGTTTGGACTCTTTTTACAGGAGTTTCTGAGCAATTTGAAGTTTTCATATTGAAATAATAGTACTTGATTATTCAAGTATTTTTTTTCTCCTGTTAAACTGCTTAATGGCATTTTTGTCATACTACCACATTTATCTTAGCATATTCAATATGGTACAAAGGAAAATATTTTTATAATTGCTGATAAAATATTATGAATAATTTTTATGAAGTTATATTCATAGTGCTTTGTAGTATCTTCATACAAAATATAAGCTATAAAACTCCTGTGCTTGCAATAATGAGAAATCAGAGGTGCTTGAAAAAAATCTAAGAATGTCATATTAATTGAAGCAACATTGGTGATAATTGACTGGAAATACATACTCTAGAGAAACTATTTGTTTTTTCAATTTTAAAATAAGATCTCTAAATTTCTTCATAAACTTTCCAGATAACAAATGATGAGTATGAATGTATATTCTTACACAAACATCTGTAGCAGTATTTGTAAAACTGCTTTTTCACTTAAATGTCAGTGGAGGTCTGCACTCTTAATGTACACATGCCTTCAAGAATAGTAGAACTGATAAAATAGTAAGTTTCTCCAGTAGTCTTTCACAGATTATTTAAAGTGTTTTTTGGAAAATGGTGGGAGGTAGAATGCTGGTGCTGCTGTAGACAGGTTCTTATCCTCTTATCCGCCGCCCCCCCCC
>NW_009646736.1:5193143-5221443 GCF_000708025.1 Charadrius vociferus | reverse complement strand
CCCCCCCAATATGGAAGCTTGAATGACCTTCTTAAAATATCTCATCTAAGTTAGATTTACTAATTTTAAAGCAAGTGTGAACAAGTAACAGAATATATGTTTTCTTATTTAAACTTTGCATAGCCAAGGCATTTGAGTAGTTTGAGTTATTTTTCTGGAAGAGTTAAAAGCTTCTGGAATTTTTTGTGGTCCCTTGTCATGTTATTTTCACCTCTAGACTCTTGCTCATGAGCATTGTAACTAAAGCTAAAGTGTGTTCTGGAAGGCTTCCTTTGAAGGCTCCTTTCACCACAGTGTTTAATAAAGCACTAATTTCAGGCATACTACATTTCTATTGTGTTTTAAACTAAACTATAGTCATAGATGCTAGTTGGAACCCAGCTAACTAATCCAATGCTCTTTACAGCCCATTTTTCTTTCCATTTGATACCCGTCAAATGCTGTTTTATGTAACTGCTTTTGATCGTGATCGAGCCATGCAAAGACTGCTGGATACTAATCCAGAAATCAATCAATCAGATTCTCAGGATAGCAGAGTGGCACCGCGACTGGACAGGAAAAAAGTAGGTATATCTTGTTTAGAAATGGAATGAATGATTTCTTTATTTTTATGTTGTCTTTAAAAATATCGTGATCAATTTTATTTGTAAAACTCCACATTTTGGTAGCATAGGCATGAAGGGGAGGTTTGTTTCTGTTCATTTAAAAGCTTTCCCCGAGTGGAAAGCACGGCGTCTTCTGGGTGTGTGCCGCTAGATGGCAGAAGGGGCTGGAGTATGCTACTCTGCATTCTCACATCCTGCTTCGTTTGGCATTGGAGTCTTTACGTAATTTCTGAAACTATGCTCTGAGAATGAACTTTAAGATTTAGATTACATTAGTGATGCTTCCATATATTAGCTTGTAAACATCTGTTTTTCTTTATGTAGAATTTCATAAAGAATTTAAGGGATAGGATTTAGACCCTTAAGTGTCACCTGAATAAACAAAAACGTTGTTCTTGCATTCTGGGACAGTATTAAACCTCCTGTCACAATGTAATAAAACTGAACTGTGACTGTTTTAAACTGAGGGAGTCTTGGGTGTTTGCCTTGAGTCTGTTATCTTAAACTAAGTTCTGATCCGCTATATGGTCTTGAATACATCTGGGGGAAAAAATAGCTTCCAACATGTAGGAATCCCAGTGCTGTTGATTGGGTTTTTTTGTTTGGTGGGTTTTTTTTGTTGTGTGGTGTGGTTTTGGGTGGTTATTATTTGGTTGGGTGCTTGTTTTGTTTTCTGAAACCTGCCACTTTCCTTTTTTCCCTACTAGAGAATCCACAAGGGCAAGGTGTAAGATTATTCCTTTAGGTTGCTGGATTTTGGCATCTTTAGTCTGTTTTTTTCTCCATGTATTAGTTTGAAGTATGTAACGTCACAAGACAATGCTTTTCTACTGTGTTCTAGTCCTGCTGCCAGATTGTTGGCAAGAGTAGTACAGATTACACTGAAAAATGTGAGGTGTTGTTTTTTCATTTTATACCAAACACTTTAATTCTAGTCAGTTTTCATATAGAAGCGAGAATTATTTTATCAAAGTGTAAGCTTACACATTGTTGAACTGTGGAAATATTAGCATGGGGTGGAAAAACTTGCATAACTGATTTTTTTTTCCTGTTGTAACTGCCTTGGGAGCTGGGACTTACAGACATAATTTCACTACTTAAAACTTCTCTAATGTGTAGCGCACTGTGAACAGAGATGAGCTGTTGAAACAGGCAGAATCTGTGATGCAGGATCTAGGCAGTTCAAGAGCCATGTTGGAAATCCAGTATGAGAATGAAGTAAGTAATATCCATGCAGTCTAATTTAACCCCTTTTTACTGAAGATTAGTACAAAAAAGCTACAACTTTCCTAGAATGACTTGGTCAGACTCTTGGTTCTTCCCATTGCTGGTGTCACAAAATTGTATCTATTAATTATCCCTAATCCACTTGGTTGTGATTTTTAGTTGCTACGAGAAACTCTTTCTGACCACCCAAATTTCATAATTAGTCTTATTCTGCAGAGCAGATTTTTTCCTAACTCTAAGCAAACAGCTTTGTGCCTTTCCTTTGTAATATGGTCACTAGGTGGTTAATACTTTTATTCCACTATTATTCCCTCTGATATGTGGTCTTTCCAAGCTGTCTCAGTTGTGTGGTGAAAGTTGGCATATCTGGAACACTTTTTGCAATGCAGTCTTCTTTATAGCAAATAATGTACTATATTTCTCAGATTAAGTAAAGATTTTGATATTCAAACTGACCTAATGGACTCATTTATTTATCTCATTCCCCCTCCTCTCCCTGCACCCTCCCTCCTCCTGAAGGTTGGCACAGGCCTAGGCCCCACACTAGAGTTCTATGCACTTGTATCTCAGGAACTACAGAGAGCAGACTTGGGCCTTTGGAGGGGAGAAGAAGTGACTTTAGCCAATCCAAAAGGTAAACGTTTTTCTACCTAAAATATGAATATTGATCTAATACCGAATTGATTCTAAGTTTACTTTAATTACATGACTGGCTTTGGTTGAAAGAGTAGCTCAGTCTGTGGTCAGATAATATGCCTCATGATAGCGTGTGATTATCTTTATGGTTGGGGTTTTTTTTTAATTTTATAAGAAGCTTTACGTTATGGTTATCTGATAGCTGCTTTCAAACTTGCATCTGGAATGAAACTAGCAGTGTATGTACTGAATTTTTTTTTTCCTTCTTTCTCAACAGGAAGCCAGGAAGGTACCAAATACATCCATAACCTTCAAGGCCTTTTTGCACTTCCTTTTGGTAGAACAGCCAAGCCAGCTCACATTGCAAAAGTTAAAATGAAGTTCCGCTTTCTGGGAAAACTAATGGCCAAGGCAATCATGGATTTTAGACTGGTGAGAATAAAATGGAAAATGTGATTCTCAAGGGTTGATGAAAACTTTAGTTCTGACTGCAATGGGGAAAAAATAGCATTGAGTTGCATGGAATTATTTTCAGCTCTGGCAGTTTGGGTAAGGGGAAGAGGGATGCAGCTGAGCTTTTGAGGGGGAAAGGGAAGTATATGTTGAAGATCTGTTATGGTGGCTTTTGAGCCGTTGTCTGCCATATGTTGCAGTCTCTGTCCGATCTTCTTTCAAGATCATTTTGGGCTTCTTACTATTCCAGCTGCTAACTTGCTGATTACCTGGTGCGTACACATTAGAGCAGTCAGTTGTGTTTTCTTGATTGTAAATTTCTCAGGTAAAACCACTCAGACATGGTATTTTGGTGTACCCCAGAACTATGAATTAGTAACTAGTATTCTAGATCTAGTCAAGAGATAAAATAGCAGAAGATATAGTTTTGGAAGACAGTTCAATACTAAACAACATTTCTATTTCCAGGTGGACCTTCCTCTTGGACTTCCTTTTTATAAATGGATGCTACGACAGGAAACTTCCTTGACATCACATGACTTGTTCAGTATTGATCCAGTAGTAGCCAAATCAATATATCACCTTGAAGATATTGTAAGACAAAAGAAAAGACTTGAACAGGACAAAACACAGGTGGGAAAGTAACCCTAAGAATGGAAGAGTGCATTTTCACATATGTTTGGATTTTATGAAGAGGCTGTAATTGAGAGTGTATGATAGTGCTTAATACTGATGGTGATAGTGATAATGACTTCATTCTAATAAAAGGAGTAGTTTTAATGTTATTAAATCAGTGGCTAGTAATTATAACACGGTCTTCTTGTAATATAGACTCTAACATTTGAAATTTATTATGAGATTCTTCTGTGTGATTAAACATAGGCTAGAAATGGCTAAAACTGCCAGATGTTTGCCTCGGGTAACCTTTTTTGTTACACTTTGAAAAGACTAGCCAACTTTATCAGAGGAAAAAAAAAAATCTGTCCTTGATTTTTAAACATTCAGAAGGCTTGGCTTTCTTCCTAGTTGGTTTAGTCAAATTTAGTCAAACTGGCTCCATCTGTGAGTGTACAGGTTCTATTATAGATATGGAAGAGTCTTAATTTTTTCAAGGTTATCCACTCTTAGCTGAAAATAGTACCATTCACTGTTGCAGAGTAGTGATAAGAAGTCTTTGGCATGTATGCTCTTTCTAGCACCCATTGTTAATAGATGGTAGGTGGTAATAACCTAATTTATACTCTTAATACATCTGCTTTGTTACTAGTGAAGTTATTGCAAGCTTGTGGGCCTTTGTTCCTCTTCACCTCACTGTCTCACTCTCTCTCCTTGATCACCGCTTTTAATTTCCAACAAGAGTTTGAAAAACCTGAAACCTGGTGGATGAAAGCTGAAAAATGTCAGTATGCATGCCGAATATGAATGCCATTAAGTATTCTAAGGACAAAACGTAACCTAAGAGCTTTAGCATATTACACATCTCCTTCTCTTGCAGTAGTATTTTCTAAATAAATAATATACAAAAAGTTAAAGTAATTCCAAAATTGACAGGAAAAAGTGTACTGTAATGATCTTTCAAGTGTATTCATTAAGGTGGTTTATTTGCTTTGTCTTGCTTTACTGTTATGTATGAAAAATATGGAAGGAAAATAAGGAGCACTGTAACAGTATTAATAGTAATATTCTTACAGAAATGTTTATTTAGTCAAAACTACTTTAGATAAACTTTTGAATAAATTAATGTGAATGAATTGTTCTCACTGGTTTTCACTTCCAATTTTTTAGACCAAAGAAAGTCTACAGTATGCATTGGAGGCTCTGACTATGAATGGCTGCTCAGTGGAAGATTTAGGACTGGACTTCACACTTCCTGGGTTTCCTAATATAGAACTGAAAAAAGGGGGGAAAGATACACCAGTCACCATCCACAATTTAGAGGAGTATCTCAGAGTACGTAAAAGCAAAGCTAGGGCTAAAATTTTCTTTATTCTTCCTTGCCTTCCTCTCAAGTAGTTTGTTTCCATGTATCTATTTCAGTTCATTCTCATGAACTGGGCACAGCAATAATTTTCCTACTGATTGCTTCTCTTCTGTACCAGTTTGTTACTACAGAAACACTGTTTTGAATGCTAGTCAGTGCACCTGACTCGAAAATTTTACAGTACAAAAAAATCTGGTTTATACATAATGAAGTCATCAGAAGTATGTTTTTTGGATAAAAAGTGTTGTAGTGAGTCAAAAGTTTGAACTGTGGACTTTCAGAATCTTTTAACAAGTTCCCACATCTGCATATGGTAACGAATTTGTTCGCAATAGTGATTTAGCACCTGCTACCCACACTTCAGTGGGCTTTGAACTGCTATAACAACAGTGTCATTTTTTGGAATCAGACTTAGGAAAACATCAGCTTGGTTGCAAGTCAAAATTAGAAGAGTAGTGTTTCTTTAAAAGAACCAAACAAACAAAAAAACCAAAACAAAACAAAAAAACCAACACAAAAGCCCCAAAGAAACAAAACACAAACCATAAAAAAAATAGGTAAGGAACAGACAACAAAACAGTGCTGTAATAAGTTGACAGTACACCTGTGTATTAATTTATTGCTATGTCAGAGGGGACATAGAACCTAGAAAAACAAAAGGGTCATACTGCTGAGCAAAGGTAGGAAACTTTCTGCATAAGAAAGTGTTGAATGGAATAGGTTAAAAACAGCCTGGAAAAGAGATGAGGAAAGGCAGGAAAAATGCAATATTATCCTATGAAGTTATGAGTCGGATGAAGGTAAGAATGATTGATTGTATCACGAAAGAGCCATTATTCCAATCCTTAAATAATGCATTTTCTGACAGGTTAGTCTGCTGCCAATTTCACTCTGAGGACTCTTAATATTTTCAAGCTCTGATAAGGAGCATATCTGATGTTTTGGTAGAAATGATACAGTAAGGGACATAGAAGCTCCTGGGATAGCAACTGAGAACTTTGCGAAGTTATTCCCCAGTCCTTACAACTGAATATTGAGCAGTTGCTGTTCGTCTTCCAGATTCAAGCTGTTAAGCACATATCTAGTTCTCATATCTTTATTTGTTGAAAGCAAATTCTGCTAGTCAAGAATCACGTAAAAAATTAAACATATTTGATATAAGCTGTTTGCAGACTTACAGATGGGCAATGCCAACAACCATAGTTTGTTAGAAACAGCATTTGCAGTCTATTTACTGAGGAAAGCTGAGCAAAGTTGCTTTTGAGTCTGACTTTTGTACAGTTTGCAGTCAGTTTTATTTTTCTTCTAGGTAACACATATTAGGTATCTGATATGCTGAGAAAGGCTTGCAGACGTCTCGGATGTCCTGTAGTTGTCCTGTCGCAGGCCTCTGGCATTGTAAAGGGAAAGCAGATCACTACAGAAAGCTCTCTTTCCACTTCTTTCTAAACAGCTTTTGGGACTACTTTCTTTAAAGGACACCTGTGTAGTTTTTCTATCCTTGTCTTTATATTCCTGCCTTATAGAGAAGACTTTAGATACCAGTGATTGGCATTACAGACTTGATGCCAAGGAAATGGAAGAGATTTCAGAGAGAAAATTATTGTCCTCTGTATCACAAGTATGATGAATTGCAATTTAGAAACAGTGTATTTAATTTGTCAGCTAGCCTGTACAGCTCCCTGTGGTCAGCTGCCCTGCTCTTGAAAATGTCGTTTTCATTAAAATTTTGTGTCGATTACCATTGAAAGGAGTTTATAATGCTAGAATATCCGACTGTTACTCTTCGTGCCTCTCCTGCAGTCATGTCCTTGTCCTTCCAGCTCCCCCCCCGCCCCGGGGACAGTTCCCACAGGAGCTACCTTTATCAGAAAGTAGCACTATTTCAGCTACAGTACAGTGAAACACTTTATTCTCTCTTCCCCCCGTTCCCCCTCTTCTCCCCTGTGCAATAAAGAAAGAGGTCAACTTGCTTGTTCTAAACTTGTGGACAAAAAGTTTCTGGAGTGCAGTCTTTTGCATAACAACTTAATCTCCTCTTTGAATCCACAAGAAAGAATACAGCGCAGCTTAGTTTTGCCACATGCTCCTGGACATAAAAAGTAATCACAATTCTTAAGTCGGCAACTCTGCTGCTAGAATAGCCATAGAATATTCTGCTATAGAATGCAATAGAGCAGCCTCCTGTGTGCGCTGCTGGTGCTTACCAGCTCGCTCTTCAGTATTACAACTTGACGTGTGACAATACGGGTATATATCTTATCTGAAATTCAGTGCCTGACTCTTTTGTAGGGAGGCATCCTAATAGGCTTTCATATCTGAGAGCTTTCTGGAACAAGTAACGCTTACGGGGACAGAGTTAAATACTTGCTTCAGGAGTCCTGCAGTATCAATGAGGTTTTTAATCATATTCAGATGCATGCTTAGATGTCTTTCAAAGCTTTTCTCAGCATTCCTGGTCAGAGCTTTTAACACATTTAAAAACTTGTAGCTGTGTGTTGACATCTTTTACAACCAGCCTTCATTTCCTGCTAGAGTTGGGGGTAGCCAAGGCAAGTGTAATTGTCAGTAGCACTAACTGACAGAAGAATCTGAACTTGGTGTGCAGTCTGCCATGTATAATGTATTTTTTTAATTTAGTAGAGAAATACTGGCTGCAGGAAACTTAAAAGAAACTTGGTCTTGTTTGTGTAATGTCCCTTTCCCTCTCACCCCAGTGATTATTGTTTCAGTATGTGCTGTCCACTTTGGAAGGTGAATTTAATCCTGAGAAAAGTAACTGCAGATACAAAACAAAAAGCACACACAAAAAGCCTAGACTACTGTCTTACTGTTTATTGCCTTACGATTCTTACCAAATCCCAGTAACAAAGTTACTACTTTTTTTTTTTTCCCATGTATTATAATATTATGATACGTAGTATAACAAAAAGTCTACAGTTACTTTGTAACTATATATTAGAAAACAGGCACATGTTTCAATGGGGGAAACTAATATAGTACTGACCTAAGGATTTCTGTTTCAGTTGTTGAATTTTAAAGGGATATCAGTGTACAGAGAGAACATCTAGGTTAGGCTTCTGAAAATATATAAATATTTAGATTTGCTTTCAAAATGTTTTCTTAAATAGGATCAGTTTAACCAGCTGTTCTGTATTCAATGTATTAACTTTCTTTTATCAAAAGTAAAGGCAAATGGGTTGTTTGAACTCTGAATGACTTTTGCTAATTTGCAATTGACAGATCACATGAGAAAGTTATAAAGAAAACCCCAACAAATTCTGTCTGTTGCATTACATCAGCACTGCACTTGCACACATGCAGCAGTACGAGGTTATGAATTGAGGCAGAATGAGGCAATGCTGTAGAGCAGCTCCGTGACTCAGTTCAAACTCTGCCACAGCTACAGCGAGCATACAGCTTGGCTTCAGTAGTGTGTTTTTCTGCAGCTGTAGTCTTTTGTCCAGTAGTGATCATTCCATGCTTCCTTTGTTCAAATGACTTTTTTTTTTTCCTTCCCTGCAGTTGGTTATATTCTGGGCACTAAATGAAGGTGTTGCCAGACAGTTTGACTCATTCAGAGATGGATTTGAATCAGTCTTCCCCCTCAGTCATCTTCAGTACTTCTATCCTGAGGAGGTTGGTAAACCTGTTTTTACTGATGCTTTTATAACCTTACATCTATACATATGGGCAGTCTGAACCAGTCTGCACTGGATGCAGTGCAGTTGTGACAGTCTGATTACATTACATTTCTGATACGTATTAGTAAAACTTGGTGTCCTTTAAATGTCATTTTAAATGTATATGTTAAAGAAGCTATGGCATTCAAAAAAACTTGGGGGGACTGCTTGGTGTGACTGAGGTTGTTTTTGCAGCAAGCCATTCCAGAAAGTAGAATGCTGTAATAGTAGTCAGAACACAGTACTTGTTTGACCTCAAGTACTAAAGGGAAAAACTTACTTCCTTGCTTCTTAATTTTATAGTTGGAGCAGCTCTTGTGTGGCAGCAAAACGGACACTTGGGATGCAAAGACTTTAATGGAATGTTGCAGGCCAGATCACGGTTATACACATGACAGGTAATATGGTTTTGGTTTTGTTTAAAACAAAAACACAACAAACAAAGTCCTGGAAAATATGTATTTAGATAATCTTGATATGCTGATATTCAAGCTAAAAGATTTATATGAAATTTATCCAAAATATTCATACTGCACTGAATATGAATCTGATGCTATTATTTTACTGTAAACAAAATAATAATAGCTTGCTTTTTTTCCCCCCTCCGTAGTCGAGCAGTGAAGTATCTCTTTGAAATTCTCAGTAGCTTTGATAGTGAGCAGCAGAGACTGTTTCTTCAGTTTGTGACGGGTAGCCCCAGACTACCTGTAGGAGGTAGGTTTTGTTTATTACATATTGCTGTATATAAAATCAGTATTATTAACACATTTCAGAACAAGTGGATAATTTCACAATAGGAAAAATTTACTTACCTGTGTATTTTAGAGGTTCATACTTGTTTGACGCTTCTAGTCTCAGAAGTGGCTGGGTAGTGACTTCAGGTAGAATTCTCAAACTTTGTATTAATCTCATGGCACTTCATTCAGTTGACTCTCTCCAGGTGTTATTTATGTTACCAGATAATCTACCGGAGGGCAAAAAAGAGTTCAAAATTTAAACAAAACTGAAACCCCTTAATACTGTATTGTTTGGCTAGATGTGCGTGAAGTTATAACAACAAGAAAATGATGCGTTGCTAGCTGGAAAAAATAATTGTTTTGTCTAGAAAGGAGACAGTACTAGCATAGTGATGAACTTTTCATTTCTCCCCCTTTTGAATTTCAGAATTTAGATGAGAGGCAGTGAGAAAAACTTGAGAAATTTGCTGTCTTTGCTAGGGACCATAATAGAATACCCATTTTACCGTATTCTCAGCTGAACGCTTTGCAAGTAAAAACAGAATTTATGCATCTGTTCCATTACTTATGTGGTTTGGGATTTTTTTTTTTCTAGTTAAAGAATTGACATTATAAGAAAGAGTTGATTCTTTTTTTAAAAAAAAAAAAAAGAGATTTTTGAGCTCTTTTGGGGGAGAGATGGTGCAGACAGGGTTGATGATTAGGAGTATAAAAACCTTAGCTGGAGTGAAAAAATAAGGTGCAACAGTCATAGGTAATTTCTGAGAATCTTAGAAAATGTGTATGAAACCCACAAACTCTTAAAAATACTGTGATTGGAATAGGTTTTTTACACATACAGAACACAGAACTAACAGTAGATGCATCTAACTTATTTTTTCAATTCATCTTGGAAAACTAATCTACAGAAAGGATTTTAAGTGTGTTTTAGCTTGCAACTTGGCCTTATAAAGCCATATTCTAAACTTTTAAAACCAGAGATTAAGTCAGTTATGAGATGCATGCTTCTGCCACTGTTAGATGTCTATAGCGTTAACTGTGGGTTTTCGAATGGAGAAACCTTATTCTGAATGTCTTTTTTCATTAATAGGCTTTCGAAGTTTGAATCCTCCATTGACAATTGTACGCAAGACATTTGAGTCCACAGAGAATCCGGATGATTTCTTGCCCTCAGTAATGACTTGTGTGAACTATCTCAAATTGCCGGACTATTCAACTATTGAGATAATGCGTGAAAAACTCTTGATAGCTGCAAGAGAAGGGCAGCAGTCATTCCATCTTTCCTGATCACAATGAAAAATGCAATGTCTGCCTGTTACAGCAAAAGAGAAACTCATGATTCTTTTCTAAATATATCACCTGAGTCAAGGAAACGTGTTACGCCTTCTTGTTGTAGAAAAACGGCTTGCAGATTATAAACAAAGACACTTGGTTGATATTCATTAAAGGCCCCTATGGACTTAAAGTGATCAGGCCCTAAAAGTTGTTGTGACAAGGTTTCTTTAGCAAGTTCTTGTTTAAATTATCATTTATTTGATGAGTGAAGTTTTTAACTTGCTTTGCTGTGTGAAATTTAAAAAGGGATGTTTTTCCAGGCTGGAACAATAAATGTCGCTGTGCAGTTTAATACTGGGCTGTGTGTATCCATCTAGCTAAGTCTGAAGTTTTTCCTCCAAAGACAACTTTTGTACATAAGTACAGAAATTAAAATACACCATGTATTTGACGAATCTAGTTTAGTAGACTAGTTCTGTGTACCCTCACCTGCCTCTAATTTTACCCATCCTCATGTATTGTCTGATGTGCAATTCACTTGGTTCTTTTTGTGTGCAACATTCAACAATTGTTATGTTTTGGTTAGCATGGGCATTTAACTGCTCCATGCCTCTTTCTCTGATTAAGATAATTTAAATTTTACTGAAATCAAATATATATTGTCAATATAATTCAGCCTTTGTAACTAGGTAGAACCTTTCTTATAGCATAGTTTTACTGTAGTGGTAGGATATAATGGCAACAGCCTTTACCAGTCTACGCTCTAGAGCTGTTTACACAGTGATTCAGGCAGCAAAAGCCTCTTACTAGAGGCTGGGAAGAATTCTTTTTTCATGTAGTTGAAGTCCAACAGCTTGGGCTGGCCAGTGTGTATTGTGGTAAGGCCAGAGCATTTCGAATTGATGTAAAGTTTTTTAAAAGACAAATTAGTTGTTTCATTCCCTGTTTGAGTAAACAGTTTTCTTGTTCTTGATCTAAGTTCCTGGTTACTTTTGTAGTCTTTTTTTTTTTTTTTTTTTTTTCTTCCCACCCGCCTCCTTCTCCCAGCGCTAGCTTGGAACAAACAGTTCAGCCTTTGTCTTTTGACACAGATAAAGCACCTGTAAGCAATGCTCTGTCCAACTGTTTTATGTGCTGATTTCTCAAATCTGCAATAATTTACTTCATCAGGTTAATGTTTTTACCTGAATATAAATAAAAAAGTTTGCTTCACCTTTTTGTTCATAGTTTTGTACTGTATGCATAAAGTTCAATTGTGTAAATTACTGTAATGCAAGTAAATCATCCTAAAATCTACTTGGCTAACAGCCTGCAACTTGTGGATGATTTACTACTAAAACAAGACCTTTTAAGACCTCCAACTTAGAGGGCAATTTTTTCTTTCTGTGGGTTCAAAAAGTGGGCGATTACAAATATTCCTGAGATGTACCTGCTATATAGTTCATCTCTATGAAAATGTGATAGTTACTTTTATTCAACTTTGAGAAATCAAAATTCATTTCAGTGCTTAGAAATTGTTAAATTCCGGCTAATCAGGCTAGTATTTCCCCTCAACTAACAATAACAAGTTTTTCTTTTATCTAGCTGAAGAATTTGTACTTCCAGAATATGTATTTCAGTACATGTAATGGACATTTTTCCAGTGAACATTCACAGAATTCCATGTGGTTGCTCATACCAGTGCCACTGAAATGTAATGCAAATCTGTCAAGAGCGTGAGTAGAATGTGAAATCTTTGCACAAAACCGGATAACTGAACAGTTTCTACTACCATATTAAAACGGAAAGAAGGCGCTTCACACTGTACATATAATAATGGTAGTGCACAGTGCGGCATAGTTTTCATAAAACTTCAAGGCAGTGTTTAAACTATGGACTGGTGTTTAAATTGTTCTGATAACTTGATCAAACAGCACAAAAAAGTGTTTATAGTATGTGGATAGCAATTTGTTCTTTTTTTAAGGTTCTATATTTTAAAAAAACCTGACTTGTGTAAAAACAAAAAAGAAAAAAGTTAATATTTTGTATTAAAATATCATGTGTATTGATATTTTTTTTTACCCATGTTGTCTCCCTCTAGAATCTGGCTTTCATCGACTTTGAAATTTTGAGAAGTTTTCAAATTTGATATATAGCCATTGTATAACTGTTTCAGTGGGAAAATAAGTTGTTGGTGGCCTGTTTAAAAAGGAAGGAAAAAACCAAGTACCTGTGGTGACAATTGATTTTTGTTGCACTGGCTGTCACTTTCAGCCCAGACCAAGGATATAATTGTCCTGAAAAGGGAATGAAACCCTTTTGGGTGACACATTTTTTCCTACCAAGGGCAGCTTTTAGTGTATTAGAAGAGCAGTCTGCCTTAAAAGGTAAAGATAGTAAATTATAAGAATAAACTGAAGAGTCACAGTTTGCATGACTGCACTACTTTGCTACAAACAGGAATGTAGTGTCTATGAGTAGCTGGGGACAAGTGGAGGGGGTGGGGCAAGATCTTAGGGATTCCTCCTTTTTCAGGAACTTGGATTAAAGGAAAGACTTACTAAAATCAATCATAGGTGTGTGAGGATGATGTAGCCCTCAGGAGAATATGTAGTCGTCCTGGTACTGAACTGTTTTGTATATCTTTGTAAGGTATAATAAAAGGTACAATAAGAAGTCCTATTTTTGAAAATAGAGGCTTTTTTTAACATGGTAAGTTTAACTGCTTTTAGAGAACACCAGCCATCAGTTACTGTTTTAGATGAGTTCCATGTCCTAAATTAACAAGAGCAGCAAAAAAATCATTCATGGAAAAGTGTGCCATCCAAGCACTGATAGCTGCTACTGAACTTGTGCAGTGATTTCTTTTTGTTTGCTTTTGTAGAAATCTTTTGTGTAGGAAACATTTAAATAGTATTACATCTGATGTGAATTAATAAGTTGTAGTGCTTCTTCCTATTTTGTAGGAAGAGGGACAAGAATTAACTCCAAGTACGTGTAAAATCCCTGTGCCCATTGCCAAATGATCAGATATTGAAGTTTTCCTATGCAGACTGCTGACGTAACTTCATTGCCTAGGTTCTTCCTTCTTCCCCCACAATTGTATGTGTGGTGGTTTTTGGGGATTTCTTTGTTTGTTGTGGTGTTTTTTTTTTTCCTCCTGTCTCCTTTCCCTTCCTGAGCTCTCCTCTGCTGAGAAGGTGGGTGCTTAAGGGCAGGGACTGATGAATCATAGAATCATAGAATGGTTTAGGTTGGAAAGGACCTTAAAGATCATCGAGTTCCAACCTCCCTGCCATGGGCAGGGACACCTAGGACTAGATGAAATTCCAAGTACCTACATCATTTGTGCCCTCTTTTCTGACCACTGCTGGGGATACGTCTGTCATCTGTGGAGTTTCTGGGCCCTGTTCCACCTGTTCTCAGCAACCTGCCTTCGAATGAATAATAACCAGTTCTGTCATCTGAGAAGCCTGTACCTCTGCAGAGGGCTTACTAACTATCTGCCTGACCAGGGATAGTGCCTTGTTTTGAATGTGGATGTGCCTCCCCCAAGTCAAAATGCTTTTCTATAGCTAAAGCAATATGGGGAAAAAATTAAAAATTTTGCTGAGGTGGATTACAATAAAAAGTTTGGAAGGGGTGGGGAAATCTCACTAGTAGTTGGGCCTTCTCAGAGCTTTTCATGTCTCTTCCCCTTGCTTTACTTTCCTGGTCTCTTGATAGTTGAACTGGAAAACCTCTATAGCATGTGATCTTTCTGTGATCTTGCAGGAATTTCACAGCTGTGTGCTCTCAACTTGCTGTATCTGTCCCAGTGTATTGTGTTTTTAATAGCTTTTTCTCAGGTGAGTGTAGTTGGTTGTCCCAAGAGTAGCAGTAGCCACCCCACCCCAGTGCCCTCAGCACAACAGCAGAAGCTGCACAGTCACACGTATTTTAACAGAACGTTAATGCACACTTCTATACAGCGGATAGGAAACAAATTTCATCACTCTGCTGCCGGTGACTGTGAATAGCTCAAGGGATAACTGCTTCAGTGGACTCGGGGAGAAGATGCCTTTAGAGGACTACTATGTCCTTGTCTCCTGGCAGTGAAATGTGTGTGTATTGGTCTGACATAAAGCTCCTTGGGGGTGGAGGAGCAACAGGTCTTGGGTCTCTTCCTTTGCTGTGTGCGTCTGGAGAGTCATGAAATCTTGAACCATTAACAGGAGAACTAAATGGAGGGGAAGCATCCAATATTTTCGAGGCGCTAGATTAAAGTTACCGATAGCTCTAATTCTAATTTGGCAGCAACTTCTGCAAATCTGGTTCAAAGAGGAGAAAGAAAACAAAAAGACCAAACCACCATCCTAAAAGATGTAATAGGAGAGATGAAGGTGCATGATGCCCCCCTGTCCCCTCTCCATCCCCATGCCCCCAAAAAGGGTGACGGGGGGATTCTTATTCTGAACTCCTCTGACATCTTGCTGTAGTTAAAAAGGAAACTGCCCAGTTCAAGCTGTAAGCAGCAAGTTGGGATAAAACACGTGTGTTGTGGATGGGTTGGTTTGGGTGGGTTTGGTTTTTTTTTTTTTTTGGTGCTGTCTGTCTCTGTCCTGCCACCCCCTTAATATTAGGCTGTGGCTGTCACTAAGGCCTCATTAAAGACAGAGGTAGAGAAGCCTGAGGGAAAACGTTGTCAGACAGCAACCATTCTTCCCAGTTGGCAGAGACCAGGAAGAGGGGGAAGGAGGAGGTTTCTCTTTGTAAAGGTAAGCTTAAAGGCAATACACCCTTGAACACTGAAAACCAAGGCATGTTGATGCTATGGAGATACTTAGAAATACTGCAGTTAGCCCATCTCAACAGCTATTTCCCAAACACACAACTGTGAGAGGAAAGGAGAGAGAAAAGATCATGAGACTTCATGAGCTGTCTGTAGAGCACTCCTGGCTGTTCTCTGCTTTTACCTTTCCTGGGTGGTGGGATCCTACAGGAAGGGAAAATAGGGGATTTCTAGACTTTTGCCCTTGTGTGGAAAAGTACAATAAATCAGCATCAGAACTTGTGGAAAATAACTATGCAACAATTTTTTTTTTTGTGGCATTTAACTTGGGAGCTAGTCATGGTGGACTCCCGCTTCATTGCTTTACCTGTCCTTCCGTTCTTTGGTTCCCCTCTCTTCCCATGGCCTCTTGTGGCTGTTTCATATAGTGGATGAGGTTAAATATTGAGAGCATTTCATGCAATTGTTTCAGATAGGATCAGAGTACATTTCATAGATCTTTGGTAACGTAAAGCCTATACTTTCAGGGAAGACAGCCAACTTAACTGATGCTTTGTAGTGAATTACTGAAATGGGTCATAGGAGTAAAAAGAGAATTTAGTTAAATCTAGTCTGTTTTAGGAGGCCTCTGGGCTACAAGTGACAGGAAACAATATTTAGGGTAAATATCATGTATGTGGCTTTACTCTTCCTTTAGCTGCTATCCAAGGTCTTCCAGGGTACATACAGGCCTGGTCTGACTGCAGCTCTTCTGTTCGTAGGACTTGCATGGAGAAGTCTCTGGCAGGCAGGCGATGCAAGCAGTGATCCAGAAATAGTTAGCCAATCTAGGAGGTAGCATTTGATTTCCCAGCCTCCTTTTCCAACCTCTTTTCACAGATTACTTCTATGTATCAAAACTGTCGAGACGCTGGCTAAACAATGAAAATTTCCTACCTGATAATGTCTTCTCTGAAGGCAGTGTTTTCCACAGCTCTATTCTCTGCACTATGCTTCTCAAACAAATTGGCAGTATTTAATTTTTGTGTCTTCACTTGGTAGGTTGGCACGCTTAATTTACTGAAAGTATTGATTTTACTTATCACTTGGAAAGGTTTCCCACAGTTTTGTTATTTCTTTTGTATGCAAAGGAGTAAACCATATTCTGGGACACTAAAAGTATAAATCCAATTTGAAAAGGGGGGGGAGGGAAGTCACTTTAAAATGGCTATCAAACAGCAAAATTACTCAACCTTTAGTAATACTGAGTTCTAAGACTGGTAATTTCCAACTTATGGCTAGCATCATCAGCTGCTTCTGTTAGACCAGAAATGAGAGGTAAAGGGAGAAACTGGCTGGAGAGCAGCTCTACTGAAAAGGGCTGAACACCGGTCAGCAGTGTGCCCTAGCAGCAAAGGAAGGCAACAGCATCCCACGCTGCGTTAATGGGAGCATAGCAAGAAAGGGATTATTCCCCTTGGCTTCATATCCCCAGAAGAGAGATTTTTGCAGTCTCCCTGGGTTTTTCAAGACACAACTGAATAAATCTGTTTGTTTTACTACAACATATCGCAATTCTAAAATTAGCTATCTTTAGAATTTAAAATCAAAACTGCATGCAGGCATTTACTAATGACTGAGAATCAAAAAAAAAAAAGTCAGATATGCATCTTAAATAATCTTGCACTGTTTTGTGTTACATCAGTCCTGTCAAATTAAATGACTTCAATAGGAGAAATTTACATGCAGAGAGAAAGTATTTTTAAATTTTCCAATAAAATGAATGGAAATGACAAGGGTCTTCGCAGCTGCAGCTTCTGAGTAATCTCTACTTCAGAGGACTCTGCTTCAACTGACTGAAAATTACAGGCCTTAATTACTTCTACTTTTCTTAAAAGGGTTTTAACTTTCAAAATTTTTTCTGGTATCTTATTTCTGTTTTTAATATTGAGTGAAGTGGTATTTACCTGTGTTCAGAAGCTGCTATGTCCCTATGTTTATCTCTGTCCCAGCAGGTAGCAGGTCATCTCCAAATTCTTTCAGAATAAGTAGTTAACATGATTTAACAGCAGTTATGGAGAGGTGCCATAATTCCCCATACAGGATTTTCTAGAAAGTGCAGTTCTCACAAGTATTAACCAAAAATAACATCCTGAAAACTGCCTAAAACTTGAAAGATTAGGTAGAACTAGAATGTGAAATGCAAAAGACAGGAAAAAGTTCTACTCCCATCCCACATACAAGATTTGAAAAATGAGTACTGATAGGTGAGTGACCAAAGGAGTGCTGTGTATCTCCATGGTGGCACTCAAGTTGTTTATGAGCATGTTGTATAATTGATCTTCTGCTTTACTGCATTCTTGCTAATTTTTAGTAGCATGTACCTGCAAAATAAATTTTCTGCCTAGAGCTCGCTGTGCGGTTTACATACTTATTTAGCCTTGATCCTATGAAATGTGTGGGCAAAGGAACAGAGAATAAGATACTATTTGTGATCAGATGCACGTTTTCCTGAGTCCATTGTAAATTCCAGATGTCAATAACATTTGATATAGTTTTTGACAGCTGTGGGATGCCTGATTTTGAGTCGATACAGGTCGTGCATGTCCATAACAGTGTAAACAAAAAAAGGTGTAGCAAGGAGCTACCAATTAGCTGAGATCAAGTAGGATTTGACTTGGTGTATCAATTATTTGGTCAGAGGTATTTATAGATTCACCAAGCAATCTTTAACGCAGTTTCATAGAAAAATATTTGTCTTCGGAATGACGGTGAAGAAACAATGATGGGAGTTAAAACTAGAAAGACAGCATATTATAGGAGGAACGTCCATGCTTCATGACCTGACAAAACTGACACTTGCATATAGCTACTGTCTGGGCTAGTGTCTTCTCTGGCAGCATTGATCACTTAGATACTATATTTACTTCTTTCAAAAGTAACAGTGTAAGTAATGTGCAAGAGAAGTTGCATTAGCTAGGCAGAGTGGGAAGCTTTACCACAAATCCTTCAACTTGAACATGGAAGTGGTGTTAGGAATAAAATAGGGGGAGACTCTAAGTACCAACTTTATATAGCTATATGTTACTTTTATCTTCTGTTATCCTTGTTATTGTTGCTACATATGTTGTGTTACAATTCTTGGTTTCCTGTTTTTCTCCTTTCACAACTTATTTTTCACTAATCTTACAAACATGTTCAACTGCCACCTTCATATTAATGATGTACAGGTTTTATCCTTCTGTGCCGGAGCAACTATTTCTGACTAAATTCCAGTCTTGATGTAACACCACTGATGTTCAGATGTTTAATATTTGAAAGTTCAAAATAAGGCTTTTAGTCATTCTTGCAAGAGCTTTACCTTTTCTTTCCTTAATATATATTTTTTTTTAATACAACCATCCTTCCTGTCAGTCTGGCCTTAAACATAGATTCTTGCATCCATAATAGATCTGAATGTGCTGATGCCTTCTGCTTAACAGGTCCTCTCCTATCCACATACATCTTTCAACAGATATCTGTTACATAACTGGCATTTTTGTTTAGGTTTTCATTTTTTTACTAGTAAAGACAACTTTCATTTGTTTATTCCCATTCAGAGAACATATATACAGACCACTTAAGTCTATTGCTTTGCTTGTGTCAACCATCTCTTCTGTCCATGTGTATCTCTTAGCTCCCTTTTCTCCACCGCATTAAATACAAAGTCCTTGTCTTTCAATGCTCCCAAGAACCTTGTTCCCTCTCTTGTTATTCATCTTGCACCTGTACGTATTCTCAGGTTACCTCAGACACCTTAAAATGAATCTTTCAAAAGCCTCTATGCCATAATGTTTACTCCAGAAATTATCATGATAAATGACAATTGCTGTCTATGTGTACGGGTTGTTGTGATGGTTGATATTGTCTCATTGTGTCACATTGTGCCGTGTTGGCTTTCTATAATGCCTGTACATTTCTATGTGTGGCATCAAACGGAACATGGTTGCAAATAGAGTATCTGAGAACTGTTACCCAATCTGGAAATAGGAGCAAAAAATTACCAGCTGACAGGGATTTACTTTTTAATCTTTTTTGAGAAAATAAAAAAAATAAAAATCTAACTATTAAACTTTATTTCCCTCAGATATCAATCAAATTAAAATTAATAACAATAATTTTAGAAATTAGGCAGTTGTCAATATAAATACTCTTATCAAAGATATAATGGCTCTGTCGCTTCTTTTAGGAGGCCTACCTATTTGATTCTTAATCATGAAAATGCATCTGTTCACACCTGAGTCAATGTGAAGATCAGAATAATATGTAATACTCTAATAATGTCCTTTACACTCATGTTATGTACATATAGTTTTAAAAGGTGTTAAGAAATCTAGATTATATTTGCTTTGTCTTATACAATACCAGCAAAACAGGCTTCCAAAAGGCAAATCCACACCTTTTATTCAGTTTTTGTAGTAAAATTACTCTCATGCAATGTAGTTTTCTTACTTGGCCAAGGCACTTTATGAAATGTACTGGTAAATTCAAGTTAAGACTCTTCTACAGAGCTTACCTCATTTTTCATTTTTTGGAGCTTTGTTTAAATGCATGACTACCTCTCCAGAACAACAAGGATTAGGTATTTTCCATTTGCTGCTAGGCGGTATGCAGTACGGATGCACACTACTGCTGTTTTCTAAACAATGTGGTGTTTGCCAGAGAGACTGAGCTGCAGCACCTGTGCATGTAGCTGATGCCATCAAATGGGTGACACAGATTATTTCTGCCATATGTTTGGGGTTTTTTTGTAATAAGAAGTACTTAATATCTTGCCTTTTTGACTACGGAGAGTAGAAAAAATTTGTGTGACAGTGGAAAACCAGACACCATGAGATTTATCCCTTGCTCTACATGCAATCAAAGATAGCACTTTAGTTTTCAAGTTAATAGTTTATGTACCTTTATTTAAAAATCTTTAGTAAACTTGCAAATATCAGTAACTCTGTTCCTTTTTTTTAATAATTATGGTTTTTTTTCTTCCGAATCTTTAATTGCTAAGGAAAGGAACAGTTTGCTTTACAGTGGTCAACACCTTGACACTGTCTTCTGCAAAACCAACCAGGCATCCTCCCAAAAGCAAAAGCTTCATTTGCAGAGGTGCCACCTCATGCGAAAATGCCTGCCTGCCTGATAAAGGTAATTTGTAACACTGTAGCACACACCAAAAGTGTGTGCACTAGATTTTGAGATAACTAGATGTTTATCTTTGAGATAGCATGCCAAGTTTTTATTACTTAGATTTCTCATTACTTGAACAAAAACCTATGTGCTAGGGACTTCAGTAAGTGCCTCTCTACTCCGAGAATCCTGTAAACACACTTTCTTTCCTTGTAGTTAATAGACACACAAACATTTTAAATCAAAAACAGAAGAAAGAGGTAAAGCTTCAGCTTTATAGTGGAATATAAATGAATGATTCTGCATTTCCTATTTTGAATTATTGACTCGTTAAACCATGTAGGAGCATGAACTTTGTAGCCATGTGTGGAGCTAAGTAAGAAAACATTAAGAAAAAATAAACAATTTGCTGTTGCTCTGTTATTATAATAGACAGTAGGATAGTGTGAATAGTTGTTACTGCTGTATTAATACAAGAATGTCGGGTGCGTAGCTGTGAAGATGAAAGTAAGCTATTTAAGGTTTTTAGTACTGTAGATTTTGATTTTTTTTTTTAGTACTTTTAGAATCATAAAATATGATTTTAATCATAATATATAATTTATTCACTCAGAACTAAAAGCAGAGGGAGAGGGAGTAGTTCTACCCACTAGTGTGTTATATAGAATCTGCCAGCCTGACAAAAAACAGGTTGGCATATTCAAGTCATTCCCTGTGATTTTTGGGTTGAGTTGATATGTCCTAAATCACTTTCTGTCTGATCTCAAAGACTGAATGATTATAATACTAAGGCACAGATTAAGGATGTCTATATTTTGTGTTCCCAAGTCCCAAAAGACATTCAGGGCTCAAGTAATACAACCATGTTTGCCTAATTCTGTAGCTGACCTAATGAACCCCTACAAGACAGCACCTATCCTGCTACGATTACTGAAAGCAATTAAGAATCTTTATTTATATTTGCATTAGTAATACATTTCACATCAGGTGTTATATTTATTTGTTTATTGTAACTTATGTTCATGTGACATTTACGCAGTCTGGCATTTATTTCTGAAGATTTTTATAGTATAAGAAAAAGCTAATGAAATTTTTGGCCTATTCCCTATGCAGTTTTTACAGGCCCACAGGAAGTTAAACATATTGCCCGTTTCAGAAACCAATAATTGTTAATAGGTGATAACTGCATGAAGAAAATGTATTTGCAATGATTTCACGAGGAGAAATGGTGAGTATTCAACTTCTATTGCCATGAAATGTCCATGTAAGTTATAGCACACTAGTCTTAATAAATACAGTGACCAAAAGATGTTCAGTTCATCTAAAAGCACGTTAACAGATGGCTTGATCTTAGTGTAGCATCACCTACAGAAGTGAAAACGCTACATAAATGACTCTTATAGCATGTAGCTTCTTAGTCTGCGAGAAAAAACCTAAAACTAAATCCAATGGGTGAGTGATGAAACTAGATTAATTCAGATTAAAATTATGATTGAAATTCTTGAGAAAAATATACCTAGAGACTTCATTTGTGGTCTTCAAATAAAGACTGAATACTGTTATTTATGCATATTTCTAGTCTTGACATAAAGTAAATGAGAGGTTCTTTATGTGGGAGGCCCAGTGAAAATTGCCCCAGAACTGTCTTAAAATATTACCATTTTGTTTTCAAAAGGTTTCAAGAAACAGTGGATACAATACGTAATAGGCTGTTATTAACTCTGGCCATGAACTACATGGAATGTGAGTACACATCCACTCCCTCTGCAAATGACGCTGATACTTTGCATCTGTCGAGTCTCCTTTTCCCTGACTTTCAATTGACGTTAACAACACATACATTGCACAGTGGCCCCTTTTTCAGTATAAGTGTTTGTCATACTGGCTTAATTGTTCTCCCATAAATAGTGCATATATGACAATTTTTACAAAATTTAGAGCCTGATGTTTTCTATAGCAAGCTTTATCGTTGTGTAAGTCTGTAGCTCAGAGCTATAGGATGAGTTTTTTACTTACCACTGGCTTCCTGTAGGATGTTAGGCAAGAATCCAACTTGCTGGTTAGGTGTCTAAATAGTTCAGGATCTGGGCTAGAGCTTGAGCTGTAAGCTGGGGATAACATCACTTCCCCACCTCAGTGGTGGACAGTAAGGAGGTAGCAAGTCATGATGAGGACTAAGTTAAATGGGAGGCTGTATATTCAATCTGTAAAGGGATTCAAGGTATTTTGTGGATGCACATTTACTAAAATACATGTATTATTTGAAAGAAATGCCTATGAAGAGAACAAAATTGAAATGACAAGCTTGGACTCAGCCATAAGCTACTACTTATAAATGACATGTAAGAGAACACAGACAGAAAAAAGGTGTTTTATCTCTGAATTTTAAGTCTAGTGAGGGGGATGTTACTGAGCAATAATAAATTAAAAACCTTGAAATGAAATTAAAATCTGAAAAAGACAACTTGAAAGAATAATGGTATAAAGTAAAAAAACCAACCAAATCACATAAATTCAGTTTTGTATTTACTGTGAAATTTTGTGTGGAAATTAAAATAACAAAAGCAGATCACTATTTAGGATATTTTTACTGTTGGCTGCTGCCTTGAGAATCCCATGTGCTCACCATCTTCTGATGACAAGCCATACAAAAGCATCACCTTTTTCTTTACTGCTCAGGAAAAATAACAAAGAGAAATACTAAGCCTTAAAATTTTTCACTAGATTACCTTATGACTTGCTCTTTTTTTTTTTTTTTTCCCCCTTCAGGTAAGATGTCTATTCAAATTTTATTTATCCTTCTCTTCTCCTCTGTAGAGTTTCTGATATGTAAGGTTTTCCAGTCAACCAGAATATAGACATCATGTCCTCTTCCATATGCACCTTGAAATTCATAGGAATAAAACCTCATTTACTTACTGTATATAAAAATAGCTGCTCTTCAAATACAATATTTCCTTCAAGTTCTCATGGTCAAATACTTGTTCTGATAGCTGTCATATTAAGGACATCATTTGAATTAATGAAACCTCTATATAAATTCTAAGATAAAGATTTAAGATTATTCTAGCATAATATTTAAGATTCTATGCATGGCACTTGCTCTGTTTCTTTTACTACAAATTACTGTCTGTACGAATGAGACACTATAAATTATTATTTTTATCTCTACTGAAATTGTAGTCACATCAGGTCATTGTTTGAAAGCTTAAGTCATGCCTTAAGAATAGAGCGGAAGACTGTAAATGGTAAAACCTGTATGTTCTTTCTTAATTATTTTATTGTATCTACATTACAGGATTTAAACACCTTAAGCTATAGCTGTGTTAGTTTCAACATTTGTTTTGTGATGTTACTTTCTGAGACACTTTTCAAACAAGCTCCTTAGAAGTTGATTCAAACTTGGTATAAATATGCAAGATTTTACCCAGCATAGTTTTATTTGCTTAAAGTGGGTCCAGATCAGTCTTTCTGTAAGATTAATTTCTCATTTCATTAGGTACAATAACATTTGCTGTAGTGTCACACAGCATGGTGATAAAAAACATTATAAGAGTATTAAAAGCACATCTTTGCTGCAAAATGTCTATTTTCAAATTATGTGTACAGCTTTTTGGGGAAAGGTACAGTAGCTATTGAGACATTTTTTCTGGAAACTTTTAAAGAAAGTTCTTTCTTAAATAGCTGACAGCAATTTTATTAATAAAACATCTATACTGTGTAGAGGTATGGATTAATTTTAGTTCATTTTTCTAAAATATGTAGAAAATACACAGGATGATAAAAAAACCTGTAAGCCAAACAAATAGGTGAAGATGTGGGAGATACTGCCACTCCTGAATTGTCTGTCTGCCACTGATAAAACTGGCATCATGGATTTCCACAGCACAGTATTTTCATGCTCCCCAAGACAAGAGTTTAACTTCTGCTTTTTGGATTTTGTCTAAAATGTAATTTATGATTCCCACAATGAAGAATGCTTCTGTACCTGGGCTGGCAGCTTTCTCTTGATACTAGTTGTATCAAGACCCCTCTACTTGTACTGCAGATCCTCTGAACAGCAGACATTAAATAGCAACATATACTTTCACTGTCGACAGCAGTAAACAAATCAGCATGCTTATCACCAGTTTCCTGTATCAAACTTGGTAAACAAAAAGAAAACATGCAACTTCAAACAGCTTAATACAGCACAGAAAAATAAAACAAATATAAATGCAAGAGCCAGGGAGGAAAGCAGATAAAGCCATACTCATTGTCAGGGAGCAGGGCATTTGCCAGTCTGCATCAAGTTAAAAGAAAGATAGCAATTATTCAGGTGCATATGAAAATAAAGCAACATTTCTCTCTCATTCACCTATAGCAGTGAATGATATATTTTTAAAAAATGTTGTTTCTGTTCAGATCCTTAAACTCTTCTCCTGTAGCCAAAACCTGCCCCACAAACCCATGAACATCAGCCGAAATAAGTTTCCATGTGAAACACCTGAGTATTGCTCTTCCGAGGTGAATATTCTTACTGAACTCTGTGGGCTGCTTACATGTTTAAACGTGTACTTCAATATTTTGATAAATTGAGGTGTGGATCATTCAAACAGTTATATTAATAGAATTTGCTGGCATAGAAACTATGTGTTTGGAAAAAAGCTAAATACTTATAGAATCCTATGAAACACAATGTTAAAGAAACAGTTTCAGTGATTGCAGCAACAATTTTCAAAAGGATTTAGCTTTAATTTTGGCAGCTGTTGGATACGGAATTGGCAACACAATGGGCAATTTCAGAAATCTGACTCCAGTTGCATGAGTGGGACCCTTCTGAAATTTCTCAAATGAAATTAAAACCCCAGTCCTTTTGGTAGATTGGAAGTGAAACTCCTGAGACACTTTGAAGCAGGCACAAGCTGAAGGAGAAATGAGGAAAATGGCAGTTCTGCACTCTGCAAACCAGTATCATAAAGACATGATTGCAGTCTGGCCCAAAACATTAAATGGAAAAGAATCCAGTCACTGTTCAGAAAAGGCTCAACATGGTAACTGTCTCGTCTAAATTTTAGCTCCTATATTAGTAAAGAAAAATGTAACTAATAGTAGGTGGTTTTAAAAGAATTCACCAATATTTAGAAAAAAGATCATTGTTGTTATGGGGGACATTTAGAGCATATAACTTCCTCTTAGGAAATCAGAGATTTTTGTTCCTCACTAA
The DNA here is from genome assembly GCF_000708025.1 of Charadrius vociferus. NCBI lineage: Eukaryota > Metazoa > Chordata > Aves > Charadriiformes > Charadriidae > Charadrius > Charadrius vociferus. The sequence continues at coordinate 5,195,751 of NW_009646736.1, read as the reverse complement.
ATATTTAATCAGAACAGATTAAAAAAAAAAATCTCTGCGAAATCTTCTTCAAGCCACGAGAGGATGAGTACTTCTCCATCAAAATAAATAGTTAAGCTGTAATGTAGCTATCTAAGCCACACTAATAAGCTATTAGACTGGTAATACAATTCAAATTCTAGCAATGTAAATGAGGCAGACAGCTCAAATCCTTATTGAATAATAAGATTATTAATTTGTTTATGGAAAACTGACTATAAAATTATTTAAACTATGCATATTGGAACATTAAAATGCATAAAAAGATACAGCATTTTGGAAAATCACTAGCTAATTAGGTAAGCATAGTCTTTTCTGTTGTACAGTTAAATATTTCCTTATGAAAATGGCAATTATAATGCACTTATATATTCTGTACAATGCTAAAGAAACTCATGTGATATAGTTATGTCCAATCTGACTCAGAACACTGTGTTATGTCCTGCTGTGTTGGTTGCATTCATTGACTAGCTTATTTTTAAAGTTGTTCTCTTCTGCAAATACTATGCTACTACATCAACAAAATCATTATCTGATCTAGCTGTCAGTCTTGAAATAGTATTTTCCAATGCTTATCATTATCTGATCTAGCTGTCAGTCTTAAGCATTGGAAAATACTATTTCATCTATATTGTCTTAGCACTAAAAAGCCTCAGATAGACCAAAATTACTGAACTCTTTGAGGGGGTACCAAGAACGATTAAAAAACAGCGGTGCTACATAAACAGTCCATTCAAGTGTCCTGTTTGTTGCTTATTGTGCCGACCAACCTTTGCATCAGCCATGAGAAGAGTTTGAGCAAAAAGAAAGATAGGTCATGTTAGAGAGTTGAACATCTTTTCAGATTGTCTGATGCTGATTTGTTCTATAAGATGTTTAGAGAACTGGCTGCAGCTAGTTATTAACAATGATCTTTGACAGCCTGTGGGGAAGGGTGAAGTTCTAGGAGATCGAGAAAGGACAAAAATTTTTATTGAGAAGAAGGACAGAGAGAATTATAGCCCAGCTGCTTTACACAGCAGCCTGGGATATATATACGAGTTATTTCAGAGCACTTGCAAGATAACAAGGAGACAAGTAGCAGCCTCTGTGGACTTATCAAGAACAAATCATGTCAAACTGAATTATTTTCTTGTAGAACAAGGCAACATATCTTGTGAGCAGAATAGAACAAACAGTTATTATAGCTTGACATGGGCAAGGCCTTTGGCATTGCTTTCCACAACGTTCATATGAACAAGCTTAGGAAATTAATAAGAATATGTTTCATAGGGTGGCAAAACTGGTTGGAAAAAACATACTCAAAGAACATTAAGTAGTGTTTCAATTTCAGATTGCAAGAATGTCTTCCAAGTTCCTGGATTTTACTGAAATGGGGCATTTCACAATGATCAGTAAAGAAAAGAAGATGAACTGGTCTGGTAAGTACAGCAGGGTTTTTTGCCTCAACGTGGGAAGGGCTCTGATGAACAAATATTGGTAGGAAAAAAGTAACCTTAAGGAGAAGATTGTTGTAAAATAAACAATTTAATTCAAATATATATAGCTAAGATTGTTTTTTATTTGTATTACCATAGTGCCTATTGACTGTAGTAAACATCAGAACCCACCGTTGTCTGGGATGGGAGGAAGTAAATGAGATCAGCTTGAAGGAAGGAGTCAAGGCTCGGGAGGCAGCCGGAGCAGTGGCAGCAGAGGGAGCCGGTGCGGCGCGGAACGGGCAGCTGCCAGGGCGGAGAAGGACAAGCGGGATCAGGGCAGGTGGTGGTGGAGGAGCAGTGACGGGTCGCTTCAGCCTGGGTGCGGGGATCGAGGAGTGTTCAGGTTGCTAGAAACCCTGATGAGTTTTCAGTTCAATTAGCATCACCAGTTATTTCTGTCCGTGATCCACGTTTCAGCCCTATGTGAAGTGCAAAGGTTTATAAAAAGTGTTAGCACGCTGCTGCCAACAGCCCTCCTGTAACTGTGAATGTGAAAAGTCGTTAGAATTAAATACTTCAGTTTTGCAGGAGCAAATGATTAGGAGGTCAGAAAATGTGGATGATCTTCCTGCTGTCCATTAACTAATTTACAACCATGTATCTTAGTTCTAATCAAAGGCAGTAAAAAAATCCCCCAAAGACTAGCAAAACGTAAGTCGATTTTTTAAAAGGCAGCCGTAGATATAACCTCAGTTGAGAACACATACAGCTTTTTTTTCAATATGAGAAATGACAGGCTTTTTATGCTTTCCATACTTCGGTCTTAATAGAAGTTTAAAGTAATTATCAGCAGATTACACTTGTGAAACAGTGGATCAGAGGCAGACGGTGAATTCTCCTGACCACGGAGTTTGCCCTTCAGGGTGTTTGTCCAACCCCGGGCAGTGCCATTCCGTCGGCATTCGCACCCCTCAGGCGAACTGGAGCCACCGACAGAACAGCGATGCCCGTCGGGAGGTGCATTAACGCGCCGCTCCCGTTATAAACCAGGGTCCTCGGTGCCCAGCCCCGCTCCCCGCGCCCGTTCCGCCGCCCGGGGTGATGGGGCGCGGGCGCAGCTCCGACCGGAGCTCAGCCTTTGCTCTAGGGACGGAATAACGCCGGCCCCG
>NW_009646736.1:5143915-5192210 GCF_000708025.1 Charadrius vociferus | reverse complement strand
CTGGTGCCGGGCCGAGAGGAGAGCCGTTACTCCCGGGCACGACAGTGACACACCGCCGGCGTGACAGGGGCTTGGTTAGAGGTGAATGAGGTCCGGAACCCCAGCCGTCCGGTCCCCGCAATTTATGTAGCGTTGACTTACTTTAAGGTGAAAACGATGGTCCTTGGAAGTGGATGCTGTATTGCGCTGAATACTAATCATTAAATCGTGTCTCCAGTAGTCATTGTCATAGGCTAGGTGTGCTTGCTCCTATGTTTCTGGTGCTGCTTGGATTGATTTTGAATTCTGAAAGGTCAGAATGCTCAGAGTATGGATAATGATCTAAAATATGTAGAGGCAGTAAGTTGTATCTTTCTAAGGTGCTTGGTCATATCAGGTTTTGATGTAATAATACAATCAAATTTAATTATTGTTGTGTGAAGATCGTAATTTTTTCCCCCTCTAGCTTTAAGGATGAAAATCTTTGTTTTCATGTTCAGAAATTCAGAAAAACTTAATTTTCCTTATCTTCTGATAAGAAAAAGCAGGCACAGGGACAAAGATGCTCGTTTCCTGCATATGCATATGATGCTACGGGTTACCTTCAGCAGTGTACAAAAGGCTATATGAATTGGCTACCGTTTCTTTGGATAATGCGTTCTTTTTTAAGTGGATTTGACATAGAAGCAAACGAATTCAAGTAACTGCAGTCTGCTTTTTAGGTTTTTGTTACTGTTTCTTGGTCAATAGTACCCAAACTATACTACTGAATAGACGAAAGCAATAATATGTTTACTGAAGACTTAATGTGTAGGTGAGTATAAAAGTCATTGTAAAGTAGGAACACTACGCACAGAGTTCTGTGCTTGCCTTGAAATGTCTCAGTTGATTCAGTTGAACAACGAAAGTGAAAATATTTACACTAATGAGATTCTGTAAAATCAGAGTGATGAAAGTGGATTAAATAGATTTCTCTGGCTAATTTAAGCTGTTGTCCTCTTAAGAGTTTACTATATTTCTATCACTACAAAGAAAGAGAGCGCTGTGTGTTTGCTCTGCTTGTTGCTGTTTGACTTAAGTGTCTGAGATCCATGACTGAAAGATTAATGACCCTTTTAAAGACTTAGTAAAATGTAACACTTGCTGGTATCATACCTTCTGTAAAGTGTTGTGCCTGGGGGACTGGATTTAATTGTTTTTCTAATAAAAAGGAGAGGCAATATTTTCGTAGCACTTATGCTTTTTTGTTAACTAATAAGAGGAGGCTCACAGTGTCATCTCTCTTGTTTCTTTTTATAAAATACTGAGTAATGACCCTTGCAAGGGAATCTGATAAACAAATGGAGGCCACTTCTAGCTATCACGTCAGCAGTTGAAGTATGGGTGCCAGTTAACTATGAAAAGTTAATATGTTTTTGAAATGTAACTTTAATTAACTAGAGAGCAGTCAGGTTATTTAAAGGGGTAATATAAACACAATATATCCAAAGTTGAGGCTTTGTTCATTTTATCAGAATAGGCAATGAATAAATATTGTACAAGTGCATTAATTCTTGTGTTGCACTGTTGTTCAGATGCCTAATGGCTTAAACTTCTACAAAGAAAGGTAAAACCAGTCGTGTTTTCCAATTGAATGAGAATAAATAACTGTAAGGCCTTTGAAATAACTATAGTTTTTTTTTTCCTCGTATCCCTTAAGTATTATGAGAAAACTCTGGGCTAAATTGGTAGATCATTGGGATATACCTAGACAGGGGGTTTTCACCTTACTGCTGAGGTTGCTATTGAACAGTTGGACTTGCAGAGGGCAATACCAACAGTAGAAAAAAGAACAGGAGTTATTATGCTTAAATACCCACATCACGGAGGGTAAATTTTCATTTTTTTTGAATTTGTGATGGAGCTGGAATTTTTTGGAACCCCACTTCCCTAAAAGTATATACTTATTTTCATGTTACTTCTTGTAATGAAGACAACATTTTGCTAATTCCTCTCAGATGTGTTGAGATATAGAATGAAAGAAAAATGTTCTAAATGTGCCTACAAGTCAACCGGGCATAGTGAAGTTGATAATGTAGAAGGATTGCTAACAGTCAAAGTTGGAGATTGCGCACAAGTGTTGTTGCTGATGTTTTTACTTTAACTGGTTTTGATGCACTTGAAGATGCTGGTGCTGGCATGGGAAAAGTGACAAAGAATAAAGCAGACATCACATACACATGAGATACTTCTAAAAGCGCAGAGCTTTCCTATGGCCAAGTGAAGTATTTAACTTGGATTTAAGCCAATTCCATAATCTTACGTTATAATTGCTTTAGTAACTCATTATTTATTTAACAACAGAAATTACAGGTCCTCTTAGTATATTCATCCCATGAATTATGCATGTGTATATAGCTCACATTACTTATGGTTTGAATACACTTTGTTTTGCAAACTTCAAGTTTGTTTTGTTACGGATTGTCTGGTTTCACATTGCAGGACATTGCTCTAACTCCATTTCTTTTAATGATTGTGATTTTTTCCCCATTTATTTACCATATTTCTAGTCTGTGTAAAGAAGAAACAGAATTGATGTGTTGAAGTGTCTTAAACTTTAGTCTGAGCAAAGAAATAATATGTATTCCCAAGGAAATGGTACAAAAATTATAGTGAATTCAACTGCCCTTCTGCAGGAATTTGAAATTGGCCAGTTCTCAGCTTTACACTGAGAGAATTTGATGAAATAAATTGAAATGAACTAAGTGACAGATATTAAAGTTCCCAAAGCTTTATGTTCCTTCAATTTTTACTTATATTTTACTTTGAAAGGTGAATGTTAACCTTTATTGCTAACGACTAGTCTAATGATTACTCTGTTATTTCTAATGGCACATATAATCCAATACAATTGTTTTTCTTGATCAGGAAAGTTTTATGTAAAAATTGATTTGTGTTGGTGCCTTATGAAATAATTTTATAGACAGATGGTACTAAATAGGAAATGAAAAATTTCATGATAGGCATTTGCTTAACAATACAGAATCTGAACTTAGTTAATTAAATTGCCTGATGTTTATTTGGTTCCATGCTAGTGCTAATTTTAATTAAAGACTATCATCTGAAGAAAAATTGATTTATTAGTGCTTTTTTAAATACTGGCACACATGCTTTTGTTTTAGTTGCTTCTCCTGTTTTTGTTTGTGTGTTGGGGTTTTTTTTAATTTTTTTCTTCTCTCCTTTGGTTGATAGTTTTTCCTTCATTCTTTTACTTTAGTGCTTTTTAATATGCTTTTTATTATTTTATAGATTGTGATAGTAACCAAAACTAGAAAACAAGTAGTGTCCAAGCATACTAAACCAGCATTCTGACTTTGCAGCAGGTATCTTCTATATAGTCTGATTAGTGATGACTGGATGTTCCACTTACTTCTGAGACTGATGTTGTAACCATTGATGGAATAGCATTTTTGAGTTATTATTGAAATTATCATTTTAGTAGCAAAACGATCTCTTTGGTCTTGGGTAGGATATATTGTGTTCACTCTACTGGCTATCTTTCCATACCTATCACGGAAAATATTTTTTTAAATGTAATTGTGGATGGCTTATTTAAAATGGAATTTTAGAAATGTGTAATCTGAGTTTAAAAAAGTCAAGGAAAGAACTGATATTAAAAAGACTGATACACATGGACAGTAGCTTATCTTTTAAATTTTGTTCTTAGAATGATATTCCCGTCCCTGAATTTTTGCCTGATTATGTTTTTCTTCATTTTCTCCTTTTTTGTACTTTTGAATACTGGGTGAATTTATTCTTGTTTTTGATTATGTTATTTGAACATTTGTAGACTGTAATGCAGTGATTCAGTTTTTCATTCTGTGCCCCCTGCTTCTATTTTTTATCCTGTGTTTGGGTTTTGTTTCTTTTTCTTTGAATTTACTTCTGTTCTCACTACATTTCTGATAATGTGCTGTTTAATGCTGAATGCAGAAATCCAGGGTTAGCAAACTGCTACACAAAGGATTATTGTTTCTTGACTCAATCGTCTTCAGAGTAAGTGGTACAAAATTTCATTGGCCAGGTTATTTCAGGTTGCACTGGACAGAACAGCCTTTACCCTAACTGCAAAATCACCTTCATGTGAGTATCCTGATTAATTCTTCACGAGGTCCTGTTTTACATTAAGGGCTGACATCCCTTCTGAAAGGTCTCTAAATAATCATTGAATTCACAATGAGTTCTCCAGCATATTTAAAATGCTACTTTTTTTCCATTCTGTACTCATTAATAAGGGTATATACTTTGATTATGTGGTTATTGTGATACAAGTGTTTTGTTATGTGACTATTCTCTCTGGTGTTTTATCTTTAATAAGAGTAAATTGTATAGTTAGTAGATGGCCTGGAGTTTTCTTGTTTTATTTGGATGTCATTTAGCTTGAGTTCTGAGGTACCATGTCATTTCCTGCTGTCTAACTCTGCTAACTCTTGCGGTGTTTTAAAGTCACGGAATTTAAATATTTGCACTGGTGCATATACTGTGTGTGAGACGAGGCAGTGAGAGCTCAGTTTGTTTTTCATGGAGAATAGGAGGCTAAGGGAGAACTAAGTGCCATCCTCAACTACCTAATGGGTGGCCATAGAGAAGGCGGAGCAAGACTTTTCTCACATGTGGTGGGTGAAAGGCCAAGAGGTGACATGTGTGTTAAAGTAGGGGAAGTTGCAGTTAAATCTAAGGAAAAAATTCCTGACAACGTTAGTTGTCAAACACTGGAACAGGTACTTACAACAGCTGTGAGATCTCCATCCTTTTCAATTTGGGGCTTGAGTGCCCAAGACCCCACGTACCGTGGCTTAGCATTTCCTTGGCCTGAGCAGGGGTTGGACCAGAGAACTGCCTTGGGTCCCTTCCAGCCTAAACCATCTATGATACTGTTCTGTGATTCTATATATACACACACACCTGTATATATATATTTTTTTTTTCCTAGATTTTGCGTTTGCCTGTTACTCTTGTCTTGTGCCTGCCTCCCCTTTGCTGGATATTCTGCTAAATTATTTCCATGTTATTATACATATACATTTTGCATCAAGTTTAGACTGTACCTGGAAGCTGACAAACTTGTGTGCAGTGCAAACAGGAGTTCTTAAGATGGCAATATTACTGATAAGATATGTGAAAAATCTTTAGTATGAATTTCAGATCACTTTGTTTACAGGTCCTTTAGTCACAAATTAGTATACTCCCATTTCATAGTAATTGCTGAGTTTTTTTCTGCAAGTAGCAATTTTATGTCCCCCAAGACTGATGGATATTATTTGTTTTCCATGAGTTTTTGTGATCTTTAAGTGAAGTGTTGTTCAGGTACTCAATGAACTTTGATCTCTGTGGTTGCAGTGGAACTGATGAAGTTCCACAGTACAGCGATGTGAGGTATCAAATATGGGGAATGATAATACAGAATAAATGAATGTGAAAAATAGTTTCTCCACCCAATTTATTTTAGCTGTTATAACATATTTTTTTCTCTAAGTGTAGTGCAAATATATTTCCAGTCAGAAATTTAAGCTTTATAAATTAGCATCTTGCCTTGAAGCATATCATGTGAGAATTTGTGAGCGAGAGAACTATAATTCAGCAAATTCCAAAGCAGTCAATGAAGAATTGTGCTGTGATTTTTGCCATGGGTTCTAAACAAATTATTCTAACTTTCTGTAGAATAAAACTTGAACAATGTAAAAACCCAAACTGTCTCAATTATATAAGTGGTTATTATTTGGGTATCATCTGCATGCTAACCTTTGTGAATCTTTGTATTCTCTCTTTCAATGCCTTGAAATACTCCCTTTAGATCTGTTCAAAATAGTTATTTTTAAATGCTAGTCAGGTCACTACATAATGTAAATTACTTGGTTCTCAAAAGTTCCATCATAAAAGTGGAAGGTTTAAGTGTTGGTTTTACTTATTTTTTGTTATTAAAGATTGCAGAGAGGCAAATCAGGTGTAAAGTAACTGAATAATAGTAGAAGATATGCTGTACTAAGATGCTCCAGCTTTTTCATAAGTAATATTTCACTGCAGTTTATGTTGATCTGAGAGAATTACTTTGCAATCATATATGTTTAAAAAATAGCGTTGTTTTACTTTCCTTTGAAATGCCTAACTTGATGTTGTCATTTGTATACATGTAGCTCTGGAAATCCTCTTCATTAGAGCAGATTCCCAATGTATTAGGAGAATACCTTATTTTAAATATAAGACAAGAAATGACAGAATATGGATGGGAAAACAAATAAACAAGAATATTACTTAAAATACTGGAATTACATAACTTGATTCAGTATTACAGAAGGTAGAAATGCTCTGCTCTTTTTGAGGGCTCTCATAGAATCTTCTACATAGTGCCCTTCTGAGAAGTACTTGCTTGAGATCAATAATTTCAGAGGTGGCATTTAGCAGGATTTCAGCTTGATCATGGGATCATGAGACCAGAAATCTTAGACGATGATGCAAGAAATTCCACTTTAATAGGCAGACATGAGTCTGCTGAAAATAGTGTGTACTTAACCCTAAACATAGGTTGGTGGGTTTTTGGTTGGGTTTTTTTTTAATACTTGCTCTCAGAGTTCACTCTGTTCTTGTTAAATATCAAGTACCTCATTTATTCCTAGTAACTCTTTTTGGCTGTGATACATTTGTGCTCCAATGAATCCCACAGATTAATTGTATGGAAAACATAAGTTTATTAGTTTTTATTTTCTGTCTTTCAATTGAATTGAATTTCCCTGTTGTATTTTTTTCCCTTTTGAAAATGAGTTATTCTGCTCTTCCCTCCCTGTGCGTGTAGTGAATATTGTTTTTCTTTTGTGCAATGTCCTGTCTAACCTGAATAGATTGAGCTAATAACAATATTCCTGTTGGTTACTGGTTAATCTAAATATAGTCGGTTTTGTACAATGCTAAATCCCATTTTTTATGTATGCTGAGAGGTTACCTGTTCTTTTGACAACTGCATTAGCAGGAAGGCTTCAATAATATCCAAATGTTTTTATTTTTTCTTAACTTTTGGTTGGTACAGGTGAACTGAGCTCAGTAACCCGCCCAGAGGTGTCTGATGGTGTGGTGATCCCAAAATGAAAACATGCATATTTAAAGTGCACCCATGTCAATTGAAAGCACATTGTTTGGTAAGAGTAGGGTTAATTTCATCAAAAATTTCTTAGTGGCATATAGGTCAATACCTGAAGGTAAAAGCAGTTTAGTACATGCATTTGACATTGTAGAGCATCATTTATTAAGAGTCTTTAATTATTTCTCTATTTTTAAAGCCAAAAAATAGTTTTGTTCAACTCTTCCTGTATGTTTTTGTCAATTTGTATTTTATAGGAGTAATGTAAACAATGAAATAAATGTCCTCTGCAGAGTAACTTGTCACTCATCGATATGAGCTACACAAAATGTAAATTAGAATTATATTATTAGGAAAAATATCTTAAAGTGCAATACAACTGTTGCAGTTTCCAAACAGTTTTGTAACAGAGGAAATGCACATCAAAATATACACTGAGAAAAGTAATGTTTGCTTGATAAGAAAACTCTTTAATTTGTTCTACTGGTTAAGTGCAAATTCCTACAAAGGAGAACTTTTGCATTCAACAGCTGATGCCACATATGTAACCTGTTTGATTTCAGCAATACATATCACTGCAATGTATTATTTTTCATGTTTGTCTTGGTTTGTTTTACAATTACACAGGCCATAGTAAGTGTAACAATTATGCTGTATTATTTAGTATTATATTCTGCAGTATATCTCAAATAATAGCTCTAAACTCTGTAGAGAAAGGTCTGAAAGTGAGACATCGTGACTAGGAATGGGAATATCAGGGCTTGGTGCTTGGAATTCTCACTGCCTTGCTGAGTCACGCTGGGCAACACTCTTAGGCCTCCATACTTGGATTTCTCCTCTATAAATGCAGATAATTCTGGGTGTTCAAAAGGTTAATTTGTGAATGTGTATGAAGGCTTTAAGAATGTTGAGTGAAAAGCACTTGATAAGGAAGCATCATATTGAGATGCCAGATTCAGAATTACATGTCAGTGGCTTATCTGAATGTATATGAATTGTAAGGGGAAAAAAACCTTGTTAAAAAGAATAATCAACCATTTAGACTACTTCTTTTCTGGCAAATGTTCAGGCTAGCAGTCTACAGCTTCATTTAGTTTTGTAATGTTCTACTGGAAGCAGGGGCAATAGATCAATGATGGGTATTTCAAAGGCTTCTGCAGCAAAGGTGTTTGTGAACAAGGTGCTCTTGAATAAGGTGAGGACAAGATTCAATTTGGCTGTGAAAGTAGGGTTGTTATACTGAGGTAAGATCACTGAATGTTAATGATTTTGGGAACTTTGTTGTACTTCATGTATTAGTTATAACAGCAACTGTATTGTTAGTTTGAGAAGACTTGTTTATCTTCAGGAACAGTAGCTGTAAAAAGAGTAACAAGATATGATTCCTTTTACTTACAAGTCTCATTTTCAGTCTAAGTTGCCCTTATATTGTCCTTCGTACTGGACCTAATAAAGCTGAAGCTTGCTCTTGATAAATGCACAAGAGAAGGAATAATTTCAGCTAACCATGCGTATTCTAAATAAACTGTGGTTATTTGGAAGACCCGTATGTTCTGGTGGTGGTATGTTGAATAATCCTCACAGAACCTGAGTGCTCAAAATGCAAATAATTTAAAGATGTGCAGATAACATCAGAAGAGAACAGAAGGTGTTTTAGAATGCTGTTCCCTTCTATGAATGAATAGTACTTAATCCCCTGAAATCAAGTTCAGGTAACTTTACTTAGAAGTAGGAGAGGGCAGAAATAGATATGACCAAGAGAAAGGGCAGCAGAAGTGATTAGTAGATGTGGAAGGATTTGAATATCCTGGGAGAAAAACTTGTTCACTTTTACACAGAGACCAACAAGCAGAATCTGAATAAAAGGTAATCTTGTGACAAGGACAATGCTTTTTTTTACAAAAAATCAGGAATGAGACAGTTAAATTCTTCTGGGCATCAGCTAGTCATCAACTAGTGTGGCTAAGGAAAACATATGTACAATTTTCTGTAATTTTCCAGACCTAGTATGTTGCTGTGATCTCCCTTTGAAGTGTTTAGTAATGGCATTTGTCAATAAGGACAGTAACTATCACCATGAACTACATGGTGATTCTTAAGTTTTTTAATTAATTCCTAATGATTTATGCTTTAAATTCAGCAAATATGTAAAAATTCATGAAAATTTTACTTGTATTTTTGTTTTAAAGGTTTTAACAGATGTAGGGTTTCTTCTGCTGAAGAAATTAGACAAATTATTAAATACCTTTTATCAAAATCCAATTAATGAATGAATCTCAGTAATGACAAACTAAAATATGACTTAGATTTCATACAGACTTAGCAGTCTATTAATAACTTGTGATTGCTTGTATACATGTACTTCTGTTGTAATCTAATTTTCAGGCAAGTATAACTGAACATCATTAAACAGAAGGAGATAAAGATGGCCACACAGAAGTCTGATACTTTATGAGCTAAGTGCCTTTTGCATAGAGAGTCCTAATTCTGCTGTCTGGTTGCAAGAGTGTTGTTTTCTGGCATTTATTCTCACTATGGAACATCAAGGTTGTGTTCTTGTGTGCAGGGATCTAAGAAACGTTCTCATTTCACGACGCCTTTGGATTTCAGTGAGTTGAGTTACATGAGCTTTACTGACATCTGTAAGACCAGATGCTTGATTAATTTTTTTTAAGGCTACAGCATACTGTGTGATGATGGCATATGTGACAACCGAAGAAAATGGTGTTGAGTCCCCTGGGAAATTAACATGTTTAATTGAAGGAAGGACAAATTGACTTAATTTACATAACTGTAATAGGACTCCAATGTTAAAATTTGGCTAACTATTGCCTCTTAAAAGTAATGGAAAGATACTAGGTTGATGTTATAGAAATTCTTGATAATCTTTCTGAGGGTGCTAAAAATGTGGAACATCTTTAAAGGCCTGCTTGAGACTCCCCTATGACATCTCTTAAAGGTGAAGTAAACTCATAGTAATTTCTTTGTCTATAAAAATAATAAATGTAAGTGTAGAACTAGTTATTTCAGTAACCATTTGAGCCTGGGTTTCTTGGTGCTTCTGAAAAGTAGCAAAGAAATTCTCTAAGGTGAATGAATGCAGGAACAAGGTCAGCTGTGCTGCTTGCTTTCAAGACACTTTTCTCCCCAATTAAACAGCTTCCTTTGCAACACCAAATTTTAATTCTTTCTGCATATGAGTGAGAAAGGACAGATTAATATTTACAGTGATTCTGCTTTTTCACAAAGGCCTGCTGAAGAGCAGCACGACGGATTTATCCGTTACAGGTATGCTCTCTGATTATCAAGTCCTGTTCACAGTAGCATGGAGCAAACCAGGGTATGGGCCAAAAATTCACTATATTTGATTTAGAAATATGGATGATTTTCTGTTACGTACTAGTGAGTGAGTGATTTAACCACATTTTATGTTTATGTGAGATCAGTTTAAGGATACTCTGGAATGACAGCTGTGCTAGCTTATTGTGTAACGGACATATAGCAAACACAAGTGTAGCATCGTAGTTGATTTCTGCATGATGCATATGCTTTTCACTTTGTAATCAGTACTGTGGCAGCTTCCAACTTGGGATTTCTAGTTCTGAGGATGATATTTCTCTTTTTCAAAATACACTTACATCCAGTTCTATTGTGTATTCTCAGATTTTCTAAGCTCCTTGTCTAGAGCGTGAAAGTACACCCCACTTTTAGGTGGGCCCTTTACTGCAAGCAGCTATTGAGCCCTGAGAACTGCTGGCTAGTAGAAGCTCTTCCAAACTCTAAGCAGGGCAGCCCTGTGAAGCTGATAAGCCTTGAGAGCTTCAAGTTACCCTGGCAGTCTTATGGCTTTAAATTCTCTTCTGTGACTTTGAGAGCAGGGCTGCAGCTCAGGGCTTCATGGTGCTGTGTTCCCAGACCTTCAAGCAGAGCACTAGTGCTGCTGTAGGGAGGGTAGCTTCACCAGAAAGCTTCCATCAGAAACAGATCCATGATTTGGCCTCCTCTGATCAGAGGTGCCAGCACAAAACTCTCTTTATTCAAGGAACTGTCATTTTCTGATAACCCCTATGTTCAGTCAGAAGTTTCTACTAACTGTAAGAAGTGTGGTGCAGTGGTGTCTAGTGGAAAAAGTTCCCAAGTATTTAATTATGTATTGATTTAGGTGTTAACATTGCCATTATCTTATCTAATTTTGGAGATAACTGTAAAACTTCAGAGTATCAGTTGTTGATGTGCATAGTTTCTTTTTCTCTGGCTTCTTAAAAAAAACAGATGAGGTTCTCTAAGTTTTTCAAGAGAATCATAAAGGTGTTAGGCTAATTTTGGAAAACTTTAATATATGGATGCATAAAAGCAAGGCTGCAAAGATCTGGGTGTAATTTTGCTAACTATGTTGTTGTGTTCATGCTATTGATGCTATTAGTGTTAATGCTACACTAAATAAAATTGGATTGAGATGGTTTATGTGTGTTTACTGTGGGGTACAACTATGAAGCATGTGCACCTAAGTATGTGTATTAAATTAAAACAGAGCTGATGCTCTGCAAGTTCATCTCCTGTTTTATCCTGTAGTATCCTTGTCAGTTTGCTTATGGAAATAAACATCAATGAAATTAATTCCTAAGATATAAAGATGGTGCCAGTTGGAAGCAGTATGAACAACGAATCATCTTTTTGGCAGCACTGCGAAGATGTAGGTTTTGGGTATTTCTTACATTAGAATCTGTGGTTTACTTTGTTTAATAAAATATTCAGTTACCTTTTTCCATACTCTAAATCCAAAGCATCTTTCTTTTTCATTGCACAAAATTCTTTTTTTGTTTTATAAATCTCAAGCTACCTTAATAATTGTGCTGGTTTGCAGTTGTTTCAGACCTTCACTGTTCTCTCTCTCTTGCTCTTCCCCCCAGCCCCCTTCTGGTCTTCCCAGTGTATGAGCAAAAAATGCCACATAGCAAAATTGCTGATGGAGTTTGTATCCCTTATTTTAGGAGAATTTACCTTCTTCTTAAGGACAACAGTGTCAAACCTAGAGGAAACAAAAGTCGATGTAGGGATGTTATTGAATTGTGGTATGAGTAGAATAAGTCATTCATTAGTCCCTTTAACCCTCGTGAAATAAGTGGGATGAAGAAGAGTATAAAAAATGATGCTGTGTGTTTGCATTTCTTTACTTAAGACATGAAATACAGCCAGTGACAGGGAAAAAAAGCACATGTTAAACATTATGGGTTGAATATTAAGCTTGTATAACAGATAAGCTGAAATATTTGCCATAGATATTCATAATAGAATGAGGAAATCAATACATTCAGGCTTAATTACAGCACACTTGTGGCTGCGTTCTGGAATTTGGCAGTTAGAGAAGCTTTGATTTAATGTACAAGTATACTCTGAGCAAGGGAAGCGTGCATTGCTGTGTTTGCTAGTTTAGAAAGGAAGAACTGGGCTGGGGTCCTAGTCTGTCATCCACATCTACAGCAGAGCTGCTCCTGAATCACCAAGCTGCCCTTGCCTTTGACCTTCATAGTGTTTGGAATAATTTTGTGGATACTAGCTAGACGAGTAAAGAGATACAACAAGTGACCATTAGAAGGAAATCTATTTGAAATAATTTCTATTTACGTTTTTCTGGTTTTGTTCTACCTTTATAAGAATAACATCTGTTCAATTCCCAGTCCGTTCAATGCTTAGGCATCTGTTCAATGCTTAAGACTTTTTCACTGTAGTTGCAGTAATTTCTGTAGCTTCTGTTGATGTCTTTTAACTTTGAGTTGCATAAATAAAGTTAACTTCTAAAAATAATTTCTATTTTCTTTTTAGACAAAGAAGATTCAGATGCTGAAAAAGCCTGATAGCATCTTTTCTTGCTTGAACCGCATTTCGATGGCATTGTGGGATTGTATTTTCAGTACTGACAGTTCTTTAGGTATAAGTAAAATGATAGTTGATTTGAATTTGCTAGGTGAATTCACATAACGTATCTCAGATAATTTGACTGTTGGCCTTATCTTCAGCACCTGCCTTTATTCCAGGTCCGAATAAATGCATTAATGATGGTGCATAGTGTTTCAGGTGTCTTTCTCACTCTCACGGGTATGAAAGGATTATGAATTTCTGTATGCCTATTATATGTTATATACCATTGTTCAAGTGGATTCAGTAACCCAAATTACTTTTACAGTTGTCTGTATGGATTTCTAAATTTTACTTCCTCTTAAAACAGCATTGTTCAGTAATACAGAAGCAGACGTAGTTAGACATCTGCAATAGGATTTCACAAGAATATAAATAGTAAGAACTGATTTTTGGTGTCAAGGTATGAATCAGAATATACAAGAAGCAGATAGTTTAGGGAAAAAAGAGTAAATTTTCATTGCTGATGACTTTCTAAACATGATAATGATATTTTATTCTCCTTCCTTTTTTTTCTGTATCAAATGTGATGTGCATTTCCACAGTGAATGAGAACTAAATAGAGGAATCCAGTTAGTTTTCATTTACTCTTATTAGACAAATTATGGACTTTTCAGAGGTAAAATATTATTGCTTAGCAGTAGTAATTACAGTAGTAACTTAGCACTGTTAGAAATACTTTCCAACTTTTCAGTTCTGAAGAATTTAGTAAAACTCACTAAGCACTTGACAAACTCAGTAGGTTCCCCGCCTTTGACTAACTACTTAACCCTGTCAAATTTTAAGTAATGCTTTTATTTCAGAATGGTTTTTAGATCTTAATCTTTTTTAGATATTATTTCCTCTTTGGCCAGCAACTAATGTAGAAGTTGCATACCTTTTTGGTAAGGTCCTAGTGCATAGCCATCTGCATCAATTTGGAAGTGGGAGTGGATTGCATCTATTCTTATTCCAGACCGAATGAGATGATTCTTCTAGAAAAGAAGTTGTTTCTCTAAAATTCCTTCCTGTGAAATACACTGGGGTTCAGTCTTTATCATTCTTCAGTGCCAATAACTTTTGGTTTTGTAGATTAGATTGAGGTTTCTGAGGGACTAAGGCTGTTAATGAGTTTTTCCAGGTGTGGTTGTTCTACTGTTTCTGTTTTCTTCTGGAAAAGTATTTCTGGAGCAAGTAGATGGCTTCTGTCACTGAGTTAGCTGAGGAGGATGGCTCGTATGGGACAGTGGGAATTGTACTTGCAAATCCTACAAAGCACAGAGGCATCATTGTGAACAAATTTGTTTTCAGTGTTTTACTGTTAAAGTGAAAAAGCTTTGTGGAAAATCAGATGACAGAAATACTGTGCATCTCTTAATACTGTCGCAATTCAGCTTCTTGCTCTGTTTTAACTAACTAGACCATATAGCAACTTCCTTTTCTGTCTATACTTGAGATAATTCAGTGCACCTTGGTAGTGTAAGTAAAATTGAGATTCAACTTTTGTATGGTTTTTGGAATAAATTTTTGAATAATTGTTGGAGCTGTGTAACAGTAACTTCTTCCTTGCAACATTTTAATTACCTACAATGATACATTTGAGCTTGGCAATTGTACTAGACTCCCGTAACTCCCATCATTAATGTGTGACTACCATCATTAATAAGTGTGTATAAATACACTAAAAATGGTGAGGAAACTGTGGTGTAGTTTTTTGACAGTGGGTAGTGGTCCTGCTGACATTCTTAAAGAAGCTTATTTCTCATTAGCAATCAGTTATGTCTAAATTGTTCAGGTACTCTTAAATGACTTTATTTCAGCAGAGCAAGCTCAGAGGCCTTGCTCTGAAACCTTGAGTAATTTCTTGTGCTATGCTGTGTAGAAGTGGTAAGCACAGTTTGTCCTAGCTACCCTTGTCTTTTATGCTTTCACTGTGCATTGCTATAGGATGAGTTCTATGTCTGATTCTATGTGAAGATAGAAGATTTGATATGACCCGAGATGAATGAAGGAAGAAAGAAATAAGAGTCTGTTTTGCAGGCATATTTAAATTCATAATTAAAGACATTTTCCATTGCTTTCAGCCAATAGCAGATTGGATCAATAATCTGTGATAGTGATCAATATCTGCAAGATCACATTATTGGTCAATTAATATAAAATAGTTCTGGCTACAAATAATTAATAGAGGTAGGAAAAAATCCTGCCTCCACCCTGCTTTTTCTTCTTTGGCTCCTGCCTGATCTGTTAACATTGTCTTTTTGATCTAAAGGTTTTGAAAATTAATATTGCAAGGCTTGGCTTATAATCTGCCCCTAGAAGTTTTCTCAAAATTTTCTTCAACATCAAAAGTTGCTGTCTCTATAGTGTCGGAAAGAAAATATTTCACTCTGCAAATCCTGATATTATAAGAAAAATGTAGATCTTCAGACCACAAAATGGGCTCTGTAATTTTAATTTTAAATATAGTACAAACTTGCTTGTACAATCTAACAATATGGTGACCTTTTAGAGCTCTTAGAGGTGCTCTTCAGAGCTGGTAAGTACTGTAGTTTCCCCCTGCTGATACTAATTTACTTTGATTATAGTCTATTTCAGATTTATGCTTTAAGTTTTTTAGTATATGATCTAGCAATCTGATGGATTTTGCTCCTGTATTTAGTTGAGGCAAGGTCTTAATTTGGTCCCATTTTTATTTTTCCCACTTTACCTTGTCACAGGATGTTATTTTAGTGAATTGTTTATCTGGTTTGGCTTAATTTCTGTGGAGTGGTTCTGTGTCCCTGGAAATGTTCCCTTGTGTAGACTATAAACTTCTGGAATGCTCAGTAATAGTTAAAACTCTTCTCATTATAGTGAAACATTTTCTCTCTATAGTAACAATAACACCAAATGCATGTTTTATTTTTTATTTTATTGTGGGTTTTTATTTGTGCACCTGTGACAATGCAAAGGGTCTGCTTTCTTCAACAGGTTAATTTGTTTAACCTCCTCCTTTCCTTGTATGTGTTTTGGGGGAAAGGAAGTGTGTACAGAAGGGCTGCAACTGGAGTGGGACATCTTTGAACAAAATCTTTCTTCTGCTAGTAGTCACTTTCTATTACCTTTATTATTGGGGAAATAGCATACTCTACATGGAAGAAAACTCCAGGGTACTGATGAGGATCATGTGGAGTCACCTACATTTGTCTCTATAGAGCTGAGCTTTATTTAGAATGGCTAATGCTGATCAGGAGCTAACAAAGCTCCTGACTCCCTGCCAGCTCCATGCACAATTACTCTGGTCCCTGGAGTGTGATGCTGAGGCACTGCAGCTGACTAGTTATGCAGCATCATGCCAGAATTAACCCTGCTGAGCCAGCTCCAATGTTTTCCCCATCTGTAGTCTGCTTATTTTCCACCCTGAAAAATCTGCTAACTGAAAGTCGAATGTAGTCATCAAATTGTCCACATGAAATTCCTCTTACTTTGTATAATGTGAACCAGTTCTAATTTTGTGTCCTAGGAGATTTCACAGAATGCTCTTTACTAATTACAGTAGCCTACAGATGCAGAAATCTTTTTCTGCTTGTTGTTCCCTGGCTGCCAGGTCAGCTCACTATAAATTTTGATGCACATCCAGCTTTCTCCTAGCTGATTGCCTACAAATTACAAAAGTCAATATTTGAATGTCAGCAAATCACCTTTTCTGGACTTGGTTGAAGTCAAGGAATTTTTATTGGGAGTTTGGATTTGCAAATAGCAAATGGATTTTTTTTTGAAATAAGAATCCATATTTGTGTCTGTTTCTCCTTGCCCCCCTGGATCTCATGCCATCCTCAACTTCTGTAACTTGGTCTGCTACACAGAATGAGCCTTTTCCAGGAGAGTCTCCTTACAGATCATGTGTGCGTCATCTGGAAAGAAGTCAGTCTTGGTGTGTGACTACTCTAACAGCTTCATTGCTGGTAATTAGAGACACAGTGTTTATGGAAAAGGTAGACCTTGTTCAATTCTCTACTCCTCTGCAATTAAACTTATTGTGTGTATCTTGATTGTTGAAATGTTTTGGAACAAGAATTTTGAATGAGCTGTGAAAGCTATCATTTAGATTCACGAAGTGTATCTTAGCATTTGTTTATTAATTAACAAGTTAGAAATGTCTCACAACTTTTAAACAAAACATGCAGAAATGATGAATTAGAATATGTATATGTAAGATGTAACTAATTAGACAAACAACTTTGTATACGTATGATGGGTCTGTGTTGATAATAAAAGATTTTGAACATGGTGTAACAGCTGTAGTAATAAAAAAAATTATTCCTAATGGTTTTCAGCCACTGAATGTCATCTCCTCTTTATGAAAACGTATTGAATCTTATGAGTGGCAGCTGAGGGAACGAGGGTTTAGTCCGGAGGAAAGGAGGCTGAGAGGGGATCTTGTCACTCTCTACAGCTACCTGAAAGGAAGCTGTAGAGAGGTGGGGGTCAGTCTCTTCTCTGAAGTAACAGGCAGTAGGACAAGAAGAAATGGCCTCAAGTTGCTCCAGGGGAGGCTTAGGATAGATATTAGGAAAAATTTCTTCACTGAAAAGGTTATCAAGCATTGGAATAGACTGCCTAGGGAAGTGTTGGAATCGCCATCCCTGGAAGTATTTAAAAGACAGGTAGACGTGGTGCAGAGGGACATGGTTTAGTGTTGGTTTTGGCAGTGTTAGGCTGATGATTGGACTCAATGATCTTAAAGGTCCCTTCCAACATAGACAATTCTATGATTTTAAAACTAGAAGCTAAAAATACAGAATCACAGAATGTTAGGGGTTGGAAGGGACCTTCAGAGATAGAGTCATAGAATGGTTTAGGTTGGAAGGGACCTTGAAGATCATACATGCCCTTGTAAAAAGTCCTTCCCCAGCTCTCCTGTAGGCCCCCTTTAGGTACTGGAAGGCTGCTATAAGGTCCTCTGAGAGCCTTCTCTTCTCCAGGCTGAACAACCCCAACTCTCTCAGCCTGTCCTCATAGGAGAGGTGCTCCATCCCTCTAGTCCAACCGTGCTCTAGTCCAACCCCCCTGCAAAAGCAAGTTCACCTAGAGCACATTGGACAGGAACACATCCAGGCGGGTTTTGAATATTGCCAGAGAAGGAGACTCCACAACCTTTCTGGGCACCCTGTTTCAGTGTTCTGTCACCCTCAAAGTAAAGTTTTTCCTCACGTTGAGATGGAATTTCCTGTGTTCCAGTTTGTGCCTGTTGTCCCTTGTCCTGTCCCTGGGTGCTGAGTTTGTGCCTGTTGTCCCTTGTCCTGTACCTGGGTGCTGCTAAAGAGTCTGGCCCTATCCTCTCGACACCCACACTTTAGATACTTATAAGCATTGATGAGATCCCCTCTCTTCTACAGACTAAACAGACTTGGGACTCTCAGCCTTTCCTCATAAGAGAGGTGCTCCAGTCCCTTGATTACCTTTATAGCCCTCCGCTGGACTCTCACCAGTAGTTCCCTGTCTTTCTTGAACCGGGAAGTCCAGAACTGGATACAGCACTCCAGATGTGGCCTCACCAGGGCAGAGTAGAGGGGGAGGATGACCTCCGTTGACCTGCTGGCTGTGCTTTTTTTAATGCACCCCAGGATACCATTCGCCTTCTTGGCCACAAGGGCACATTTCTGGCTCATGGTCAACTTGTCCATCAGGACTCCCAGGTCCCTCTCTGCAGAGCTGCTTTCCAGCAGGTCAGCTCCTAGCCTGTACCAGTGCATGGGGTTATTCCTCCATAGGGGCTCTTGCCCTTGTTGAACTTCATTAGGTTTCTCTCCACCTAACTCTCTAGCCTGTCCAGGTCTTGCTGAATGGCAGCACAGCTTTCTGGTGTGTTGCCCAGTCCTCTCAGTTTTGTGTCATCATCAAACTTGCTGAGGGTACACTGTCCCCTCATCCGGGTTGTTGATGAATATCTTGAAAAAGGCTGGACCCAGTACTGACCCCTGGGGAACACTGCTAGTTACAGGCCTCCAACTGGACTCTGTGCCACTGATCAATTCAACACAATTTTAAAATCATGGTTTCATAACTGTAGAGTTTTGCATTTGATACCTTTTGATTTAGTCATCTGTCACTGTCATGACAATATGTCTTGGACTACTTTGACAGGACTTCCTACTTCACCTTCTATGTCAGTTCAATCCTTTGTCCAGCTGGTAAGACCAGTAAAAAAATATCAGTTTTGAGGCTGGTGCCCTGATAGACTTCTAGGTGTTTATCTAGCAAAATTACCCTCACATTTCAATAATTTTAAGTCTCTATGAGATTGTGCTAAAGTAAGTCCTACTCATTAAAGTTCTTTGTGTCCTTAAAATTAACCTAAAAAATTCATGTAGCTAATTATTTACAAGTACTTCTGTTTATCTGGCTTCTAAAATTTAAATGATAGTATTAAATAAAACTGTTGCATTACAGTGAAAAGCACTGATTGAAACGCATTGTTCAGTTTATCTTGAAACATAATTAAACTCTGTTCATTTTTCCATTTGTGCATATATGTAATTCTGAAAACCAAAGTATTTCTTTTGTTGTTGGAAATAGATCCATACGGTGATAAAACATGTTGAAACCAATTGGATTTCTCCAAAGAAATCCTTCAGCACTGGACAAATTATGGACGCTGTATATTCTTGCTTCACACCAATTTTCTCCGGGGAAATTATTGGTGCTGTCTCAACTGAATGGTTGAATGCTTAGCTGATATTTTAGGAATGAAATAAACTTTTTCAGTTGTAATTCATCATTTGGGAGCATTGCTTATAAACACTCTGGTTATATAGCTCTCCATAAAGTAACCGTTCTTGCATTCTTAAAATATGCTTAAAAAAGCATTAATTTCATATTGATAGTCCAAAAGTATAAATGTGATGCTTTGTTTGTAGGTGTATTGTAACGCCCCTGATCAAAGGAATGTTGAAAAGTAGGTTTCATGTGCTTGCTTTATTTCAGAAGACAGACTGCATTATTTCAAACTACATGAGTACAGCTGAGAATCATTGCTTTATTTCAGTAGATTTTCCTGGATTCTGAAATAATGGAAACTAATCAGCACCTCTGGGTCTTAATTGTTTGAATCATTCATGTGTTAACCAATGCACATGCAAAGCAATTAAATGCTATCAGTGTGAAGTCTGTTTATACAGCTTTGTTGTAAGATCCAGAGAACCTAAAATAGTAAAGTCTAATAATAGAGAACTTGTAATAGAAAGGCTTGACAGTGTGGATCAATTCTTTACAGAAAGGGATTCCCAAACTGCACACAGATCTTTTAATATTGCATAAGATAACTGCTAAATTCTAATATTGAGCAGGCTCCCATCACCTTTTGTAGACTCACCTTTATTTAAAATTTAGTTAAGCTGTGGTCCTTGATGCTCCCCTGGTATGGCATTAGCACCAGTCCTGCCTAAGCTCTCTGAGGTAAAACTGTTACCAGCCTGGTTAGCAGCGGACCTTTAGTTGATTCAACCCCAAATTAATTTCCACGA
This sequence comes from Charadrius vociferus, assembly GCF_000708025.1. Taxonomy (NCBI): domain Eukaryota; kingdom Metazoa; phylum Chordata; class Aves; order Charadriiformes; family Charadriidae; genus Charadrius; species Charadrius vociferus. The sequence continues at coordinate 5,171,717 of NW_009646736.1, read as the reverse complement.
TTGAATCTGTCGCCTATGAGGAAAGAGGATCCATGACAACAATCCCACTGGTAATGGTTGGATAATGAAGTCTTCCCATCATCAGGAGAGATTTTTGGCTTTAGGAGCACTGTCAATTCTGCACCTATCGAGCTGCCCCGTCCTGTTCTCTTTGTCCTCCAGCCCAGGCAAGGCTGCTCGTTGCTAAGCGACTGTGGGTGAAGTCCTCTAACCTTGGGCTGCTGCTGCACAGCTCCTGTCCTGGGGGAGCTGGAGAATTGGTGGGGATAAAAATACCTTGCTGATTGTAATAATTCAATGATTAACAAAAGGTGTCAGTCTAGGAAATATTTTCGGCAGTAGACACAAATTCTAATCTCATTGCAATGCCATCTGCACACTTTCTTTATAGTTTCCTGAAATATCCTTACCATATTATTTGCATTTTACAGCTGTTTGAGATGTGCACAATTAGTAAAGCAAATTTAATGTGACCTCTTACATTAAAATAAAATGAAAAACCGTTTATGAAATTGAGAAATTTGTAGTTAGATCTGACAGTTTCCTAATTTGCCTGTGAGCAGGAGGAAATAAGTGTTTTTGCCAAGTTTCTTTTATTGTAAAAACAGTAACAATAGGTCATTCTGATATTGCTGCATGCAGGGAAAGAAAAAAAGTTTTCCTTTTACAAATGGATGAATGATTGAAATTTCAAATGTTTAACCATTTAATTTTCAATCTGCTGATTTCAGCAATGACAGAAGTCCTTAGCATATCCTTGATTCTGTATAGAGAGTTTATTTCAATCTTCCGTTCATCTGATGATCTCTTGCAGCAAAGAAAGGAAGGTGGAATGAAAAAAGAGAGGGATGTTCACTTACATGAAGGGCTTACTTTACTTACCATGGTATTACTGCAGCGGATGATAGCAGTCAAGTTAGACAAGGAAGAAATGTTAGTTTAAGAAGTTGTATTGACTGCTAAAACTCAAACCATCGATTAATTTCTGCAACAGTAGTTTGTATGCGTCTCTGCATCTGTGTTCAAAAAGGGTAAAAGCTGTTGATGACTTTATATTCAGACTTACCTTTATGAAATGAAATAAACAATTTTGGCAAATAGACAGTAGCGTCTGCTTTGGGCTAGAATGCTAGGTTATCTGTCCAGCTTCATTGTCACGTTATCTGAACTCTGTGCTGCCATTAAGTGTGAGCTATTTTGCTGGATTGCACAATTTCAGGTAATAGTGGTAGTTTCTGTTGAAAACCATCAACCATGCCAGATTATACTGTCCATTATCACGAAATAAAGTTTTCTGGCTTGCACTTCTCTCATGAATGCTTAGTCTTGCCCAGATGCAGATATGTCAGTGTTCATTTGTTGATACTGTAATGAGCCAAGCATGTGTTTCCTAGACACTTGTAAAAATATAAAATCTTTGAAGTTTTATCAGTGTTGTAAGTAAAAATTCAGGGTTGCTTTTTGCCTGAAAGCTGCAGTGCTTAGTGACTTGTGTGCTTGAAATTATGAGGAAAAAGAAAAAAAAAAAGAAAAAGAGATTGTCAGTAGCATTCTCATTGACAAAATTTCTATTCCATTGCATTTCACGTGAGACAGGTTTATATGTAAGGAATTAAATCTAAAGGGTGTACATCTAATAGGAACAGGATTATGTTTTTGAAAACAGACAGGCTTCTTTCCCCGGAATTATAGGAAAGCCAGTCTTTCTGATTTAGAAACCTAGTGTTAAGGTTTTTCTAGTTCTGAAATGTGCTTTTCTATCTTGATGACTAATTAAGGATTTCAACCTTTGCTTAGTTGGCAAATTATAGCTTACTTTTATAGCTTACTTTTTAACTGCTGCCAAAAGTGTATGTACTACTGCACTCTACTTTATCTTTCTTAAACTGAAACGATTTCTGTCTTGCATCTCTTATAATATTAATTCTGTGGCCTGCTCTTGTTTTCCCATCTGACAGATAGGTACTTTTTGGTCTTCCTTGTGACCGAGCCATAATTTTTTTGAACTCTACTCACTGAACATGGATGAGGCATTCTAAAGTGACATGACATAGTTCAGATGATGAAGTTATTCTTAATAATAAATAGTATTACCAATTAAGAAATAATATAAAAATATTAAACCGGGGGTTTGTATGCATTACTTTTACTTATAGTTTCAAGATGTTATAGTCAAAGTGTATTATGACTGTCTCTCTTCTTTTGTGTCAGCGTGGTGGCACAGTGTAGTGTCACTTCTGATATCTCCTACCTTGAACGATTTGTGAGATTTTGTTTGTTCCATGTCCAAGATGGTGTTTGGTGGTAATTCCTCATTATTCTCAGTTTATTTCTGGATTTGCTTATCCACTTAATAATAATTCTCAGTCTTGCTCCATGTTATATAGCAAATAGAAAATGCTAAGAAATGTTCCTTTCTTAGCATTATAGTAATGATGATAATTCTAATAATTCTAGAAGTATATTATTGTACTCATCTCTTTCTGTCCCTAGAAGTACTCTCCTTTTTGTAATAGATGCCTCAATGTTATTGAGGTAGTAAAATTTGCATTTGTTTTTTTCTTTTTCAGTTCTAGATGACTATCACTGTCTTGCTTCAGGCTTGTTGCTTTTTAATAGGTAGGCATAAGATTAAATTTTAACATTCTTTAATAGACAAATTTGACAATTGTGGAAGTTAATGAGATAGTAACAAATGCTTTTAATATCTTTTAAACAAGGTATTTACATGTGATTTGCCAGTTACATTAGACCTGATTTTAATATATTTATAATTAAAAATAGAAATTTAATGAAGGTATACTTGTAAGCTGGGGAACATTTTCTGCTGTGGTGTTTTGTTTTGGTTTCATTAAAAAGTAAATGGTCCTACACGGAAGATAATAAATTCTCAATTATGGGTTGTAATTTGAATAGAAATGGGGAAGTCTGGCATTATAGATTATGGAGAAATGGAATCCCAATGTATGTCAGTCATGGCTACCCTATACTCAGTGCAGTAAAATGTAAGCAGTTACCCTTAATTATTTGTAGTTAAAGAAGAGAAAAAAAATCTCCCTACTTTTTCATACCAATCATCTGCTTGAGAGCTCATTATTGAAAAGAAACTTTGTGCTGACCAAAATACTGCCTTTTAGACTGTTTTTGCTTCTTAAATAATTTTTTTAGTACCAGTGAGCATTGTTTCGCATTGAAATCTGGATATTATTAATGGCATACCTTTTTCCATACTCTTAAAAAAAAATAATGAACATTTGCTTTGCATACAATACCAGCAGCTGGATAGACAAAGTAGTATGCTGTAGTGAACAGAGAAAGAATTTTATTATCAGGATGCAAATGAGAAAATTTAGATTAATTTTTTGTGCCTTGATTTGACCATCATCATATGGATGACATATGGGTTTATGTTTATGCAAGAATTCGAGTTCAAGTCTATTGGATAATTCCTAATAAATGATGTAGAATATAATTTTTATAATTTTTTCAAATCTTTTGTGTTGGGCCTATTTATTTCTAGGAGAAACTGATGGGATGCTAGTTTTAATAAAAGGTAATCTTCTAAGTTGCTTTGTTTACTAGATCTGTGGTTGACAGAGAATGAAAACAAGTACACATAGAAAGATATTTCTCCAACATTTTTATTCTTTAAGTTATACAGTCCCAACAAGAAACTAAAACCCCTTTCACCCAGTGATTTTTATGTTGCTGTTACTGCTTTTTGCACATAGTTCCACAAGTGCTAGAACAAATTTTAAAGTCAAACAGTTTTGTTACTGTCTTTTTATGCAACCTGTTTTTGGGCAGGAACATGATGTAGTGTCCCGATCCCAACTCAAACAAGTGGCACTGAAAAGACGACTTGGATAATGGATAAACCCTATAAAACACCAAAGAGCTAACAAATAATATATTAATATTGGGCTGGTAAAAAATTAATTTAGAAAATTATTCTAATCAGCATTATGGTGATTATGAATGTTGAATGTTTGGATAGGAGTCCAATATAGTATTGATATTGCAGAAGGTAATGTGGGACAGAACTGAAGAAGTTGCCAGAAATTATTCATAAAAAAAACCTTCAGAAGAAATTGTTTTCCAAAATCTTCTTATATGCTGTCATAACAAATTCATTATAATTTTTATTGTTTCAGAAGTTGTATGTGCATTTTAATTTTTTTGAAATGGATTAAAGTAGCACCTTGTGACATAGCATATTTTCTGAGAAAGCTCTACTAGAGGGCAAAAGTTAACGAGAATTTTCTGGAGCTGGTAAGCTCATGACTGGAGGTTGTGGTCTTGTGTTGAGTTGTTCTATTGTTCTTGCTCACAGAGCATGCAGATGCTGTTAGGAAAAGTGTGTCTTCAGTTACCCCTTCTATCAGACTATCAGGATTTGATTTCTCCTACATGTATGGGTTCATATATCTGGATCAACTAATTAGCTGAATGGTCTAATAATGGAAAACCAAGCCCTCAAAGGAATATTCACCAACCTTGGCTAACGCTGGCTACAGTTGTGGTTGTTACCACATATTAGTTGAAAAGTAGTAAAAGGAGGGGTTATTTTGTGGACTTGCACCCCTCAAAAAGGGGAAATATGAGTGTTTATCTAGAAGAACTTAATGTGACAGCAAAAATTTTGGACAGTTTTTTTCCCAATGTGCATTAATATTCATCTGTATCTTTGTCTCTTTTTGCCAGCTGGCTGTTTATTCTGGATATCCGTATAAGAGTTCTCTGTTTACATTTAACAGTGTTTAAATAATTTTAATTAGGTAAACAATTGGCTGTAACAAAATATGCTTTTAACTGCATGGTTACTTCCGCATTTCTTGTAGGCTGCAGGAATATTTGGTTTCAAAATAGGATTCATTTTTTATTTTGCTTCCTAAGCCACTGACTTTTTTTCCCCTGCAGATTTTTCATAGGTTACCTGAGGTAATTCTTGAGACATTTAAGCTCCAAATATAGAATGGCCACAATAGAATTCTAATTGAAAGCTCTGAGTGTGTTCCTACATGTTTTATTTAACAGCTTCTCAATTTAGGGTCACATGTTTTGGATTCCAGCTAGTTAAATTTTTAGCAGTCTTTAAGGATGTAATATAACGTATGAAGCTCTTGAATTTAGTCTTCCTTATGGTAGATATTCTCCAGTATAATAGCCGAAAAGCAAAATGTAATTTTTCCTAAGCTACCTTCAGATAGAAATTTTGAATTATTAAACTGTTTCCCTTGGATGTAGATTCCCTTGCAAATAACAATAATCAGTGAAGTATATTCTTCTTGGGCTGGATAGTTTTAGGCAGGCAGTATAAAATATGCTCTAAAACTCTTACGCTCATGTTGAGAGCTGTTCAAGATGATCTATCTGTGAAGGGGTGGAGTTTGCATAACCTATCAAATTTGGGTCACTTAAGCTCACTGCAATAACCTCCCAAATAAGATTCTGGACTTGCAGCCATGGTATCAACCAAGACCATCATTTGCTAATAATCCTGCTTGTAGGAGTTCATATATGTTGTTGTAGCATCAAGAAAATAAGCCATGAATGAGGAACCTGCTGTACTTGCATAAACACAGAAAGAAAGAATGACTCCTGTGTGAAAGAGATTCCAGTTTGTCACAAAAGACAATGGATGGTGTAACGTGGAGACCTAGCAGTGTTTGCTCCGTGGCTGGTTTATCATGACAGTGCAGAAAAAAATGCAGTTAAAGGCTTGGTTCATATGACACAAACATGAAATATTTTGGGCTGTCTTCCAAAGTTACTGGAAAAGCTGCCTGTCTCCAGTTTAAGCTGTCTCCAGTTAAAAGCTGCCTGTCCAGTTTTCTCTTGCCCTATCTCCCCTCTCCCTCTTTCCCCAGCAATAAAAGCATAGGATTTTGAAGGCAGAAGTTCTCTTTTGTAGGATTATATAAAATTTTCGTGTAATTTGAATGGCACAACTTTACAGACACAATTTAAGTTGAAATAACTATTTGAAAACCTATTATAGAAGAGTCCTTGCACAAAGAATGTATTAGTAACAAAACCTATTTCAGTTAACCTGGCATGACTTCTGAGTATGGCCAGTAACCAGATTCCATGGGAATCGCATGCATTCTGCTAAGCCTGTGTCAGAGATTCATGGTTGCTGTCTAAACATTGTTTTCTAGTTAGTGTATTTTTACTTCTCAGGTTTTCAGAGTTGAAGTTGCTGTTTTTGGTCGTGCTAAACACTGAGGATTACGTTTATTCCTTTCTGGCTGTCTGACATGTCCTCACATAGATGTGTGTGGTAGCCCTTTGCAGGTGCTTTCTCTGTCTTTTTACCCTTTACTGAAGTGAAATAAGACTTGGTTGCTAGATTTATTCCACATATTAATTCAGCAAGTGTAACTCTCTTTCCCAAGTGTCTGCTCTTTATTGTCTTACCTGACCTAGAACTACTTTTCTATAACTACCTGAAAGGAGGTTGTAGCGAGGTGGGTGTTGGTCTCTTCTCCTGGGTGATAGGACGAGAGGAAACAGCCTCAAGTTGCACCAGGTGAGGTTTAGGATGGATATTAGGAAAAAATTCTTCACTGCAAGGGTTACCAAGCATTGGAACAGGCTGCCCAGGGGAGTGTTTGAATCACCAGCCCTGGAGGTATTTAAAAGGGTGTAGGTGTGCTGTTTAGGGGCAGGGTTTAGTGGTGAATTTGGCAGTGCTAGGTTAACAATTGGACTTGATGATCTTAAGGGTCTTTTTCAACCTAAATACTTCTATGATTTTATATTTTCCAGATAAATAATACTTGATATGTTCCAGGTTTTATTTGGATTCTAGAATTTGTCCTAAAGAAGAATCAACGGGTGCAGTGTCTCAAGCTACCTGTTAACTCTGCACTCTTTCAAAGAATAATGATCTGGTTTGTGGTTTATTACTAAAATGCAGGAGTGAATGTGGGATTGTGTGTTAAGAAAGCATGGAGTAAGGGAGGCTTTCCACTGTCAGTCAGCACTATTTTCTACTTGTTTTCCTTGTTGGAGGGGTTTTTGGTCCATACTTTACACACACAATGCAATATGTTAGGTTAGCTACTTTAATAACTGAGTTATGAAAATTATGACTATTAATTAATAAAAACTAACAGGTTAGTTTTTTATATTTCAGATGTTATATGAGTTCATATATGGTATATTGCTCCAACTACATTCAATTTCACCCTACGATCCCTCTTTGTACGTTGATGATGTGAAGACTGATCCAAGTTTGTGAAGGGAAAAGCCTGTTGCTATCCAGGGAGAGAAAGATATAAAAGTTTGCTTTTAACTGTAAAGAAAGAATTTTTCAGGTCACTGTGTGTACGCTGTCCACAGAGTTATGGGATCCTCGGCTTCAGGAAGAGTGCAGTCTCGTATTCTGAATACTTAGTACTTCAGCTAGTAATGTGTGTATGAGGCACAGCTATCTTATTTGTAGCCCTGAAATAGTTGCAGAAATACAACTTGTACTGAACACAATTCTTTAATTAAAATATTGGAGGCAATATATGGGGGAAAAGGACTGTTTATAGGTAGAATAACCTTTTCATTGATAAGGCTAATCCAAGTTAGTATAGACTGCTAAACAAATTTTGAGTAAACACTTCTCTTAAGTTTCACAAAATGAAAGTGTGTTTTATTTCTTGTTCTTTGGCACTTTATCATTTTGTAGTTCCCTTCATTTGCTTTCTTTAAAGAATTTTTAAGTGCAACAACATCAAAAGCTGTCTACACTAAAGATTTTATGTAAATGCATTTATTGGCGTTATTGTCCATATTCTGACTTGCAAAACACAGAGCAAAGTAGCTAGTCCATTGTAAATGAGCATCCTTTTTCATTATTTCCTTATTCACCTCATTGTTTCCTTCAGTATGTATCCTCAAATGAAACCTTTTGAAAGTATCTGATTAAAAATGTCAGTTAAAATACCTGTTTTATTTAAAAATGCCCATATGCCTTTTCTTCTCTGCTTTTGTAAAGTATAGAGATGTGACTGCTTTGGTTAGTTATGGCAATTCAGAGAGATGTGAAGTCTTACAGGGACATGAAATAAGGAACCAAATTACCCAGCCTTGAAATATGACAGGCAGACTTATTTCTACTGTAGTAAGGTAAATTCTAAAAATCAAAACTCAGAATCCTGTCATTCTTTTCTTCTTATGTAACAGATGATATTATTAACTTGGTAAACTTTCTTAAACCCTTCAGTAAAAATTTAAGGAAGTTCTTTTTAAGCAGGCTAAAGTTTCATATATTACTGAAAATAAGCTGCTTGCTAAAGAGGGCAGCTATAGTTTGTGAGCCTTTTTTCATATTTCCTCCTTTTTAAAACTCTAGTGCTTTTATCTCATCTTTCTTACTCACACATGCTTTTGGTGAAAATCATCCCTATTTCTGGATCATGATAGCATCTTTGTTTTGGCCACTGTTCTTAGACTAATATATGTCTTTTCTTGGAAGTGCAGTACTCTCTGCGCACTGCTCTCCCAGTGTGAAACACAGTTTTGCTGCTTTAGAGGCGAGACGCAGTTCAATAAAGATTACTAATGACTTTTGTTCCATTGCTACATTAGACTATGTTGAGACAAGATATCTCCAAAATGTGCCATGAACATAAGGAAATGAGAAAAAAAAGAAAAATGTTAAGTTTCCTGAAATATGATAGAGAAAATAAAACCTTTATTTATATCCAAATACAACTAGAGGAATACAACTCATAGAGCAGAAATCAATCTGCATGCTGTCAGTAAGGTTGGTAGTAATGAACTGAACTTACAGCATCTGTCGTCTTATCCATTTCCTGCTGTCAGCTAAAAGATGACGAGCCCTAAAAGAACTAATTTACAACCACTGTTGTTAATTTTGAGCTGTTGTGTTTTCTGCTTTCCACATGGGAACCGAATGAACTGCATGCAAACTGCAGTATTGCTCATTAAATTTTAGGAATGTTCATTTCTTGTGATAACTGTATGTATTTATAATAAGTAGTTCCTGTTTATAATACAAGACAATGTCATCCTCAATATAATATTATAAGGCAATGTGCAAATATGTTTGATTGTCTTCTAAGGAGATGACAATTTCCATTGGAATATGGTTTAGGCCTTGTTAGGAAAAGTAGTCAGGAATGTATTTGCTGTTGAAATCAGTGGAATTGGAGCACATACCTAAAAAAGGTACATGCATTTTTTCCTGAATTAGGGCTTTGGTGTTTGTTGCTAAACAGGCCATTTTTCATGAGGAAAAAAAAAAAAAAAGGGCGGTGGTGAAAAAGTTCCTTCGGCATTACACGCAAGTATTATACTTTTATGTCTGCTAATGAACTTGGAGGCATTGGTGTATAAATATGTTGGTAAATACCTTTCAGAAGGTATGTATTTCTGAGAATTATATACAGAGGCTGGAGGGTCACAGCTGTAACTACATTTATTTATAAATTTTATGTACTCTGTCCTATAATTATTTTTGTAAGGGTATGGATACATGTTTTCTAAGGAACAAGGAAAGATTCTTCCCACGTGTGTTTTTTTTTTTTAAATTTTATTTCATTTTTAAACACTTAGTAGAGTTATGAAGGGTGCTGTGGCTGTGATTGCAGGAAAAATAAGGAATAAACAGATTTCTGGATCAAGTTAATGAATTAGCCAAGGTTAATTGCTGCAATCTAGGATGCTTACCAAGTGGATTCTAATAGGGTTTTTAAAAATATTTATAGCAATTAGAAATTTCATTGTGAGATGCAAAGTTACCACCCTCTTGTTTAAGCCTTCTTTTCTTACTCTGTATCCACTGAGTCACCATAGTCCAAATTTTTCGAAGGGTTTTATACTTCTAAGAACACTATTAAGGAAAAAATCAAAAATGATCTTACTCTTTCTAACCAAGAGGTGAAAGGTCATTTTCCTGGACCAAATTTTTATACCTGTCAGTTACAAGTAGTAGCTATATCTAGAACAATTCTTCTAGGATTTTTTTTTCTAAAAAAAACCCCCAAAAACCTATAGAGCATTTTATGAAACCTTTGTTTCCATGATACTGCAATTTAAACTGAATCAGGTTTTTTGTAGGCCAGCTTAATAATATTTTATAAGCAAAACAGCTTTTAAGTGGGAAAATATAGATAAAATTAATCTAATTTGGTGGGGTTTTTTTTTGAGGCACAAAAGCTTGGTTTTCAATGTTTTATGACAGTGCACATGTAGATGATGTTTGTATTATATGGTATAAGGCTATGAAGCAGAACGTGTCATGTGGCTGTTTTGGCTGAAGTTTGATGTTTTTAGGTTGTTGCTGTCACTACTGTTTTGTTCTGAAACAGTGAACACATTAAAATATCCTTCAAGTATTTTTTTTTCTTTTAACCCCACTTATTTTCTTAGATATTATTTAGAAAGAATGGAAAAGATATGATATACACATTTCATATGCTTGTATAATCTGTAGATGTGTCCCTAACCATAAATCATAGAGAGGGCTAACAGTTCTAGCTAAATCAATGTAAGATAACAAAAATCCTGCTATTTTAGTTTACTTACTGATAATTGTTTTGACATGGATGGGCTTTATGATGGCTTCTGAAAGGAAAGGCATGTTGTTGGAGATTTAGCTGTCAAGTGCAGTCAATTCATGTTAATGCATGAATAAGAAGGCTCGTGTATGTAGACACTTAAAATATTGGTAGGTAACCTAAGAAATTCTGATAAGTTGGTCACTAGAGTAGCAAATCAAAGCCCTGGAGGTCCATTAGAATTGCCAGTACTGGGAATACATAGACTTTGAAATTGCAAAAGTCAATTCGAAGAGATAATGAACAAACCTCTTAAAGCTGTGATATGTGTTTCTGCGTTTCTGCGCTCTCCTCTTAACACAAAAATACCAGCAAGTGTGTGTAGAGAACATTGTTTCATTTACTCTAGAGCTGTCAAGAAGTGCAATTTTTAGTGTCTTTTACACAAAAGTATAAAGCTCAGCCTAGGACTGTAAATTTGAAGAAAAATTAACAATTAAAGCTAAATTCCTAAAACCGTGGTAGGGCTAAAAGAAAAAAATTGAAATAAGAATAGGAAGATGTGTATTTGATCCTTTTCTTTTTACCTCAGGTGTACATAGAAATGAGAAGTTTGGAGAGGATTCATCAGAAGTTCCTAAGTTTTGTTCACTGACTTACACAAAGAGGAAAATTATCTTTGGGGTGGCCTATTTCAGAAGTCTTCAGGTTTAAGAAGTTCTGCCAGCATGGAAAGAAAATGTAGACACTAAGACTGAGTGGTTGTGGTATCATAAACACTTGAAGATCAGTGTATTAGATACATCCAAGAAAGTATTTATGTGCAACACAGGTCCCAAGGATACTCCAGATTTCAAGAGAACGTGGGAGGATGACTGAACTATTGTCTTCCCACTTTTCTTTCAGTTAATAAGATGAAAGTAATGCTTACAGTTTTCAGTCTTGCTGAAATTTTCTATGCTCTGAGACTGAAAATATTTTCTATTATGCTTTCCTTGTTCTGTTGATCGGTGTTAGGCCACTAGAATAGAACATCTTGTTAGAGGATGTGTGGAGTAGTAATCTAAGATCATTAATTAGCTGTTTTTTGGGTGATGTCTGTGTATGTCCTTTCTAGAGTTCTAGGAATTCCATGGATTTTCCATGAGTAGACTTACTAATTAATTTTTTATATGGTGTATGAAGCAGAACCTCCTGTATTCACAGGCAATGTCAACAGAAGTTACTTCCCCCCACCCTTTGTAAGCACATGAAATCTGTGGGGAATGGTGCTTCTGAATGACTGCCTGGACTTCAAGTGATTTTTCCACATTTGTGTGGACAGAAGAGGTCAGGAGGATAAAAGTAGCAATTTGAGATTATTTTTTTTCTAAATCCTCCTTATTTCTGTAGAGTAGAACTTCATGTTTTTACCAACCCCTGGTTTTGAAGCCCTGGTGAGGACAGCCCATTTCTGCTTCATTTCAAAGGAACACTTTCCTGCTTGACTTTAAAACTACAGGCTCTTGCTACAGCTGGGGCTTCAGTTCATCAATTGCAGCCAGTTCCGAGTGCTGCAGAATTCTGATAATGAGAGTTTTTCATTTTATATAGGTCACCACAAGGACCCAAGAACAGAAATCAGATAATGGGAAGCAATTGGAAAGAAAATGTGAAAATCCAGTAACTATATCTTTTAACAGAGAGCTAATTGGGTAAAACTTTTATTCCAGAAGTTTGATTAGCAAAGCCTCAATTATAATTTAAGACATTCTAGTCTATGGCCTTTCATTTCTGGATGGAAAATATTTTGTGAGGTTCATAGATTCAAGCACTTTTATCATAGATACGAATCCTTTAAAATGCAGAGATACACTGTATATGCCAGGATTTTTCATATAATCCAGGTGAAAACAAATGTTAGTGAATTTTTAACATTTTTGCAGGGATAATCACTATACAGAAGACTGCATATTGGATAGGTTCTCTCCTAATTTTAAGCATCTTCTGGTTGACTTAGAAATGTAGTAATTTGCAGCCAAGGATATCCTTCAGTGTATGAAATCTCTCTGGAGAAACAAGGGTTTTTTGAGTAGCAGGTGGATTAGTATCATTCATTTGTACAGTTTTCTTTCATCTTTGAGAAATTCCAAAATTATGATGATCCACTTAACAGGGGATCCAAATGTAGTTCAGCCGATCATTAGTAAAATAAACATTGGTAGTAGCACTAAAAGGCTGAGTCAGGCTTGTATTAAACTATAACTTAGCATTATATGAATACAAAAGAGATTTAGAACATAGTTCAGAAACTTAGTCTAGTGCAAATTATAACTAGTTGATATTCCAACAATGAGGGGAATTCTGCTAAGTGCATGCCTGTGTGAATAAAAATTACAATTAAATGGTTGTGTTCATTCATTGAAAACAAACTGATCTGAAGAAAGCACAAGATTTCAACAAGGAAATGATGGGGATGTGCGTCTATTATGAATATCAAGTTTTGGTGCAAATGTTGGATGCAGGGGCCCACTCTCAAGTTCCTGCTTTACTTTGTTTGGAACTGTAATTTAAGAATGTATGGCAACCTACAAAACCTATGTATGTCTGTGTCCTTTCTGTAGGAACATTTCTAGTGCAATAAAAAATACCCTGCTGGAGAAACTGAGACTGAAGAACTAAATAGGAAAGGCACTTGCCTGGGTGTTAGTAAACTTACTTTAGATGCCCACTCAAATAGATACATAATGACCTGTCTGAAATAAAAAAGTGTTAATGGGTGAAGCAGAGACCTACTCCATAATACCTGTTATGCTGAAAGCCAGGACACTAATGCAGGGTACCTGAGTGGGATTCAAGTCTTCAGTCTCAGACCTCACCAGCACAGTAGATAATGAGAAGATATTCTTTTTTGCAATCTAGTTATTCTGGCTCATCCTTCAAAAACTTACTGTATCTTCAGAGTAAGAGAAGAAAAATGTAAATCCACTTTTATTTGTAAAGAAGTAAGTATAAAAAAATCTTCTATGCTTCTTGTGACTTGATAGATAAAAGGGGTCTGAGTTAAAAAAAAAAAAGTTAAGTTGAAAGTATTTTAAAATGGAATACATTTTGGGAACACATAGACAAAAAAGTATAACTGAATATTTTTGTTTTATGTGTAAAGTTCTCTTAACCAGTGTGGAATTTACTACTGTTCTATCTTATCTCTAAGAAAATGCTTAGAAAATTTCTTTAAAAGAGAAATGATGAATGTAATCTTTACATTTCAAGGGTTAATATGATGAAGTAATATTGAGCCTAAATGTTGTTATACACAATCAAAATTCATCAGCATTTAGTTGTGGAGTTATAGCAACTATGTAGAAAGGTACATATTTCTGCTAAGACATGCTTTAAGAATATAGCTTTGGGTGGTAGGGGAAGAGGAGAGTGGGAAGTTTTTATCTTTTGCTAAAACGGGACAAAAATTGCATAGTGAGCTGCAGTGGAAGGTGTCTGAAATGAAGATTTCTGAACTCAAGAATGAGTTACAGAAGCCTTTGCTTGAGAGTTACACATTCCCTAATTACCAAGACACGCTATAATGTATTCTGCTGATATCAAAGGATTGTGAATGGATTAAAATCCTGTTTAGTTAAACAAGCACTGGAGTGAAATGTGACATTCTCCCATTTGATCAAGGCGGCAAGGGAGGGTAAATACAACAATGCTGGAACAATGAATGGAGCAAATGCAGTAAAAGACCAACTGTAAGATAGGGGCATCTCATCCTGAAGATGTCTCAACTACTTTTGACCCTGGTCTAGTAGACAGCCCGTATCTGACATTTATGTGATTCTGCACTTCCCCCTGCCACCCCCTCCTCACCCTCCCCGGCCCTTGCATAGTGATAAAGCCACATTTCTAAAACAGTTTAAAACAGCAGATTAAACAGTTCTAAACCAGAAGAATTTTACTGTCATTGTATGAGAGCTTTTATAGGATGGACCTACACTCTAAATCATAGAAATGTGGCCCATTTCTAAACAGTCTCAATCTGAGGACATCGTTTTTGAGTGCCACTTGTGTAAAGAGAAGATCTTTTATTTTGTGTTATATAAAAGTAGAGAGGCTACTTCACCATGGGTCAAACAGGCTGTTTTTCTCTAATTTAAAAAAAAATCCCAAACTTGCTATCTACTGTGTTATTATTTTGGAAATTACTGGCATGGTGGTTCTAAGACTCTAAAATACATTGCTGTAAGAAATAACAAAAAGGTATATAAAAAAACCAGGGAAGTTTCTGATGCATTTTTGAAAATGCTTGCAATTTTTAGGCAGGTGACAGTGATAAACACTGAACAAACTGGAACATTTTATTCAGTAGAAATTGCAATCTTTTTGTTTTTAACTAGGTTACTCATGTGTTTAGTATTTATACAAATAATTTATATTTTGACTGTTTCTCTTTCAAATTTTGCTTTAACTCTCAAATATTTTTTTGGAAGCAACCGTAATTGTTATCTTGCATTTTTTTTTACTCCTAACCCTTTCATCCCTAATGCTGTTTCATGATGCCCATGCACACTGTTTGGTGCTTGGCTTTTGGCCTGTGGGTAAATATCAATTGTAAGAAAAATGAAGGATGATGTCCTGTTTGGTTCAGTTTTTCACTGCAGGGATCAGAGAATCTGTAGTATTAGCTAAGTAGTGAGCAAACTGATACATTCCATATGAAAATTTCTGTGATTCTGTGATTTACCAGGTGTTTTGACTTTTTCATATCAACTTTGGGAGACTGTCATTGTATCTAAAGAATGTGAAATGTATTTACTAGGAGTTTTTTTCCTCGCTTTGGGGGAGTTGCTTGCATTGTTAGATCATTTCCGTACTACTATCTGCTATGGGGTGTAACTTGTATTGATGCTTCTGAAACACTGCTGTTCATTTCTGAGTGTGTACTAATGATGTATCTGTGTCAGAAGTGCTTAGACTGCCATATTGAAAATGATAAAATGCACAAGAGGTAGACAATCTAAAAAAAAAATCTGCTGTTTGAATATTCATGCATGTGTATGTATGAATTAAATTAATTAAACAAAGTTTTTTAAAGTTTTCATCCAGAATTTGTTAGTCTAATAAAAAAAATGTGGGGAAATGACTTTCAATGCTAAATCAAGAGAGTTTCTGTCACCTAGTTATGCAGATGCTTGTATTAAGAATGTAGGTGTCATGCATTCCTTCAGCTGAAGAGTGTCAGTATTTCTTAAAGATTATAAATGCTGCTGTTTTGTCACATCATTAGGTATCTTATTACTTGCTTCGTTATTGAATTATTCTGTCTCAGGGCTTGATTGTTTTTCATAGTTATTAACTAGCAACTTCAGTTTAGTGTTCCTTCATTATAAAAATACTTGATACTAGTTGAGATGGGGGTTGTAAAGAAAATGAATACATTTTGCTAGGATTGATACAGTTGGAAAATCCAGACAAGCTAATAAGTGCATCTAATAGTAATCATTGAAAGGATAAATCATATAGTTCATTTATATGTAATACAAAGTAATATGCATTTTTTTCCCTCCATCATAACTTGGAAAGAGCTCTTTATGATAAATAAAAATTGCAAGAACAAAAGGCTGCAGTCATCTCTGTAAGCAGAACAGGGAATTACACCATTAGTGTGAAAAGGTGTTCAGTGCACTGGATTTGCTGATCTGTGATAATATAGCTTGGCCATAGGATGACTGATGAAGATATAGAATATGTCTACTGTAATGGAGATAAAAAGATAATTTATTTTTGGAAATAGTTCTATAATAAGCAGAGCAGGCTTAACAGGTGGAACAGATGTGGATTTTCTTTTTTTAAAAAAAGAAAAAGAATGAATCCAACCCCTTGTGACAGTGCTTTGTTTTGCAACGTCATTGCAATTTGAAACCTAATAAGAATTGGTGATGAAGAGCAATAGTAAATCAGCAGGCAGAATTTTCTGCATTAAATAAAAGAACAAGTACAATTGCAGTAGGGTATATCCTAAATTATGAATATAATTCTATTTTCAGCACTCTGGAATGCATTTTTAGTTCTAAGCTGATTATATCATGGGACAAGAAAATATGAGTAGTTACCAACATATGGAAAGTTGTTCTAAAGGAAACAGAGTAATTATTTTAGGCATTTTAGCAGATGGTTTGTCATCTAAAAACTGCTTTGCTTTGCTTTTATTTTTTTTTGACTTTGCAATCAAAGTGTGGACAGAAGGAATGTATCCTCAAGAAATTTAGGATGGGATAGTGCTATGCTTCAATCTGCTTGTAATACTGGTCTTCCAGTTTCCAAATATTTACCTGGTAGATCTCTGTATACATTTGTGGTGCAATACGGCTTTATTTTTTATGTGGTAGATGCCACAGGAAGGAGTTATAGGCACACCTACAGCACTACTTGCTCTAATTCTACTGGCTTATAAGGGAGGTGGTTTCTGTGGTTAGTTGTTCAGTTAAGATAGACAAGTTTTTTTAGTTGCATTTTCACACACAGATAACATTGACTGTATTCCGCATAAGACTAAAATAATTATTTTGCATGATGTGTTTCTGTGGAGTTAGGAAATATGTAAATATTTCAGTTCTTTTTTTACAAATCACAATGCGACGAAGTTATAATTCAGGCAGTTTAAAGGTTATTCTTTTCCTTTTTATGTTTTCAGGAGAGGATTCCATGCTTTATCAAGATTCAAATCCTGTTGAGATCATAAATTAAAATGAAATTGTTAATTATTTTGTCCTTACTCGGCATTTTTGTGTGCAAGAAATTATTCCTGAATGTCTTCATAAAATATGCAGTCTGTTCCAGTAAAGGCTAATAGAAAAGTAACAGAAGTGTGACAAATCATGCTGGAAATATATTGGCAAAGTGATGTGACAAAGCTTATGCAAAAGCTGCCTGCTTTTTTCTTCCCTTTTAGTGTCTCACGTTTTCCAAATTCAATACTAATCTGCAAGCCCAGGAAGACAAAGATCCCTTAAAATTTCTCTCACTTGCAGGCTTCTCTTTACTCTCTGATCTATTGGGGGCCAGTGTGATGAGCCATAACTGAACTGATATTTAACCTGATTGTAACTAGTCACTAAATTCCAGTAAAACTGTCTTGGGCACTAGTTCATTCCTGGTAAGCTGTTTTTTGAAATTAAAATAATTAAATAAAAGTGAAGCTGTTGGAGAAATGACAGCTTTCGGTATAATTAAGTATTATATTTTATGTATACCTGTGTTTTATATACATTTGTTCTGGCTAATTATTTATGCAGATGTTGACAGTTTGAATTGAAACAGTACATTTTACTGCATGCATTGTGTTAGGTTTTCTAGTCATCTGTCCCTTTGTTCCATTTGATATGGCAAAAGCAGATAGTGAAGCAGAATTCAGTCTTGCTGAAAGAAGTAATGAGCAAAATGGTTTATCTGATTTAAATGGGAATTTAATGTTTCATTTACTCTTTTTGCTGTTGCTGTCACAGAAAGTCAGTGATTCGGCAGAGGAGACCATAAGAGTAAAAGTAACTTTTAACGTACTCCTGTATCTGTCCATCCCTGAGGCTTTAAACATCATTTCAGTACATTTCACAAATCCAGACCTATTTCTTTTAAGGACAAAGACGATGAAGATTAGGTATGTGTCTGGTTGTGGTAGTCTTTTGATTTTAAGACCATAAATGGTATTTTGCTTCTGTCTTTTTTTTTTTTTTTTTTTCTTTCACCCCTTCTTCTTTTTTTTTTTTTGTAACCTACCTTTGGTCCTGGAATTCCAGGAGGTATTGATCAATGATGCATGTCAGGAATAATTAACAAAAATTGACTGGAGTTTCTCCTAACCAAATGCAGGAATGTTAGGATAATGAATTGGTTACTGCCAAGAGATATTGTTCATTACAGATGAGTTTGTACTTAAGCAGCAGATTATTTGAGCAGGGAGAGAAAATTGTATGGATTTGGTAAACTAACAAAGCAGACTGTAAGGTTGTAAAGGAGGGATACTGTATCAGAACTGTAAGGAGGCTATCAGAGTTGTTGACAGGTTAATTCCTAACACCTGTTAGGCAGGGTAACAGTATTTTCTAGGATATTTATTTATTCTCTAATTCTGAGTTTTATTTTGACTTTGCAACCAACACCTCTTTACTCGAGGATGCAAATATATATAAATGCACATTGCTCATTAAGTGACTCAGTTCCAACATATGTTAGAGCGTCAATAGGATAAAAAGGATAAAAGTAGGAGGGTCTAAAAATCTGTAGTCTTTAAGGAAGTAAGTAGAGAAGATTTCCCATGATGGTACTGCAATTATAATATATTTTAGCATTTCTAGAGAATTTACAGAAGATTTGAACAAGAAGCAAAAGTGGTATGCTGGAGAGTTTCAGAAGAAAGCTTTTTGGAAAGCGAGCAACAGTCTGATTTTTTTCAGAACAGGAGGGAGATGGGACTAGATCATTATCAGATTGTTTCTGTTCCAAACCATAGGTCTCAATAGTTCTAAAAATTCTTTCTACTGTATGCCCTGCAATAGATGGATTTTTGTGTTCCTCCTACGTATTTACCTCGTAAGGAAAAGTAATAGTGGAAAGCTTATATGGTAAATGTGCATAAATAATATTTTTAGCTTTAATGGTTTAGAATTTAACTTTTTTTCCTCTTTGTCTCTTGAGACTAACATTTCAGAAAGTAGTACTTGTGCTACTTTGCTTTTTGTTTTAATGTAAACGAATAATAATGCATAAGTATTTTGCAGCTGAATGCTTCAAAACCACATCTGTAGGTGGAGATTTCGGGTTAACAATACAGTTCCAAGACTAGCAAGTATTTAGTGCTGAGTAATTTTTTAAATGTTTGCATATTCTTATGTAAAATAATTGTGGTGTTCTATCCTTGCAATACAAATCTGTTTTTTGGGGGCTGAAAACTGCAGCACTAGCCATACCTCTCCCTCCATTTCATCTCTAACTCAGTGTCTTGTTGCAATAGAGAAAAGAATCCTGAACCCATGATTCATCATCTTTAATATTAGAAAATCAGACTGATTCTGTGACAAGGTGTTTT
Source organism: Charadrius vociferus (assembly GCF_000708025.1). Classification (NCBI taxonomy): domain Eukaryota; kingdom Metazoa; phylum Chordata; class Aves; order Charadriiformes; family Charadriidae; genus Charadrius; species Charadrius vociferus. Next base: position 5,152,133 of record NW_009646736.1, on the reverse strand, counting down.
GATTAATTAAAACTTTTTCTCTTGTATTGTTCAAATATGTGTTTTGGTTTCCCCTGGTCAACTCGTCTTAGCTTCTTTTGTTCTTGCTGTAGACTGCCTCCCCCAGTATTTATTTCCTATCCTATTTCAGACTTGTCCCCCTTCTACATCAAATAAGAAATTACTTGACAAAGGAACTTTTTATTTAAAAAAATAATCTTATTTCTCAGAAAAATATTTTAATTGTGTTTTTAATTCAAATTATGTGTTTTAATTCAAATTATTCAAATTCAAATTCAAAGAATTTCTGTAAGGCAAAAGGCAACTATGTGGGAAGAGGTTTACCAGGTTGGTTAATCATGTCATGGTTTTCAAATTTTTTTCACTTTCAGTGGAATCTTGAAGGAACACTGTAAATCTGAAAGGTTTCCTGAGCGTAAGGAAGCAAACCAGATGCAAGAAAAATGAAGAGAAAAATATTTTCATTTTCATTTTCTTGTCCATATTTTTGTTATCCTTTTAACTACTTGTCTTAATTAAAACAGTTTTTCAACCAACTAACAGTGAGGGAACAGTGACTAATGAGAAAATTTATACCACAATGAGGTTATGCTGTATTTTACCATTTTGCAAATACAGCAGTAAGAATCTTATCCTACTCCATTCCATCCTCAGAGGGAATGGCACTTGTGTAGTGTCTTAAAATATCATGTAACCTGACACAATAAGATACGTAGGATATGACACTGCAGGGATTTAATGAGCCATTTTTTTAACGATCACAGAAGCTTCCTGCAAGGCATGCCCACAGCAGTGGTTTAAAAATATTGCATTTTTCCTATCTTTTTTTTAAAGTTTGTTTTGGTATAAACATATTCACTGGAGGTCAAGGGCAAAATACTGATGCAAGATGTGTATGTGTAGTTTTCAATAATTTTAACAAATATTTGACATTTGTCAAAAGATGCTATCTCATACCGTGATGTAAATACATGCATGTAGAAATTGAATTTTATGTTTAGTTGGATGGGCCCTCGGAGATATACTATTGTGCAAAGTGTACTATACTGTTTTGCTGTTTGTAGACTCAGTGTTTACCTGCCTGTTCAAATGTTTCCTAGATCACTACCTTTCAATGCAGTTACAATAGGAAAAGTAGCAGTTTTAATATTGGGACTAATACTTATATCAGAGCTAAGCATTATGAGCGATGGTATGCAAGTGCCTCACTAATGCACGTGACTTGGAGGCAATGTGCTGGGTGATAACCCCAGAAAGAACCTAGAATTCTTTTATAGGAGCGGGAAATATTCCCTTGAGTTCTTGTAGCTGTTTCAAAAGGAGGTAAGTGCTTCAGCCCCTAAAAGCCTGATAATGTGAAGGAAAGGAATATACATAAACACTTCTCCTTACCTCTGGACTGCTATCAGACACTCTTGTGTGTCTTGCTACCTATTATATCATACATTGGTATGGGAGAGTACCTTTCAAAAGCCCTGGTGTTTGCCATCAGAAATGAATGTTTTTTTGTAAGAATTAATGGAATCTTGCAAAAAAAATTTCACAGACAACTATTAAAAATGTGAGCATGTGTACAGGACTTTAATTAATAAAAGGCTGCTAGAGCTATCTGCAGGAAATAGAATTCTGATGCCATTGTCTTAGTATTCAATACAAAGCTTCCCAGCATGATTGTAATCAGATCTGCAAATCCTTACTCTCCTGATTTGTGTGGGTAATCGCCATTGTGTATCACATGTGTACAGGAGAATGGTGATGTACAGAACCTCAGAGGATCTGTGTCTAAACCAGGAAACCAATCAATTTTGTCCTTGAATAGAGTGAGTAGAGAGTTATGTATCATATAGATAAGAAATGACATATAGCAGCAAAACAAATGAGAATCCTTGTAGGAATTTGTTGTAATATTTTCATTACTATGATGAAAGGACCAGAGAAAAAAGCAGGTATATCACTGTACCAGTGTATAAATCTAAGGTATACCCACATCTCTGGTACTCTCTCCTCACCTCAAAAAGGGTCAGTGAATGATGAAAAGGTATATGAAACAACTTCTGAATATCTAAGACTTTTCTTGTTCACCTCTTTTCCAGAGACAGTTGTGACAGAAGTCTCTCAGATCACGAGCAATGTGAGGAAGAGAGCAACATACTTGCTAAATATCACAGGTTAAGGCGTAGGGACATAAAATTATAAAAAAGAAAATTTAAATCAGATGAAAGGAGTATGTCCTTATTCAGCACAGAAGTTCTACAATTTAGTTATTGCTGTAGAATTTTTTTAGATGCCATGAAGCATTGCTGAGTTCAGAAAGTGATAAATCTAATTTGTAGCATCAAAACATTAAGGGACTGGGCCAATAGACATAAATTAGTATTGGAATTATTAGCAAAGACAGCAGTCATTCAAAGGGAGTAATAAAGGGTTTGGAGAAGTAAAAACATATGGGGAATGACCCATGACAAGTTTCAACTTGTCTGGATACAGACTGATTAATGAGGTTAAAGCATCAAAAGAGAAATCTGTATGAGTGAGAGAATGGCATTGCTTAAAAAAAATACTCTTGTTTCTAAAGTTTAGAACAGCAAAATGACACCCCCAGTGTCGTTTCATGACAGATATAAGGTCATTTGATATATGAACTTGCGAAAAAAATTCATAGGAGAGCTTATTTAGTTCACAGCCCTGCTTTCTTCAGCACTAGAAAAACAGGCTTTAACGTATTGTATCTGATTTTGTAGATTCCAGTGTTTAGAGCAACTGAAAGAGAGAATTAAGCAAAAAAAAAAAACCCCTATAATAATTTATACCCTAAAGGCACAGGGCCCCTTCGTTTGTGCCCTTTCATCTAGAGGGGGCAAAATCCCATCATTTCTTTCAGGAACTGTTCATTAAAATTGTAATGCATTTGGTAACAGCTATGGTCTTTAGGGCAGACTTAAAATTATACATGATGAGTTTATTGCTGGGCACTAGTGAACTGAAACTTGACTCATTTTATCATTTCTGCATGTATCTTTCATCATGTTGAACAATGAGTATACATGGCATCCTGGAGACAGCAGTAAGATGATCTTACAACAAGCAACTTTCTGCTTGTTATCTCTGACCTGACAGAGAGAAGAAAAATAGTAAACGCACTGAGGAGTTATTCTCCTATTTGTAACAACAGACTCCCTGTAAGTTGCTGCAGGAGACCTGAGATTATGTATCACTGTCCCAGAGAGGTGGGCTAAACACCAAGTTTCTATTTTTCCCTAGACCCAGAGATTTTAGAAGTTTAGTTTCCTGTTTGAATTGTCCTAGCAGGAGGGCTCAGTCCTCTGCACTAAAGAAACGAAAAGTCTGTGTATATAGCTAGAAGTAGCGAGAGCGATCTAGAAGCTGAAATTACAAGAAAATAATCAAAACCTGACATTAGAAAAAATGTATTGGCATAGGCTAGAAAGATAAAACCATGAACAACTGTTGTGGTGTATGTCATGGGAAAAGTGATCATCCAGTTTGTTTTAATACAAATTTTAGAAGGACTTTTGGGCACAAGAAAAATTTGATTTTAAAAAATAGCCCCCGAAGTGTTGTTCTACTGACTGGGCAAAACAGCTATTTCAGATGAGGTTAAAAGAAGCACTGCCTCTAACTGCTGAATAAAAGACCTATTTTATGCATCTGGCTTGTTCTTGAGGTTTAGACATTTGCTACTGTTGTCATACCTTAACAAGTTACTCTGTGTTAGCTGCCATGAATTAGTTGAGTTCACTCTTAGCCTGTCATAAAATGTGAGATAGAACGTTGTAGTTTAAGCTGCTTTCACAGAGCAAAAATCACAGGGGCAGAGAGTGTGACGATGGGAATGATTGTCAACCGGAGTGAGTGATAGTGTTTAAGCAAGGAGGAGCAGAGAAATTTTGGGCTTTTATATCTGTTCACAAGATTGTTCAAATATTTAATCCAATTATTTCTTGCAGTAAAGTGATAAGTTCTTGAGGGATTAGGAACTGGATGTTGATTTGAAACTCTTCGGGCATTGCTCGTTATGTGCGGGCAGGTGCTTTGTCATGAGATAAAGATGCTGACTTTTCTATACTGCCTCTGGCCCTGTCTTAAAAGAAAAAATCACTTGTGACCAGAAAACTGTTTAGGTTCCTCATCCAAAAAGGAAGGCTGTAAGCCCTTGTCTGCTGTAACAACCAGGGAACCAAAGGCAGCTTCTTCACACTGTCATCCCTTTTTACCGATTCTCTTTAGATGTGAGTTCTGCTCAGTGTGTTGATTATATTAAGTACTTGATGTGTAACCCCCAATAACTATATTAAAAATGTAGCTTGATCTTGGAATTCTAATCCTGAGCTTGAACGATTAAAATCAAATATATATTAATATACAGAGGAAAGAGTTTTTAAAATAGTGATCATGGGGAGTAGCTTAATCCAACACAGCAATGCAGGGAATGTATACTGAGAGAATGCATTCATGTGTTCGCAATTTTTTTCTTCTTTTTCTCAGTATTTCTCCAACTAGACAATATTTTAACTTTTGATCTGGAAGGATGTTTCAATATGAGAAATAAGAAAAAAAATCAGGAGAGCACGTATCTGTGATTTACTGTGTTGTCAGTAGTACCTCACAGAGTGCAGTCATGTTGGTTGTAACGCTGGTGGTTTGAAAGTGCTGGAGGACCTATATAATGCTCATCTATTTGATCAGGTGCATAAGTGTTTTCTGTTTTATTGATTGCCAAATGTCTCAGCTGGCAAAATGTGTCCTTTCTGATGTATTGTGGCTTGAAATTATAACAACTATTTCTTTTCAAACACCCCAAATTGTAATTCTTTTTTCATACTTGATTTGGAAAATATGGCATCAGTGGACTGCTGATTACATCACATCTCTTAGATACCTTACGGATGTGTTTATTATCTTTTTCTGTTTTCACAGCCTCTTGCAGGCAAAAAGCTATAAGAGTAGACAGTTGTCACATCTACTGAATTTTTCAGGATTTCATGTGGTGTTGGTAGTTCAACTGTATAGTTTTACTGCACAACTCACTGTTAATTCAGTCCTCCTCTTGTTCTTACACCAACTATGTGCCTATTTTGCTGTGTCTCATCTAGAAAATGTCTGAAGCCTCAGACTTCTAAATCAAGAAATGCCATGAGTACTTGAACTAATGAAGTCTTGTTTTATATGAATTTGTGTCTTGAGGTTGATTGATGTTGATGCTAAATAAAATGAGAATGCTATTGCTGTTCCTGTTGCTGAACTTTGTAAGGGTGCTCTATCTTGTACCTAGCTTGCTGTATAATAAAGTGTGAGCTTATGCTGCAGTCTTTTTGCCAGTCAGAGTACTTATACAGGCTTGATCCTCTATCTGGTTGCTTGTTCATGAATGGAAGTAAAAGAAGTTAAATTACTTTTGAGATCTCTAGAAAACTATCAAATCTGGTTTATTCACTGGGGTCAGAATTGGTAAGTATAGACAGACACATAGATTCTGTAGAACTTGGCATACCCCAATAGAGGCTATAGCATGCCGTTTTTTAAAAACAGATAAAAATTTAGGAATTCAAGATCTTCTTACTTTCAGTAGGATAAGTAATTTCTTTAATGAGGTTTGAAAATCCCAGTAGCAATCTGTTTGGGATTTTTGTTTCATAAAGATATTTGAACTGTATTCTTCCCTGGGCAAGTCCTTATCTCATCATAACTCAGAGTACTCATGGCCAAACTTTAAGATTTTGAAGTAATGTTATTAGCCTTGGATTAGAATGTGACCTATATGCTTAACTTTAATCAATTATAATGAATTTAAGTTTGATCTTTTGTTTTTAAAAAAAATCTTTTAAAATCTTTTGCTTGTAAGTTGGAACACTTGCTTGTTTGTTTTTTATAGAATACTAAATGTTGGTTTTAGGTCAATTACTGACTTCTAGAATAATATAAGGAAGTATATTTACTTAATTTCAGCTTCTTGCAAGTGAATAATGTATTTGAAACTAGCAGAAAGTTCATTCTAGAAATATGTTATGAATTTTCATATCATTACATAGTTTAATTTAATATTTTGTGCACCCTACTGTTGCTTGAGAAATAATGCTTCTAAAAAGGGAAAGCAATATTAAGAATAAAGACATTATTGATAATTCTTTCACTGTGTGGTGTTTTCATAATGAAGTCATAGCATATGATCTAAACAAACAAATGTATTGTGTTACTGTAACAAAGTTAATGCTTTGCATTCAGAATTACCCCCTAGTTTTACCACCAGTAATGAGAGTGCCACTGGGGTCCCATTTAACAATTATATTGTAGGTTGCCAACCCTTACCGAGACTAGAATGAGATGATGCTGAGGTAAAAAATCTCAATGATGCTCATCTTCACAGATCTATTGGTACTTCTTAGCTCAATTACTTAACCGAAAGGATCTATCTTCAGGATGGATATTCTGACATGATTTTGTTTTTAAAAAACATCTTTGCTAAGCATGCGTGTTGCTGAATGCCACAGTAGGTTGGCTTAGTTTGCCTACTTGACATGTAAGATTAAATCCACTATATCTAGACAAATACAAAACAATTTGAATGCCTTTCCCAACAGGATAAGGGAAAATATATATAAAAAAAAAGTATAAAAAATAATCTGGTAAGAAAAGTTGAGAAAAACTCTAAGGTGCTTCTCAATAATTATTTATGTACATGCTCGCATCTAGCAATACTCTATGGTTAGTGTGAAGTAGATATTTTCCTTTGTTGAGGGAGAGGGAAAGTGATTTCAATTTATTTTGTAGTTATTTCAGTATGCCTCGAGGTAAGAATGTGCCGGGGGATAGGTATAGCAAAGCAGTTGATATATGGTAAGTTATTATGCAAGGGTAACTTAGCCATTTGCCAGAGTTCTGTTTTTAAAATCTATCATGCTGTTTAAAATTTGCCTTGTTATGTTTGCTGGTTTTTCAAATAGATTTGGGCAGCCATGCTTTGGTTCTCAATTAAACAGACAATTTCTTTAGGCATTTTTTTGCCGCTTCACTGAAGTAAAGAAAATGTTTTATATCCATTTATTACACTCACTGGCAGTTTCATTACTCTGAATATTCAAAACTCATAGAATGAGAATGGCAGCTTGGAAGCAATCCAAAATGTTTATGGTTAACAGTGTTTCAAAGAATCTTGTTCTGAATTATCTGATAAAGGTTGCATTTCTTTATTAGATTTATTGATGCCTTTCCTGATGGGTTGGGGCATTGAGTGGAACTGCTAAAGGAAAACAGTAAATGTTTACTTCTAGAAAGAAAGTGCTTACATTGTAGTTTCAGTAAGATAGAGTTCTTGGCATTAGCCTTCTAAATCTTGATTAATTTCAATTTTGCGTTGCAGCTTGTAGTTAGTTTCTGACTAACTGATGTAGCTGCCATATTAATGTTTTATGTGATATATAAATGTTTTGTCCTCCTTACAGTGTGTCGAGTGATGGCAAAGCAAGTCCCGATTGCTCTGGTTTCTAGGGCTCTGTATAAAGCACTTGCTATTATTTTGTGGCCTGGCTATTCTTTGAGGTCCCTCATACCCAGGGCTCAAATTGCTGTCATTCATAGCATATGGCTACTTGTTAATACGAAATGGCACCATACTGGCACATTTCTTTTCTCTGACAAATTATGACATTCCGATTCCTGTGTGCACTGGCTGGTACCTGATCAAGGTGCAGGTGGTCACTGCACCCTGTGAGGAAGTGTTTCAGTAGGACATAGTACTAATTCTCCACATGTGGTGGAAGAATTACTTACCAAAAGCGTTGTTAAACTCATACACAAAAGTAATTGCAGGCAGCGTTTCAGTAACAGCCATTTAAGGTAGAGATACCACAGCCTTGATACTGGTTAATTTTTGCATCCTTATGAGACAAAAAAAAATAAATCATTCATCCTAACTCTCATAATCACAGTGTATTAGCCATTCTTTTTATTTCTCTGTTTGGCCACAGCTGGAAAATTAATGTATTCTTCAACCTACTTGTTTTCAAGCAGATCTTGCTTTGATAAACAGTATAGTGTCTAAACATGCAATATCAATATGATTTTGCTGTCTTTTATGGATTAATTAGAAAAGAAAATATAATTTAGGAATGTTTCTTAACTTTAAAGTATCTTTGCTGTTTCTCCAAACACTTCTGTTTATCCGAGCAAAGAAGTGTTCGGAGAAAACCTGAATAGCCAC
>NW_009646736.1:5123909-5143894 GCF_000708025.1 Charadrius vociferus | reverse complement strand
GGAAAGAGAGAAAGAAAGAATAAGAAAGAAACAAACCTGAATAATGACAGGTTACAGATTTAGCCTTGCTGTACAGAGATTTATTTCTTTACTATATTTATTTACATTTTACTGCTGCTTGAGAGTTCCTATCTACATTTGACTCTGTGCTTCCCATCCTGAAAAAAATTGCTTTCTAACCAGACAACACAGGCAGTGTGAGAATGGAAATGTGATCTCCATTTTACAGTTAGGAAAGAGGCAGAGAGAGAGAGTCTGACTGTTCTCAGGTCACACAGAATGTCTCTGGGAGAGCCAGAATTTGAACCCACACATGTTGCTTGAGTCCCACTGAGTCACAAGGCTGTCTTTTTTCAAAAAAGGAGAAAATGTATTTGTTCAATATGCTCATGTCAGTGCTTTTTCTGTGGATATTTTTTAGGACATCTTGGTTTTTCTTCTATTTCAATTCATCCTGTTTTCTTGTTTTTGGTTTCATAGTTTCCATTAATATTTAATGTGTGATAGAATGGGATTTAAAACTACACTGTGTGAAGGATTGAATGAGGCTGAGTTTAAATAATAGTTTGAACATAATTAAACCATTCTTTCAAAGAGATTACGTTTCTAGATAATCTTTATTGCCTTTGCAATGTAAAAGATTTAAATCTGTTTCCATCTCTTTCATAAATTGATGCATATGGAAAGATAGTACGATATTTCAGATGTGCTTGTAAGAAAAAGCTTTTTTTTCTACTTAGTGTATTAAAACCAAACTGATAATATTTAGACTGTAAGTTTCAATTATTTTCTTTCTAAAGTATTCAGAAGTTGATAATTTTTAATGTACTGTGCACAGCTTGAAATTGGTGTGTCTGATCCTTTTTCTCTGCTGGCGATATGCGGTGGATTTTCCTGTGATCTCTCCTGGAGAACAGTTGTTTGCTTTTGTGTTGGGGAATTTCTTCAGCAATGTAGGTGCAAAGCCAGTTTCTTTTACTGATTTAAACTTCTCCTAAGATCTGTTTTTACCAGAGCACATGAAGAAACTAGCTATCTAAATCCCAACTAACTAAGGTCACTTTACATATTTGAAAACCACAACATTTCATCCTGTAACTGGAAAAATTATCTCAGGAAGCCATTGAAGAGTTGGAAACTTTTGGACTGTGTGGGTTTTAATATCTGAATCCTGTTTCAAAGGTTGTGAGTGCTACTGGACACATGTAAAATATCAGCCTTTGACATTGTTGTGGCAGCTTGCCTTTGTTAACAGGTTGACATTCACTATGTAGAATAGACTTTAAACAATCCACTGAATTAATAATTTGGGGACTGGATTTACTCTGTTTTTTCCATATTTTACTGATGTTGCAAGCTGGTATAATGTTTTCTGTGATTGTAGGCAACAGCAATAAAAACTGAGCCAAAAGTTAGTTTTGTGCTAACACATCTAAGAGGAGAGTTGCAGGTGGAAGACAGGTTTTGCATAGTGTTTAGGAACTTATCTATAGCCTTCTCTTTAGGCTCGCTATTCTATTTTTTGAAGCTCTCTGGAGGATCCTTTCTGACTGTCTCCAGGTAGAATAAGTAGAACCACTCTGAAGAGACGCTGAATGAGCATTAAATGACAAATTGGTGTCACGGCAAATAATGCTGGCAGAAAGATATGGCAGATTTACATCTTGCAGTGTTTTATCTTAAACTGAAACCTTAGGAAACAATTGGACTGGCTGGCAAAAAATCCATGTTTGTGAGTGTGATTCTTAAACAAGCCTAGTGTTTGTACCGTATTTGTGCTGTTCAGTCTGCCTTTGGAAAGTTAACTGCAATATGAAAGGCACCTTGGTATGCATTTGTCTTAGGATTCTATTGGAAAAATACTCCAAAAATTATAGCTGTCCAGACATATGAAATAATAATTGCATGCAAGTACCTTTTATGATTTTTAGCTCAGCTTTGTCAGCTGCAACTGCTGACTGTGCCTATTTAGTCACTGAGTGTATTATGAAAACAGAGACTATTAAATGGAGGAATGGGGGTGAAAACAAGAGACCCAGATACTAAATATACTTTCTTAATCAAGATTATTGCAATTCTATTTTGTATATTCTATTGATTATATTGTATTCTTATTTAATCATGAGCTACATGGATACATATTACTTGCTTCCTCCTTTTCTCTGTGCAACGGTACTTTAAAATACTGTGAACGTCACAAGGAATGGCTAAAAAAGGGCCATTTTAATTGTGTCCACACAATATAGTTATGTTCAGCTCTTAGTTATGAAACCAAGGATATTTTTTACTTTTTTTTTTCTGTGAGCTTCAAATGTCTGTTGAATGTTAAGCCTTGAAATTTTGCTACCTTGTAATTCTGACGTAGCCATGCTATTCTCTGTGTCAAGATGTTTCTCAGAGCCCTTGTTATAACGATTGCTGCCATTTTGGAGAGGACTAGAGGAACCAGAGAAGTTTCACAACCAACACAAATCAATCAATTTTGTTTCCTCCTCTCTTTTTAACCGCTAATCAGAATGAATGTTTTTAGTTCAACAGAAAAATTATGTGCTCAAAGGAGAATGATTTGTTTTGATAGGTTTACTGAAAGAAAAATAAGCTTTAGAATTAATAGTAACTAAGAAAAGGGAATGATAAGTTAAAATCCCGTAAAACACTCCATAAAACTCAATTTTGAGAAAGTGTGTGGCTGAAGTTCTACATCTACACTAATCTTTTTTTTTTTTTTTTTTTTTTTTTATTCTTCACCTAAACCAAGGAGTCTTAATTATTTTCACTTCTACTGTGTATGGAAGGTTAGTGGAGATTCATAACACACAAGGTGCACTTCAGTGCGTGGCATGGGCAGCAGGAAGCAGTGCTTGTCATGAAGCACATCTGTTTCCAGTCAAAAAAGCTCAAAGCAGTTCAGAGCAAATAACATGTATCACAGACCATTTTTTATTATTTTTGCTTGTAAAGTGAATGGATGTATTCACTAAGGGGGAAAAGTGCCCTTTTATTGTTTGAAAATGTTATTTTTTTCTTTCTTGTTACTAGGTTTGCAAATAATAAACTTAACATTTCAGGTGTGACAAGAACAATTAAATTCCCTTAATATAGAATAAATACTGATTTATTAATCAAAAATAGGTTAATCTGAATTTGGATTAATTGGGAAAGAATGAGTAAAGAGCTTATGCAACAACAGGATAGCTACATGTTTCAAACTCAGATTTAGTCCAAGCAACTAGAATATGAAAAAACTGTTGCAAACAATTTTTGAACTGGGCTTTGTTCACACTTCAACACTTTTTATCTTCAACACTCTTAAAGGAAAAGGAAATTTCTGTGAAAATCTCTACTGCTTGGTAGTGGGAGCAAGCTTAAAATGCAATTGACAAATTATAGAACAGAACTAGGTTTTGTGCCTTCCTGGAAATTGTTCTTTTCTTTTCTGTCACTTAAATATTATTTTGCAGACAAGCCATCTAGAAATTGTTGTTCTTTGAGAACTTGTATATTCTATTGATTTGCAGGAGAAAGAGACTTTAAGGAGCTAAGCCCATCTGATCATAAAAATCCATACTTCCTTGATACTTGATATATTAAGAATATATAAACTCAGTATATAGTTGAGAATTAAAAATGAAGCAGAGTCAGAGCTTGACCTTGATGTCTAATGTATCACCTGATATGTATTAGATATGTCCCCATACAAATTAAATAACATTCAGAGCTGTAACAGAACCACAAGGTAAAAGAGTAGACCATATATTTTGGACTGTCTTCCATGGCCTCTAACTCTTCTGCATCAGTCAGTACAAAATCTGACATTGACCATTAATTGTCTCCAAAGCTAACTTTCGTAATAATGTTGCCTTTGTTTTCTACGCAAAAAAACGTTAGAGGCTGGGGTATACAAAAATTCCAGCCAAAGAAAGAATTCTAGCTGAGGTAAACAATAGTACCATTTTATATAAGAAAGTGTAAGATTAGGAACTTTATATATATATTCTTTATATAAGAAACTGTAAGGTAACTTTTAAGTGTTATCTTTGTTGAGTTGTCATTTGTGCATGATTTAATGGATGTCTACATGAGAGGACTCATGTAGATACGATTGCTGAGGTAATATACCAGTAAAATTAAACACACAAAAAAATATTGATGCTTATTAAAATAATGGCCTTTGAATGGATGGAAAGGCAAAATTCCCAGTGTAGACCCAATACTTTTTTTTGTGACACTAATGATATATAAAGCTTATGTAACTCTTATAATTGAAACACATGTGTGATAATAAATGACTGTGGTGCTTTATTGAGAAATATAATAAGCAGCATTGCTTATTCAGGGAAGGACTGGAATACTGTATAGGGAAGAACCGGAATATTGTATAGGGAAGAACCGGGTAATCTTTAGGACTGGAGCACTTGGGTGAAATTTGCATTTAAAGACTGGGAAAATATCTGTTTCCAGTGACGGGTTATCACTTCGATGAGAAGACAAATCGAGGGAACTGCCTGGCTATCTTAATTGGTCAAATGATGACAGCGAGTCAGCAGTGTGACTTAGCTCTGACTAAGGCAAACATTTCTGAAGTAAGATCAAGGAAGCTATTTCCAGGACAAACAAAAGTATTGAGGCAGTACTAAACTTTGGAGTCTGGGGTGCACAAATGAGCAGGTGAATGAGGGCTTGTACTCCACAAGGAGACTGAGCAAGAATGGCTTATTTAGTGTATAGGCTGAAACTTGAGAAGAATTTGCAGATGTATTTTATGAATCACAGAATCACAGAATTTTCAGAGTTGGAAGGGACCTCTAGAGATCATCTAGTCCAACTCCCCTGCTAAAGCAGGATTGCCCAGAGCACATTACTCAGGACTGCATCCAGGCGGGTTTTGAAAATCTCCAGAGAAGGGGACTCCACAACCTCCCCGGGCAGCCTGCGCCAGTGCTCTGTCACCCGAACTGTAAAGAAGTTTTTCCATGTGTTGGAACGGAACTTCCTATGTTCCAACTTGTGCCCATTGCCCCTCGTCCTGTCACTGGGAACCACCGAGAAGAGTGTGGCTGCAGCCTCCTTCAACCCACCCTTTAGATATTTGTAAGCAATAATAAGGTCTCCCCTCAGCCTTCTCTTCTCCAGGCTAAAGAGTCCCAGCTCTCTCAGCCTTTCCTCATAAGGGAGATGCTCCAATCCCTCAGTCATCTTGGTTGCTCTTCGCTTGACTCGCTCCAGCAGTTCCCTGTCCTTCTTGAACTGGGGAGCCCAAAACTGGACACAGTATTCCAGTTGTGGCCTCACCAGTGCCAAGTAGAGGGGGAGAATGAATGCATTATGGATGTAAATATCAACATAGAAGAGGGAAAAGACATTTCACCTGAAAGTCAATGATGACATAAGAAACTGAGTACAAACTAGACAAATCTAAGCTAGAAATTCAGGCAAGCATAGGACAGGATATTTCGTGCTCAGTCTTGTGCTATACTATTAGAAATGCTGTTTTAAAAATAAGCACATTTTCCCCCAAATTTCTAACTGCTGTTAGAAAGTTTTCAGCACCAGAATGAATCAGATTCTGCAACTGCTGTCCACTAAACAAAGTGGGGGCAAAAGGCCCAGCTGTTTTAAAATGGAAGTTGTGTCCATGACTAGGATTGTGTGATGTGGTTGACTCTGACAGCACACAGCTGTTTCAAGACCTGGTGATCTGTATGAATTCTGTGCCCTGGCCCTTTTTCTGTTACTGCGTTAAATTTCTAATGTTTGTTGTTTTCCCTGGATAGGTTACTATCTTAATACTGTGAAAATTCTTGATTATGAACAGTGGCCATGTTCATACTTCATGTTTATCACTTTGCTTGAATGTGTCAACAGTGAATTATCATGAAATGATCTGAGAAAGGTGTTTAACGTAGATTAATCTATATTCTTTAATCCTTTGAATTTACTTTCTTGGAGATACATCAAAGATGAGGTTGGTTCCTAAATACGTTTACAAGATAAATACAGGAGGGCAAATGAATCCTGTTTTATGGTCTTTGTAAAGCTCAGAAATAAATACTTTATATGCAGTAATATATGCAGTTTCTATGCATTGACCTATATCATATGTTTTTCCCAGTTTGTTTCAGATCCTTGTGCCAGCAACCCCTGTCACCATGGCAACTGCAGCACTAGTGGTGATGGCTACCTCTGTCTCTGTAGCGAAGGCTATGAGGGAACAAACTGCGAACACTCATTTCACAGCCTTCCAGTCTCTGAACGGACAGAGTCAACATCACCAAGACAGAGCAGACCGGTCTCATCCACCTTGGAACCTGACATTGTTCTTCCTCATTCAAGAGCAACCGTGATGTTACCTACCTGGCAGCCAAAAGCGGGACAGAAAGTTGTAGATCTGAAATGGGATGAAATAGAGGTGAGAATATTCTGTCTAAATGAAAATGCAAGGAAAAGAACTTTTAAGTGTTATATTTGTTGAGTTGTCATTTGTGCATGATTTAATGGATGTCTACATGAGAGGACTCATGTAGATAAGATTGCTGAGTTAATATACCAGTAAAATTAAACACACAAAAAAATATTGCTGCTTATTAAAATAATGGGCTTAAGCTGGTCAAATTGTTTTATTAGGTATTTCTTTGAAACGGGATAATATTGCTTCTTCCAGTCAGTTGTATGACACCATTATCTCCAAGCATCAAATAAATTTAGGAAAATCAAAAGGTTAACATGCATATATATATATATATTTTGCTATTTGCAGTTATAATCACATGTTGTTTCGAAAAATATGAGTCCCTGCAGAGCTAAGAAAATATAGCTGTTTGAGGATTAAAAGTGGTAGTCAATATATTACACAGTGCCCAACTTTAGCGATGTAATGATGGTGGAGGAAACTTTTAAACTTTTGTTTTATCTCCTAGTAAAGCAACAAACTTAAAAATATCTGGCAAAACTACAACTGGAAAGCTCACAACATATGATCCTTAAGAAATGTGATCTTTGCTTTCTACTGTTTTGTATACTGTTTTATTAGCAATTTTTAGTTGTCTTGCATAGAGTCTAGTATCTGCAAAAATAAAAGTATCAGACTTAACCCAGTTACCATTAAATATTAATCTTTACGTGTGAAAACCAAGTATTGGCAGAAAGTATGTTTGTTCACAAAGAATTGATTATTTATCTCTTGATAACTCTTTCATGTATTAATTTCATTCTTCTTTGAAGTCCATCACTGCAAGGACGATTTGTATTTCTCTGTGCTGTTGTTCTCTTAGTTGGATATGCGAGACCACTACTTCTGCATATGCTATTCCTTCAGCAGTTGGTACTGGAAGTCTCCAACCTGATCCAGAAATCACCCACCTATAATAATATTACGTATGTGCAAAATGCATCCCAAAGAACAGTCTGCCATAGAAGTGAGAGTCTGTTTTGGTGGTAATGGTAGTGCCTTTTTTTGGCTTTGTTAGTACAAAGCACTAGGGGTAATGAAGCTTGTTGGTGAAGAAATACAATTTCAGCAGGCAAAGAATTAAAATCATCGTAACACCTTTTTCTTAATGAAAAATGCATTGTAAAGTAATTTCATTTGAGTTTATTCAAGAATAAATAGGTTAAACATCAGCTGTATCTGTGTTTGAAGTGTTTCAAGGAATGTGATTCTTCTGAGGTGTTTTCACACACTACATAATGAGAAAGGCAGGGGGGTTGGACTAGATGATCTCCAGAGGTCCCTTCCATCCCTGACCATTCTGTGAAAGTAAAATCAACATATGTGAGATCCAATCCCTGGAGGTGTTCAAGGCCAGGCTGGACGTGGCCTTGGGCAACCTGGTCTAGTGGGAGGTGTCCCTGTCTATGGCAGGGGGGTTGGAACTCAACGATCTTCAAGGTCCTTTCCAACTTAAACCATTCTATGATTCTATAAAATGTCTGTTTGATGTATTACGAATCTCAGATTATATCTGAGGTACAAGTGATTATAGGCCTGTATCCCATTTCAGTGGAAGTTCTGGTGGGCAATGTCTGGAGAACAGAGCTTAATGTCTTGGAATTCCATCTCCCATATCTATTATTTTACAGTAGAACATATGTCAGGCACCAAGTATGGAGTTTGGAGAGAGCACTGAAGCAGAAGCAAACAAGGATCTGTTTTCATTACTTAGTTTAAATGCTGTGTCATCTCTGCATGGGTGCTCCATGTGTCCTGATCAATTAAGGGCATACCCTTCTCTGTACCAGATTTCCCTTCTGTGTCTTCCTCAGTCTGTGGTCTGGTATTGTATAAATAATATTTCTGCCTGGTTTGAATTTTAGGTAGACTCACTAAGCATTTCAGCCAAACAGATCATTCACAAGTGGGTATTTCAATAGCTGAAATTCACCCTTCTGTGTGTCTTCTGTTACCTGAGAAATGCAAATAAGTTATTAATTGCAACTGCATTATTAACACTAACATAAAAATGACTTACTACCCTGTTATGAAATTACTTCGGTTGATATGTTTTTAATATATTGTGATGGGTCTTGTATTTTTCACAATCTGTCTAGTGCAGCATAGTGACCTTCTGTTCTTTAGAATTCACAGTGAGACAGAGGCTTTTCCAAAAGAAAGATACTTCAGCTGCTAATTCAAGACATTGTCTCTGATCTATATTAAACTAAAGTGAGTTGATTTGCCTGAAGATTGGTGTTCCCAAGCCTCTTTGGTGGAGGCTTCAAGAGTAAAGAGTGAAGTGTTAAGCAGCAAAATACTCCCTTTCCTCATAGCTTTAAAAGCTTTGTAAAGCTTGATCTGTTCTTGCCCTCCTAAAAGGAAAAAATAAAGTAACTAGGTTTTGTATTGCAAAAATCTACTGTTTTGATACTCCTCGAGATTCAGAGGCTACAAAGGCTGCTATTATGTTGTGGGGGTTTTTTTCTTTCTTTCTTTCTTTTTTTTCCCCTTTTCTTTAAATCTTCCAAGTCAACCTGTTTTTCACACTATTCTATACTGATACCACAAGTGAACTAATGTTCTTCATATTCTTTTGTCTGTCTACTCAGAGAGAAATTTTGCCAGAATCTCTCCAAATGTGAAAGCTCTCACTGTCTTGCAAGGACAGTTTCCATGGAAGCTTTTTCAGGAAGTTTTGGAGACTCAAAAAATGAACACATGAGAGAATTAAACTTTTTAAGAGAGGCATGATGTATGGTTACAGTTGGATGTATTTTTCTGTATTCCTTAGATACTATGGATATACTTGGCAATGCTTGCTTGGTAATGTCTGCACCAGTAGACAACATACAGATCTCTTTGGATACAGTTTCATTTCTTAGAAAGCTCTTGCTACAAGAAATGAATATTTTCCTGATATGCAGATTAAGGGCTACAAACACAAATCGCAGAAAAATATTCATATCTCTAGGTTTCTTTAATATAATAGGAATTTTTCTTTGTGATCAGTTGTTGAAAGAGAACTCTTTTTCCTACTTTTAGGCAACTAAGTTATTCCATTTGCAAGAGAGATACATCTGGCAATCCACATTTCCCCAGTCCAATGATCTTTTGTGTTAGAGTGTAGAAAAGATATATATTAGCCAATAATACAAGAAAAAAGAAACCATCTCATTAATAACACTCAAATAACAGATTCAAAGAAGGTGTCTGTACAAAATCAACTGTAAGAACAGCAGTGACAACCCTACTCTTATATACTACTTTTCCTTATTAGCTCTCAATTTTTTTTTCAAAGGAAATCAGCAGTATTATTCACATTTTACAGGTGGACACACTGAAGCGGAGACAAGTAAAATGATTTGCCAGGTGCACTACCAGGAATTAGAATGCCAAGCACATGAGTGCTAGTCTAACCTTTTATGTATACTGCAATACTACTGCTCAGATTCAAGCTTTTGGAACTCGTCTTACAGGCTGCAATAAACTTGTAATTCCCCTTGCAATGGGGACAGCATTTGTTTTACCTGTGTTCTTAGTCAGTAAATTATAAGACTTTAAAAGGAGTATGGCTGAATCCGCTAGAAAATCCTGAATGAGAGTGGTCCTGCTCTGCAGCAATGGAATATGCTTCTTCGAATTCTGCTTGAAACAGAGACCTTTGAATGTTTGACTGCTTTATGTGTTGCTAAATGTTCGTGCACTTTTCGCCAAAGTACGTAATGGGTGCAGAAGGAGGCTGAACAGAATCCTGGAGAAGAGATCCATTTGAGGTTGCTGAATACACAGGAATTCCGTCCTCAGAAATAACAGCCTAGGAAAATCTTTGGCATGGAAATGGGTGGAGGCTGGAGGAAGTACGCTTGCCCTTTTCTTATCCTATTTTCTTGGGATGCCTTCTTACGATTGCTGTTGGAGTTAAAGTACTGGAGTATGTAGACTTTTGGTTGACTTAGGGCAGCTCTTCTTATACCTGTATATGAAATTTGTTTTGAAAGCCTCTATTATTTTTCTGTATGTTACAGTGGGACTTGGTAGGCAACTGGCTCGTGGGGTGAATTTTTGCTCACAGAATCACAGTGTAGGTGAGGTTGGAAGGGATAGCTGGAGATTGTCTAGTCCAACCCCTTTACTGAAAGCGGGGTCAACTAGATGATGTTGCTCAGAAATCTGTTCAGTTAAGTCGAATACCTCCAAGGATGGAGAGTTCACAAGATACCTAGGTAGCCTCTTCCAGTGTTTGAAAGTTATCTGTTAGTTTGCAGAAATATTCATTAATATCTTCTTAATAGTGTAGTGCGGAATTGATAAGGCTAATGTGAATCTAGTTGTTCCACTTAGAGACCACTTTTAAGTTTGAGGAAAGTGTGGCCTTCTGCAATTCTTTCAACTCAGGGGCTGAGATACAGAAGAAATGCAAACACATAACGCGGTAGCAGAATGGCTGTATTTTGCACTGTCCAGGAGTAGTCTGCCAGTGTTGATAAGGCCTTGTAGAATTACAAATGTCTGGTCAGCTTTCCAGGAAACATACTATGAAATTTCATATACAACAAATATCTTCAGAGAACTACTTTCAGTAGTGAGAGGCTGTGTATGTGTATCCTAGCAGAAACGTAGGCTTAGAGTCTGTATGTTACTTTTCTTAGACTCATTGAATTAAAGGCTAATACACTTAATTTACCAAAGTAATAAAGGCACTCATGTAAAAATATTGCCTTGGGATCTACGTCTGTATTTCAGCACTTGTGGAATTAAGTGTATATCTCTCCATTCTTGTTGGTGTGTAAGGCAGGAGTGCACCTGTACAATTCACACTATTTAATTTTTTCAGAAAAGTTGTAATATGGAAGAACAGTCTGTTGTTCTCTTCTTAGGTACCACATCTGATTTTCTTTGCAATCTCATCTATACTACTGCTATGGCCTGGTAAGGTAATCTTCTAGACAAGTCACTGCTGTCTTGGTAAGGTCTAGGTGGAAATTGTAGGAATAGGTACTCTTCTGGAGATGTCACTCATGCTTTCTCAAATAATGGTCTTCTTTCACCCATGTAAAGACTTGGAAAGTTAACACTGTTAAAGCATTTGAAGCAGAAATGTAGTTTTTATATATTATGTTCTTTTTTAAAAAACAAGAACATGATTTAGATGGAAATGTATAGAACATGTATGTAAAGAGGAATTCTGTATTTCCTATCAGTATTTTTAAGCATTTTAAAGTCTAAGTAATATATTGAAGAGCAGCTCTTAAATATATTCTGTGCTTATATAGGAGCTTATCCTTGTAAGCAGCTCCTAAACATACTTTGGGGTCTGACAGGTGCATGAAGATTTTGTTTTCTTTGGTGACTATTTTTAAAGTAACTGCATCATTTGTGTTGTATCTATAAGTCTGTTCCCCAAGGAGCTTCCTTGCTGGCTTAAAGGTTCTGTATTTGGGAATTTTGGAGGAGTTTGATGTCATTGCAGTTATATGTAATGTTTTTTTAAGATTGTCTTTAAATGACTTTAGATGGTCTGGTTATCTTTTTTACTTTAGCCTTTTCACTTTTTAGATTTTAAAGAGGAATTAGGATAGAAATGCTCTTTATTTTACCTTCTGAAAACCATTTAAGTATATCTTTCAGTGAGTTCAGTTTTAAATATCTCCTACCAGTTCTAGCAACTTTTTTTTTTTTATGAGTGACTCTTACAGATCTTTTTCATCTTGAGTTTCCTTTCATATTTTTTTCATTCTTCATTCTTTCAGTTTTGCAGAGAGCTCTGTTAAAACAGAAAAGAGATACACTTAAAAATCTTTATACAAATTTCCCACAGCTGTGGAAAATCTGTCTAATTTTTTTCCTCTACAGAGGGATCTGGACAGGCTGGATCGATGGGCTGTGGCCAATAGTATGAGGTTCAACAAGGCCAAGGGGCAGGGAGAGATTTAGATTGGACATTGGGAAAAATTTCTTCACCGAAAGGGTTATCAAGCATTGGAACAGGCTTCCCAGGGAAGTGGTTGAGTCACCATCTCTGGAGGTATTTAAAAGATGTGTAGATGCGGTGCTGAGGGCCGTGGTCTAGAGGTGATTTTGGCAGCGTTAGGTTGATGGTTGGACTCGATGATCTTAAAGGTCACTTCCAACCTAGACGCTTGTATAATTTTGACTTCCTAGATTAAGAAATTGTAATGAATGTTATCTTTTTTCAAAATTTATTTGAACAAATACAATAAAATTGCATCACAATTTATTTTCATAAACTACATGTATTCATATTATATGTGTTGGAGAACTCAACAACGAATTGAGTATTGTAGACATTTTTGGGAAGTGTGAATACTGAGTATTTGTTTTGCCTGAGTCAAAATCAACTGACTCTCCTAAAAATTATTTGCATCATATGCTGGACTTGTGTTGTTCATGTTTTCAGAGGTGTTTCATAGTAATGTTTAAAATATGGATTTGAATTTTACTTAAACTTAAAAATTAGATTCTGGCTTTTTCTTTAATAGATGGTTAATTCACTGAAGTGTGTCAGCTTGCATTTTCACTTTGCCAGTAATGTTGATGTAAAAAGGTTGCACACGTGTTCTAGGTAACTGAAAAAATAACATTGCAAAATCTGCCTTGCAATTTGAAGATGCAACTGACTGATTTTTTTTTTTTTTTACAGTGTGATATTTCATAGGCAAGCTGATGAGGATACCTGAGAACTACTTAATTAAAACTACTGATGATGTTAATGTAGGCGATAGAAAGACTCAATTATACCACATAAAATATTACTTATTTGAAATAAAGTTATCATTGGAAACAGTAATGGTTTTCAAACTGCCTTTATGAAATTACTACTTCACAAGATATGAATAATTAAGAAGTCTGTGATTCCCCTGTGTTGTATGGCATCCTGTATGATGTCTTGATCTAGTTAATAGGGTAAAAGATTTCTATGTCTACTAGCCATCATAGATTTGGCAAACATCCTTTCCCTCTCAACTGTGCTCGTAATTTTTTTCCTTCTGAAAGCACTGTTTATCCGAGCAACTTTTACTTGGAAAGAATAGTTATGGGCAAGTGGGACAGTATTTTATAAAGTAAACTGTGTTTGGGAAAAAAGATATTTCAATATAGTAGAAAGACGATATCCATATTTGCTATTATAAGTCCTTCAAGATTTATGATGGGATGTTTCTTGGATGTGGCAAGTATTAAAGCTTTATTTATTATTTTAAAAGACCAGAAGCCTATTCATCTCTTTCTAAACGTGATCACTTTTAAAGGTAGATGCCTTTAGAAGTTCATGCTTATGTGCAGGAATTTTTGTTAAAAAACCCAAAAACTAAAAGGGTGTTTGTTGATAGCATAAATGTTTTGGTTCATCCTGATGACTTTTAAAAGATCACTGCTGGATTATTAGTGTTATTTCTTAAAAATTCTTTCATGTTTTCTTTGGTCAGATTTTCTGGTTTCTATTTTCATTTTCAGATAACACCAGATGTGGCTTGTGGAAACGCCAGTTCCAATACCTCTGCTGGAGGCCGGCTTATATCATTTGAAGTTCCACAAAATACATCAATAAAGTAAGAATATTTGTCATATGTGATGAAATATAAAAATGCTTTTATTTTACTTTTCCTGGATATTTAAGATAACAGTTTTTCAGATAGGCAGAGTTGTCAAATGGCTGAAAGTATATGAAAGAACTTCTGACAGTCTCCAGGCATCTAGTAGTTGCACGACAGCGCTTTGCTTGGTATAATTTTTTCCCATATACTTAATGTTATAAAAGATGTAATCATGTAAACTGTCTCTGGGCTATCAGAATGCATTAGAAATTAAGGCAGATCTGTTGAAGGTGTCAGTTTGGAGAAGATACGACATTTCTGTTCTCCTTCATGCAGTGAACACTTCCCCCCCCCTTAAATCTCAAGATGCACTTGCTGGTAGAAAGTGTTATTGTTGACTATATAAATACATGTATTTTGTGCATTTGTATTTGATTTCTGGATTATTGCTTTGGGTGTCATCATCAGCTGTGAAATATTTATGTATGTTCTGCAAGCCACATTTCTCAAAAATTTGAATTTATTTTGTGTTATTCAGTTTTCAAACTCATGCTTTTTTGATCAAATACTTCCTTTGTTACCTTTAATTAACAGAACCTGACTTCCTAGAAAGATCTGATTCTGTCAGCTGCGATGAGGCATTTTCTTACTGGAAATTTTATTTCAAATAAAAATCTGCCAACGTAGTTCTCTGGCTCACAGCTTTACTGCAATTTTAGACTTAGATTTTCCCAAAATAGCCTACTTTTCTCATACTGTCATCTTATCTTTCAGAATCCCAGCTTTCAGTTAAAAAAGGCCATGCTCACAAGAAAAAACAAACTGATACAAGCAGACAAGCTGCAGACAGTTGGGAGCAGTAACTGTTAAACGTGGGAGCTGTCCCACTCTTCCCACGGGACTTTAAATTTTGCTCATTCATGAGTGTTAAGCCTAAGTCAGGAAGAGATCTGTGAGAGTGGGTGCTCTGGCTGGCTGGAATCTGTAAGCAAACAAGTGTCTTTTCTTGAAATCAGCAATATGCTGGCATTTGTAGATTTGACAGCTGTATTTTAGACCCTTAAAGAGAGACCCCTTTTTAAAGGAGGTTGGAGAGTGCACAGTCATTTTTGGGCATTTTTTACGCTATATATCTGTAGTAGCATTTTATATCTGGGTAGATTAATGCAGGTCAATATCTATCTTAATTTAATTGTATTTCTGTGTTAAAGGCCCAAGTAATATCTCTGGTTCAATGGCTATTCAAGAAAGGAAAATAATTTCAGTTTAATAATTTTATTTTGTTTTGGTTGCTAGGTATGACCTAAACTGTGAAACTAGTTGCTATCCTGTTCTAAAAGTGA
Organism: Charadrius vociferus; assembly: GCF_000708025.1. Lineage (NCBI taxonomy): Eukaryota > Metazoa > Chordata > Aves > Charadriiformes > Charadriidae > Charadrius > Charadrius vociferus. Next base: position 5,128,565 of record NW_009646736.1, on the reverse strand, counting down.
GATGGTCAGCTTTGGGGGTAGTGGTGGGGGTTGTTCTTAAAGAGGACCCAAAATACTGACAAAAATTTGCTTGTTATGATGTCTAGTTGCAACATTTTTGCAACTTGTGTGAAACATGACTACAAAACTTTTCATTTCTTCTTGTTTTGAACTCAACAAGTAGTGACAAGGGAGAAACTGCTTTGTGTTTTTAGGAGGATTGAAACAGGAGATTGGGGAACAGAACTTCATCTCTGGGTGTTTGGAGGCCCGTTTGCAGCAGGAGAGAATTATCAGTTTTCAGCAGTTGGATGCATTTGTGTTTGAATTTTTGGGGGATTGTTCAAACTCATTTGGGATTCCGTTAATGCAAATATGGGGGAACTTGCCAGAAACATGACAGGTTTTTATTTTTCCTTTATGGAGGTGAGTAGGGGAAAAAGTATCCTGAGAGGAAAGAAACACTGACATAGATACAGTGCTCCCTAGTGGAGTCGACAGTATATATGCAGTTGTAGATATTCCTTTATCCAACCTGTCAATATTCAGGAAGGCACCGTGGACTCAGTGACCTTGGGAGCATGACATGACTCATTTGATTTACAAGAATAAACTGTTCTGAACCTTTGATCTGGTTTGTCAAACAAACGAGGATTTCTACTAGGATCCATCTCCCTATATGGAACGAATATTGAACATTCCTCAGTAAACAAGAGGGCTGGATGTACTTCGGATGCAGAAAATGGTGGCATTGTAGATGTAGAACGGAGGTACTATTCAAAAAGGCATAAATACAAAGGCTGAATAAGGATGCTTTACTATCATACAATGTTTATGTAAAATTCTTCTTGGGAACTAAGATGGTGTCCTTCAAGTATTAGAAATGGAGACTCTGTATGGTTAAATCTGCTATTACAGATACTACTACGCAAATCTTACTATTGAAGCATTTTTCTTATTTTTGTGGATATGCTAAGAACATTCAGGCCTTTTCCTGATTCCATACTTGCTACGTTTAAGTTTTCCTTCTTTGTTGATAAGCTTTTGTTCTGCAGTGATGTAGTTCCTAATAACACCAATTTCCCTCAGTGTAAATATTCTTATAATTTCTTTTGTTAGAATAAGGCAAGACGCTACTGCTTCTCTAATCCTGCTATGGAAGGTCACAACCACTGGATTTAAACAGTGTTCACTTATTGATGGCAGAAGTGTCACTCTTCTCCAGGCACTGGGTGGACTTGTTCTTTCTGAAGAAATGCTCGCATTAGGAAACAACTACTTTATTGGTGAGTAACATGTTGACTTTCTGTTTATCATCTCTAGGTCACAGCTGATGGTTTACCCAACAGTTAGAGAAACAAAGGTAATTCCCTTAATTTGAGTCCTGCTGAAAGATCCAGATGCGTTATTGGGACCATGTTTTAAACATTGGTTCACTGAAAGCAGACAAGAGGTACACTAAATTCTTACACAGGTGGAATCATTCAGTTTAAAAATTAGATGGTGATTTTTGCCTGATACCTCTAGATGATGCAAGGTATTTTGTGTGTTCTATTTTAGCCAACTGTAAAGCTTTTGGTAAATGCTACAGTAAAGAACTGAATATTTGAGGTGTTTGTCAGGTAATATATCATGGGATACTTTGTAAAGAAGCTTAAGTCTGTACACAGTAAATTTGAAAAAATATGTTAAAATATAATAGGAAATCTGATCTTCTAACAGTGTTTACTTGCACTATTTTTTCTTTTCTAGTTTTATCCCTGTGAACATGAAAACTTAGAAATATACTATCTGTTTCACTGGGTGATTAAATATTAAGCATCGTGTTTGAAGGGGTGTAATGAAAATAAGCTGGTATGTTATTTTTAAGCATATGGGAAATAATACTGATATAATGCAATATTTATACATAGACACAATAGACTTAATTAAATTGAGCTTTCTGGGCATGTGGCTTATTATACCAATGACATGAAACCAAAGTCATTATACTAACATCATTTATTGTAATCTTCTTGAAATGCTATGTATCTTATAATGAAGTATAAGCTGCCACAAATTGGTATTCAGCAACTTATCATGCTAATAAATGTAAAATTAAAAACATTCTGATGCAGAACTTTGGGCCAAATTCTAAGTTTGCAGGTAATACAGAAAAAAACCCAAACACAGTAATAGTGCCATGTTCTCTCCTTTTTGAGGTGTCTTAGCAAAGATATTGCCTGAAGGCTGTCAGTATAATCATTTAATTACTATCAGCAGTGGTTTCTTTTAGTGATGTTTTTTTCTTCAAATAATTTTCCAGTTCCTTATATTTTCTTTGTTATTTACTTCCTTCCAAGATACTTAGTTTTAGCTTTTTTTTTTTTTCTTTTAATCTAGTTTTGCATTTAATTAATCAGAGTTAAAACTCTCCTCATGTGTCTTCCCCAGGAATAAATTTTTGCAGTTGCCTTGTGGTAGTTAATGTACAATAAAAGTAAGTAAAAGCTTGCTGAAGACAGGATAATTTGTAACTTTTATGCACTCATGAAAGTACTCATGAAATTTAGATAACTAAAACGAATATTGTCTTACTCTTTCATAGTTTATCTTCTCCTACTTGTCTCTTTGTAGCTGTCTTTCTGTCACTTGGATTTATTAAAAATTAAATTGTTTACTGTGTGCTAGGTAACATGAGGTGAAAGTATACCTTTTCCCTGATGAATATAGAACAAGGTTTAGATCAGAAAATTGTACTAATGATCTTATTTCATGCAGTACAAGTTTTCTGAGACCTCTTATTTTACTTCCATCTGGTTTTTGATACTTTCTTTGGTCTTTCTTCTTAATTTCCTGATAGTGAAATTCTTCATAGAATTTTCCAGTTGTTGTAGTGTAATTTGATTTATGTAAAGAACATGAATCAGAAGTGGGTATGCATGGAGCAGCAAGGAAACTGCAGTAACACAGTGATACATTCATGAATAGGAGAATCTGAGTTCTTAGTAAAGATGAGTGCAGACATAGTGCATTTGAATTTTTATAAATCCTATTTATTTTAGCAAATGGATGGATTACCTGTAGTGCTTTTGATAGAAAATGAATATGAAGCATTCTCTCTGCATATCTTTTAGTCCTGAGGTGTTGCAACTCTATACTATGATATAATCAAGTAATGAGATAACTCAAGTGTTTTCTGGTGTAAATTATTTTGTGGCCTTAATTTAGTTATAGCTTTTCCCAGAATAATTTCCTTTTAATAAAACACTTGAGCAGAAAAAGGGTGAAATACTAAATGAAAAGGGAAACTGAAAAATTTAAAAGTGTTTGTGACTTATCAACATTTATTGTGACAAAGAAAAAACAGAGTAGCCTCTGGATTTTCTTCTCAATTGTATGGAAATATTCTGCTTACTTTCCATCATCAGTTCTCATCCAATAAAGTGTAAGTCTTGGGTATAAAACTTAAAAAGGAACTCAGTTATTTCATGTGAAAAATGCTGGGGTTTTTTTCTGAACTTATCTGAAATCCATAATTCAGCTAAAGTCTGTATAAAAAAAAACCCTAAATCTATACTTAAGATTTGGTCCAGATGTATGGAAATGGTCTGTGAATCTGATTCACCTCACCTAAGTTTTTAGTTTTCAAGAGTTTAGTTTTGAATAAAATCAGATGAATAAAGTTTTTCTTATAGACAATGTTTCATGTGTTTTGATATGCACGACAAACTCATTCTAAGGTACAGTAAATTAAATTTATTTTACGTAAAAAGGAATAATGTAGCATGTGCTTTTATTGATGATATTAAAGCTAGAACAATCGTGAGGCCACAAGATACTGTAGGATGCTGTAGGCATAGTAAGGCATCACAGTAAGGTGGTCCCTGTGGACCTTGCCAGTTGACGTATTTACTTCATATACTTTCCCCCTCCTTCCCCTAGTCTTTTTCCTGTTTATTCAAATGAGTTTTTAAAGGATTTTTCTCTTAATTTGTGCATTATCTACAATGCATTTTTTTTGTCCTTTTAAAAAATTTCTAATTAGAACTGTAAAAGAAAAATGGGGAAGATCTAAGTGCAGGGAGTTATTTTGTAAAGTTTTTTTTTGGGGTGTGTGCGTGTGTCTTTTCACCTACGTCTTATTTGAGTCACTTCACTGTGTTGTCTCCAAGTTTGTTACTCAGCAAAATACTTTAATTACCTTTTACAAATCTTTCTGAATAAGATGGTTATGTCAAAGATAAAACATCTTGGGAAATATTACTTGTTGTCACCATGAGGTAACACGAAGCAAGTTTAAAATTGTTTAGACAAGATTGAAAAGACTCAAAAGTTGGCAGCAATGTATTGATTTGCTGGTCATGTGATTCAGGGCACAATGTCTACAGGCTGGAAAGAATTCTGTCTCTGAGATCTAAAAATAGACACCTTGATCACAGTGCTGTTTACTCCAGAGACAGTACCTGCACTGTATGAGAATGAAGGATTTGAAGGAAGAAGAGTGTAATGTAACTTTAAAAAAAAAAAAAAATCAGTCTGTTTTCTATAATGTGATCTATAAAATGGCTGATGCATCTGCAAGGAGTCTTTTGCTGTGCAGGAAAAGAGTTATGATGCTGTGGTTATGCAGCATGATTACATTGTTAAATTACAGCATTTACCCCATTAAAATAAGCCCCAGTAGATGGGAAAGAG
>NW_009646736.1:5048915-5123869 GCF_000708025.1 Charadrius vociferus | reverse complement strand
TTACCGTGACTGCTTTGCTTAGAGTATTTTAATGAGTTTGTCTGTAAGATTTGATACTACACATTTGCCACTCTTCTGAAATAATTTATTGTGTTTTATTAGAAAGTATACTTACTAGCCAGTGGGGAAAAAAGACCAACATGCTTCCGGTTTTGAAGTGAAAGAGCCCCTGAAAGTACTGATTCACTTAGTAGGTTAGGTGGGTTAAGTGTAGGATGAAGCACACTGCATATCCCAAGGTGCTGGTGACTTTCAATGTCAAGTTATTACTAGACAAAGGAAATCACTAGATAGCTGATCTGTAGGACAAGCCAGGTGAACTGTTTATCTCTGCCCAACTGTTTGCAACTAAAATGCTTCATTTGATGCCAAGAGAATTTCAAAAGTTTTGTGCCCAAATTCAGGACTTTAACCTTTCCTTTTTTTTTTTTTTAAAAAAAAAAATATTTTATTGAGGTCATTTCTGAATAACAAAGGTTTTGATATCTATACAGAAAATATCTGTTCTGTGGAGTGCTATGAGTGGATATTGAGATTTGCCAAAGAGATAATTGGCAAATGAAGGGAGAGGGCATTAATCGTATTTTTAAATAAGAGATGGCAATAAATGGATCAACATTTAAAACATTAATTCATGGAAATTCTACCTTTTACTTCAATAGAGTTGTAGCATCGCACTATTTGCCCCAATGTTCTTTGAAGTTAATGAGTGATTCTTGTATATACCATTTATCATATTTATAAAATGTCTCATCAGTATTTGTTTTAATTCAGGATCTTCATATCTTTCTGCTATCAATAATGGTACTAGAATATTTGAAAATGTGTAACTGCAAAAGTTTACCTTGTTACAGTCACACGCCTATTCTTCATTGCAATATATCTTGAAAAAATGAAATCGGATTAAATGCATTTTAGAAGTCTGAAAAAAATGAGATAAGAGTACCCTGGTGCACTGTCAGGTTGTGCATGAGTGTTTCAGACTGAAGTTCTCATGAATGTTAATAGGTTACAGCTAAGGATCTCTGGGGTGAGTTGAAAGTGCTGCTTGTTCTGTGTTTTGGGGGGAATCTAGTCCACCCAGCATTGTGCACTTCTCTCTTTCAGGGAGAATATACTGGATTTGGGAACATGTACAGGAACATGTATGTCTTTTTCTATACAAGTTTGTTGCAAGCGCATAAGGTTTACTAAATTGATGAATTAATATCTCCTTTGAGAAAATAAGGCATTAACATTTTTCTTTAGAAAAATAAAAAAGTCCTTGCTGAAGGCCTTTGAAGGGCATTTTCAGCTTGTATGGCTACTGTCTCAAAGATCTTCTATTATTTGTTGCATGTGTCTTTTTTGTCCAAACTTCGAATCACACTGATGGAAAACTGGAATATTTATCCTGAAAACACAGTCTGCTATTGAAATAGTTGAAAAAACCCCAAAACCAACACATAATAAAAGCATTAAAATCCTTATTTTTTTTTTTAATACTCACATTTTAGAAGTTTTACAGTGACTGTATACCATCTGTTTCTTCATGAGTCAGTTAATTTACTCTGACACTAAATTCATATACCTGCTCACTAAGACAACAATTCTCTGCATCATGACTCAAAAGATACACTTGTGGATTTGAGACTTGGTTGTAATTCCACACAGTTTCCAGTCTACTTGGTAAAAAAGTATAGTTATACCCATACTGGTATGCAATTAGAAAGTTATATTTAACAATACAATTCTGCTAGTAATCAAAACTCCCTAGCTTTTTTTTTTGTTGGATGAATTTGGAAATTGGGTAGTAAAATTGTGTATTGCATGATTATCGTTTCAGTTTTAAAATGTGTTCATTTTGAGGTTTTGAGCACAGTGTAGAGCATGGAGTCGGCAGTGCTGACTCTGTGTGTGCAACCTATTTCCTTCCTTTCTCCTAACAACATAAAAAACCACAATTATGTTTTCAGGTCTTTATCATGGTTATTAGGATATTAGCTCTGTTGACAGAACTTGCTTGTCATCACCTTCCATGATAAAATGTTGGAAAAATTGCTTTTCTGCCTTGTTGTGCCTACTGCTGAAGCTGCAATGATGGAAACTGCTTCAGAAAAAGACGGACAGTTGGACATTAGTGTTTTGCCACTGTTTCTCCATACGTAATATGATAGAAAAGTTTGTATCTCTATAGTTGTTCAAAAATGCTTGTAAATAGCTTGAAATTACTTGCTTTTTGACTTTGTGCTTTATTTAGTAATTCCATGGTGCAGTTTAAAAAGCAGCTTTCATGAGGCGTTGCTACGTTAGTTGTTTAGTTTCTCGTCTGCTTATAAAATAAGAGGAATAAATTTATAAGCAAATTTGCTATTTTGCAGATAAGACCTTACAGATAATAAGGCAGAAGGTTTAACTTTTAATATGAATGTTTTTATTGGAATGGAAAATAAATCCTCCAGCACAATCTTTAAATTATAATGCTTATTTTCATCACAGCAAAGAAAAACTGGTATAGACTAGGTGTGCAATATGCTTTTCTGCAAGATGCCCAGCCTTTTAGATTAATACAATTTAACTAACTGGTTTAAACTATAATTATAAAGTATTTCAGAAGTATTTCCTTAAATAAAATTGGTAGCTGTACAAACTGTACAAAAAAAAAAAAAGGATGCTATAGCATCTTTATGGTGAGATGAAGAACACTGATGCTATTCAAATGCCGGCACCTATAAGGCAGCTTGCTTGAATTCCACACAACTTTTTGAAGTTTTGCTTAAAAGGGAACATTAATGGCTGGCTCCTCAAGCACAAGAGATCTGGTGCATTTTAAAAAGTGTGTGAACCATATGTATATATATACAGAAAATATAATATTTTCCTATGCAAAATGCTGTCCCACCTTTCTAATGCAACAAAGTATTTTCTTTAATGTCCTTGCCCTGAGCAGTTATTTGCTGTCTTGATGCTCTTCGGGTTATTTAATGAAGCTCCTGGCAACATCTCATCATATATTAATACATGATCACCACTAGTATGACTGCAGGTATATTGAATAGGCAAAATGAAGCTTCATGTACAAAGTACTGTATTAAAAATAAGTATCTAGAGAGATATTTTGAAACAGTCTGATTTTCTATCTCTTCTTATCTGGCTGTAGAATTTGAGATTAGGAGGCAAGTTGTAACTATCTTTTGGATAGTGTGTTTTGTGTTCTTACATGTATAAAACCCACACATTTTTGCATTGAAAGCAAGCAGTTTGCTGCATGTTGAAATTGTTTTTACTTAAGCAAAAATGAAATAGGACAATTTTATTTCATAATAGGAGATGCGTGAATTGAATTCACTGAAAGCCACGTAATCAAGTTACTCAAGCTTTAACAAGTCAGCTGAGCATCTGCGTGAGCTCCTAGCCCATAGCATATGTGCAGTCATTTGACTTAACCTTCTTTCACTCTGGACTAAATTAAGTCACATTACCTTGCACATGCCACGATTGGAGTCTTCACACAGTTCTGGTGCTCAGCCGACATGCAGTAACGTGTGTGTGTGACTATTTAGTTACTTTTGTGCAAGTCAGCCTTGCTGGTGGGAGAATTCGGTGACAACTGCTCCAGTTAATGGAGTTTTCATTTTTATGTGTGCAATTTGCCTGGAAGGGCCCTGTTGTAGGCAGTATTGAGTATTATGCTCAACTGTGAACATTTCCCTGGGGTTCTGGGTGTAAGAGCTAACCTTGCAGAAAATGGCCTTTTCATAAACAATAGCAGCAGCAGAAGTGCAAACAGCATAAAAAATTCAATGAAGTGTTAATTTCAATGACTTTTTTAAAAGATGGCCTTATAAGGCAAAAAGTTAAGCATTCAGCTGAAATCCAAACCATTCTGAAGAATGCTGTTAGGCTATACAAGAAAGGGTATCTTTATAAATATGATAATAATCAATATGCTGCCCCGCCCTTCATTATTGAGTTACATGTACCTTGTCTCACATATAAGTAGATGAAAACATTAGACTATTTACTTTTACATACATTGTATTATGTTCTAAGCTAGCATCTAAATAATTTTTGCTCCTTAATTAATCAGTAATTTATGCAAAATTAATTTTTATTCACTGCTACTTCTAGCAAGTAACAGTGGGAAGTTATTTTTCTAGTCTGCCTTTGGAGGTTCATCTGCTCAAATTTGTAACACTTGAACAAACAAAAGGTATTTCACCATTTATTTTTAAGATCTCTCTTCCTTCAAATATGACTTTTGTAACCAATTCACAGTCAAGATATTTACATTCAGTTGCTCACATGGTGGTTTGCACTGTGAGATCTTGGACAGAGTGCTTAACCTCATCTGTAAGATAAGGATACTAATGCATAATTTAAAGGAAAATGTGAGGCATATTTTAATAACACTTGTAAAATGCTTTGAGATCTTCAGCGAGTAGTGTAACATACTGTACAGTGTATTTAAATGTAGGGTAGCCACTCATAAATCTCGAAGTTAAACCCAGTCACTATAGATAAATCCTAGCTAACCTTGCCATCCAATCTACCGCAGCTCCCCTTATTGCAGTCCCAGCTATGTCATTTGTATTCCACCACACTTAACTGCTTTTGTGAAGTGTGGTATCAGAGATTCTGGTGGTGAAATTTGTGCCCAAAATTGTTCACTACCAGCTTGGCAGCATTGCGGAGATGCTGATAAATAAGCACATAATATGGAAATTGTGATACAAGAAATCTATTAGAAGATTAGTCTTGTCACCTTTCACTTGTCTTTCACCATTATTTTGGACAGTAAACAGAGTCCTTGAAGCCATGACAGAAGGTCACACTCTAAGCTACTGTCACACCTCCTTAATAAGCTGTATGCAAGTAGTTTCATAACTGTAAGTGTACTCTTGCTAGCTGACTATTGCATAATCCTATCATGGGTTTTGGTCCAGTCAAGATATTAAGTTGGGTAAGTGTTTAATAACAGTGAAATTCAGAAATTGCCATTTGTTATAAAGAGAATGTAATGGAACGTGTTTAGGGATTTTTCTACGTTATGTGAATCCCTCTGGTTTGCTCGGTTCATAAATATATTTTAATTGTCAATCCTGCAAAAACTGAGCTCCAGCTTGAAAGTCAAGCTGTGTACTGTTTCTTCCCAAAGTTTTGATAAAAATTTTCTGACACTCAAATTTTTCTTTGTTACATATGTGTAACACTATTATTGTCAATCTGCCTCTGATAGAATTGCAATAATGTTACTGAGAATATAACCTGACCAGCAGCACATTTATCTTTATCACTGTAATGGTCATTATGTCTAGGAAGAAAACATAGGTTTGATTTTTCAGAGCCCAGGATGAATTTTCAGTGTTGGTAGTGAAAGAAGAAAGCATATCTATTTTTAAACTGAATGTGACTATGATATCAATTTGGAGAAGAAAAAAAATGCAATGAGAAGTTTTACTGTCACATCAACAACAACAAAAAATTCTTTAAATTGCTGTTTCATGTGATTTTTTGAAAAATGAAGTATTTGAAACAGTACTTGAACTGATTCTCACTAAAATCTATATATACTTTTCAAAAGCAGTATCTGACCGAAGCTTTGTGACAAAGCACAGTAAGCATGCTGATCTGTATAGAATTTGGGAGAGTTGTATGAGTTATAAATAGTGCTATTTGTGGGCAAAATAGCAGTTTTGTTATTGCAGCTGTATTTTTGTATCCCCAGATGCCATGTTGCCTAGCAGTATCATTAGAGAATGATCTCAGATGTTCTGCACAAGTATCCTATGGTACTGATGGCACGGAAGTACAGCATAAAAGATTGCGAATGTCATTGACTACCTATTTCTCACTTCTTGTTTTCTGCTTATGTATGATAATCATCCTAAGGCAAACTAGGAAAGCATTCCTGACCCATTTTTTTCAAATTCTGTGGAACAATATTAGTGTCAGGGCCCTTAGGGTATTGATATGCCTTAATGACCCTGCCCATTAGGGTCATGGAAAAGGCGCTAAATGATTGTCTATTTGTAAATCAAAAGCATACCTCTACTATTTCAACTTGTAAAAGTAAATTTTCACAGGCAAGTGCATCATCAGAACGTCTTGTTATGCTGCTTCATTTTTTAGGTGTCTAGAATGAGTTGAACATGACTTCCATGAATGAGTGGAAGGATTGAGCTCTCTTACATTTGCTAGATGAGTAACCACTATTTGAGATTGTGATATACAGTGCCGTAAGACAGGTAAATTGGTTTGTATAGTCAAATTGAATTTACTATTTTATGCTTAGATCAAAAAAGACACTTGTGCATGATGGTAATTTGACCCCTAGTCTTTAATGTTAGCTATACCATATGATATATGGACAGTGTGAGTGCTATTGACATGAAATAATCTTTGGATAAAATTTGGACATAATTTTAGGAGAAAGGACTAGAATTCAAGTCTACCTTTGTCCTTTTTCTGGTGAGTACTGTAATCAAAATTTTGTTCCTCCCTTCCCCTGCCCTGTATCTTCCTTTATTTAATTATTCTTATGTCTGCAAAGTTCTATGGCCACAAAAGAAAGGATTGAGCATATTGACCACTCCTGTTTAGCTTGCTGGATAACATTTTCTCCTGTGATGAGAGATGTGGTCGAAGAGAAAAATCCTCTTGTATCTTTTACACTTTAGGTTAATTCTGTAACTTTCTTCTATCTGTGAACGAAATAGCAGACATACTTATGTAGTGTCTATCCTCGGCCACTAAGTCTTATAGGTTATGGTTCAATATACTCTGATAGCAGCTGTATTGTTTCTAGAAACTGAAATCAGGTGTGGAAGTATTATAGCTTCATTATGTTACTACATGACATGAACTGAAGATGTGCAGGCAGACCCAACACCACTGCTTTGCTCCTGAAAGGCTGATACTGTCTGGTTTTCTTCCATTTGTATATATCCCACTTCCCTGTTTTCCAAATAATGAATAACTGACTGGACTGTACACTGGGAATGGGGTGGAGAAATGACATCACCTTATTCTGGGGCCCTTTTTTGTTTTCCTGCCCATTAGTGCCAGGGTTATATACTGTGCAGGGAAGCTGTAGGCACTTAGTGCCTTTGAGAAATCCACTGCTTTGCATGATGTTGAAGTTGGCTACTGACCCCAAAAGCTTTTGATGTGGGAAAGTGTTGAGAGAGAAAAAGAGAACAGATGGAAACTGATAGACATCCCACTGCTGTCTCATTTTCTTGGGAAACCAGGCTAAAAATAAGTTGAAAACTTTCAGGGACTGATGCTTCATTGTGAGTGAGTGCCCAAACCCCTTGGCAGTCATTCTCTATTATCCAAGAAACCTTTAGATTGGACTCAAACCCCTACACTTTTGTCAATTGGAACTTTAATATAGGGAATTATTACTGCATTTCTGCTGTAAAATGCTAATCTATTCTTTCAACCATTGCTGAGTATATGTTAAGATTGGAATACAGAGAAATACATTTGGGACAATTGTAACAGGTGAGTGTTTGTGTGTGTAATAGCATTGAGTGCACACCAAGAGTTAGTTAGTATTTGTAGTTGAGTCTTATTCCTTCCATTAGCATGATATGCAATAGGATAATATGCTGAGTTGGTGGCTTATTAGCTTCAGTCTTCCTTATTTTGGCAGTCCGCTATGGACCAGCTTGCTGACCTCAGTCTGCTGTGCAGAGAAGGATGGTATTGTTCAGAAATGGGGCTTGCAAAGGGAGCAAATCAGTTTGTGTAGTCTAGGAAATCTACAATCAATCAATTAATGTTTGAGTGGTGGTAATCTAAATGACATGATGTGATCTTGCTGAAAGCACCTGGACACAGTGATGACACCTGTCATCTTTTATTTTGACTTTATTCTTTATTTTTCCGTCTTAACTTTCTTGATGTAAGAGAAACAGGAGCATGCATGCTTTGTGCTCCTAGGCATAAGTAGGTGAAGCTACCAGGGTGGAATGAACAGTAGTGTATTTTACCATGCATACTGCCAAAGAAATCACGCAGGCGTTTCTTACCGACTGTGTGTTCACAAAGCTTGAAAATACCTCCTCTGCAACCTAAATCACTACTCACATCATATTATGATTTATTAGGTTTTAAAATTGTTTCCACAATATTACTGTAAATAGTTCAATGCTGAATTCTTCAACTTAAAATGCTCTGATGTCATTAAACTAGCTTTAGAAACCCAGCAAGGTTAAACTGAACAAAATTATCTTTTGCTATAAACTACTGTAATGTTTTTCTCCAGACCTTAGATGAAGGGAGCTGTAAACATGCTCCTGAAATTATTCTTCTACCTAGAAGTTAAAAATAGAACTTAAAACTCACTCTAGTTCCATTGCTGTTACGGGAATTGGAGAAGAAATTAATTGAAGTGCTATGACCTGAGTTAAGCAGGGAGTCACATTTAGATGATCAGACAAGCCTCCTTTAGCCTTAAAACCTAGAGATCTCAGAAAGTTGTATGCAATTTACATAGAGTGAAAATAAATAGCCGTGTTTTTATTTTTCTACTCCTTGGAAATTAGGTGAGATAATTAGAAATTACAGGAAAATATGTGGCATTCTAGTGAGAATCGTGATTTTTTTTTTTTAGTGGTTTGCCTGAGGGCTTTTGATACCAAAATAGTAACAAGACTCAAAGTACAAAGAAGGTTGATTTGATATTCCTTTAGGGAACTGTCCTGAAGAATATGTAACAATCTGCTTCAGAGAAGCAAATGTGAACCCAAAGACATATTCTAAATACCACATTCTTCTAAGCATTCACATATAATTGCATGACTGCCACTGACAATCTCATTAGTTATTAAAGGAAATAATTCTGGCTGCATCTTTGAACAGATGGGTAAAAATGGAGTGTTTATTAAGGCCAGAATAAATTGGCTTGCTTTGAAGAGGTCAGCAGATTACAACAATCTTCACTAGCCAAAACAGACCATTAGACGTTTGCAACTACACCCAATACATTTTTTTAAAATCTGATCTTTTAGAATATTCAGCTGATTTGTAGATGTTAAGCTCAAGCTGATGAGATCTGTGTTAGACATGAAATATTCCTGCTTTGAAGATATGGTTTAGGGATCATTGTTTCTTGGATAGACAAAGATGCGGCATTTTAAAAAGTGAAATCTAAAAACGAAGGACAAAGAATGGAAGTTGTCCATATGATTTTCTATGGAATTTGTAGAATTAGTCATGCTTGACACTTTCATATGCAGAGCGTATGTTTAGCAGCTGTTCTGGAAAGAGAATTCACCTGAAGTTCAGAGTGTTTCATGAAACTTTAGTTTATTACTGTTCATGATAAATATTTTGTACTATTTTTTTTTTTCTGCTTGACTAAATATCATGCTATCTCCAGTCTATAATGCAAGAAGCTACACTGTGTCTTTGAAGTTCCTTTGAGGTTTAGGCTGTAAATGGATTCTAGAATTTAAAGTGGAAAATATTAGAAAAAACATTCTATGTCGTAGACTTCCTGCATCTATTTACTGTCATTCTTTTTAAAACAGGATATTTGGATTTTATAAGAGCATCAATTTTTACTTAAATTCTCTCTCTATTAATTTCTAAAGAAAAGTATAATCCTGCAATGGTTCTGTGTCTGTAACTTTCCATACTGATACTACAAACAGTCTTAGACCCTTAGAAGTCTACCTACATTAAGGATAGTGAAGTTAAATTTAAGTTTGACAATTTATGGAAGGATCTTTGGGTTTTTTATGCATATATTCTGCATACAGTATATACACTATACCAAACTGTCCTGGTATGAGGTAAAACAGGACCAATTTTGTTCAGTAACTTTACTTCTTAACTGGGCCTCTTCTAACTACTGAAATCAGCAGCATATTGTGCAGACACTGTTTGCTCTCAGAGTGATAAGACCTATGTTTATAGTTGATGCCAAGGCACGGCATGCAGAGAGGCTCTTGCTTATACTTATTGCTGTAACACCCAAGGCCAGCTGACTTTGTTATTTGCCCCGTTGGAGGGTTGGAAGTGGAGAAGCGTAAAGGGGTCCCACCTGCGGGGAGGAATGGACAGGACAGGTGACCCACAACCGACCAACAGGGTGTTCCATCCCATCTGCCTCATGCTCAGTATAAAAGCTGAGAGGTCAAAGTGTCAGCCCTTTTTCTTCAATGGCCGACGTCTGAGAAGGAGTCTGTCTGTTTGTCTGCCTCTGTTCCTGATTCTGAATCCAGATCCGGAATCCAGTTCCCATCTGTCACTGAGTCTGGGACTTTCCCAGTGCCAGCTGGTGACGTGATAGTCATCCTGGGAGCTTGATACTGGTTTTGTATATATTTCATTATTTTATTTTTATTTTATTGTTAATATTTCATTAAAGTAGTTTAGTGCCTTCTAAACTCATAAGTGTCTCTCTCTCTCTCTCTCTCTCTCTCTCTCTCTCTCTCTCTCTCTCTCTCTCTCTCTCTCTCTCTCTCTCTCTCTCTCTCTCTCTCTCTCTCTCTCTCTCTCTCTCTCTCTCTCTCTCTCTCTCTCTCCCCTACCTTTCTTTTTTTGAAGAGGGGTAGTGGGGAGCATCTGTCAGTTGCCCCATAGCTGACCACGACACAAATTGGCACTTTTTATGTCACTGCACATTTATTCTGCCACAAGCTCCCAGAACAAAACAGCTAACCGATGCCACACATGGAAAGGCTGTAACCCAGGAGTCTAATCACTGTGGTGGAACGATGCAGTTCGTGCACAAGTGAAGTATAGGTGCTGACTATTGTGTACATCATGGGCTGTGTATATGCCTCAATTTATCTTTCCTCCTGTCCTTTATTTTATTTTCCGGGTATATCTGTTAGAAATACGGGTGATAGGGATGTTGTGATGCTCCAGTGTGCTTTAATAGCTTCCAACCATCTTTTTTTAATTCCGTGCAGTTACAGGTGCTAGCCAGAGATTCATGAATTTCCGTCTTCCTTGTCAGATGTTCCCATACTCGTGTTTTGTTAGTCTATACCGAGTTTATCACCTTACAGAGTGATCAGATCATTCAATAACACTTGTATTGCAAATATACAAAGAAATGCTGTCAAGCCATGTATGTCTGTTCTTGCAAACTTCATAAAAAATGCAGCCAAAGGGATTGTCCATCTGTCACCAGTGTAATGCAGTTTACGATCTGTGTGCTTTTTAGCTCTGGACTAACTTCTAGAAATTCACTTAAACATTTTCCTCCACTGATTTTGATTTTAATGTTCCTTGTCATTAAAAAACATAAGGAAATATATTTTTAACTTATCAAAAAGATAACAGACAAAAGCATTTGATTATTAGAGACCTAAAATATGACGGTGGATTAGAGCTCTGGAGGTAGGTCTGTTTCACCAGCCTGCCTTCCCCTTGTTAATCAATATAATGAGTGTTTGTTTCCAAACGCTATTCTAATTTGTATGTACATGCATTAAATTTAGATAGGCATGCATGAAATATGAGCAATGATGTTCTTAGTTGACAGTTTCTTTCAATTCAGTTTTATTTATTTGTCTAGCAGTAAAGCATTAATATGTATTATTGTATTTTCTCATATGGTAAGAATAATATATTTTTTTTTTTTTTAGGTTTTTTGAATGATTCAGTTACTAAATGCATTGTGGCTCTACGCTTGACTGTGATAGTGAAAGTCAGTACCTGCATGCCTGTCGGAAGCCATTCAGATAACTTCCAGTGTTCGGGGAAAGGAAAATGTATCACAAAACCGGAAGAGGTAAGGTGAATCTATCAAGACCTTCTGTAGTGTAAAAATTCCTTGATAATATAAATGCAGGGTAAATTGTACTTGGTCTTCTGACTGTGTGTGTACCTTGCTGCTGTGTAATGTGCTTCAAAAACTCACAGCTGTTACTAAATGGAACAGGTTGCCCAGAGAGGTTGTTGAGGCCCCATCCCTGGAGGTGTTCATGGTCTTGGGCAATCTGGTCTAGTGGGAGGTGTCCCTGTCTATGGCAGGGAGGTTGGAACTTGATGATCTTCAAGGTCCTTTCCAACTTAAACCATTCTATGATTCTAAATATTAACAATGTGTTTATTTGCTATTCCTAAAAATCCAGCACTTAAAAGTAAGAAAGTGACTGATACGAGATACAAAGATCCATACCCTGCCCTGGTAAGAAAAACAATTATGCACATTAGGTATAAAGCAGTGTGTACTGCATCTTACTGTCACTGTACAAGAGTCTTTCTTTGTGAGATGAGGAGCACGTGGTGGGCACTTGGGATCCCCAATCTCCACACCGGTGTGTTCCAGTTTGTGAAGTCTTCAACCTTCTTTTGGTTTTAGGTCTGACTTAACCTAGTACTTATCTCTTCATGTCTCAAAAATTGCTCACTCAGAAATCACTGATCTGTGCAATGGAATTGTCTGAGCATAATTATGAGAAGAAATAGAATGAAGTAAATGTTTGGAAGTTTTTCTGTACGGCTTTCCCCTTTACATGATACTACATTGAGAGATTATAACAGCGACAGCAATTCCACTGGCTACTGTGAATTATTTGTGCAATCTAGTAACATGAGAAAATAAGAACCAACTGTGTCAAATTTGCACCCTATATACTGCTTTTACAAAACCAGACTGCCTGTTTTCTCTGTTACCTTCTATATGTGCGGATTTTATTTCATGGATTAAAAGTAATTTACAACACAAATAGGCACGGTTAATCTTTGGTTTTATTAATATTCATTTGGGAGATAAAAGCAATCGTAACTGTTGAGTAAATATGAACAGCTGTGAGCCTGCTGTGAGCATAGAAAATTTGGCATATTTAAGGAATTCACTGTTAGTTCATCTACTACCATTTTCTGGTTTAAATTCTCAATAAGCATGTTTGATAGAAAAATGACATTTTGAATTGTAACAACAATAATTAAATTGCTACAGTAATCTATATGCATGGCAGTGCTAACATCTGGAAGAATTAAGTATCTACTTTATTTCTCAAAAATGAAATTTTAAAATTCTTAAGGTAATGTGTGAATACAGGTATTGCAAGATATCTTTAGAAGTAAGTGCTACACTACCACACCAGCTGGCTGGTATCCAAACAAATTATTCATTCAGGTACAGTGTCCTATTTCACAGTCCAGTTTAGTTTTTCTGCTTTACTATGTTTAACATTTATTTTACAAAGTCAGCATCTTGAATTTGATTTATGTAAATAATATGTTCACATTTACTATATATAGCAACATATCAAAATTTCTCCTTTTTCAAATTTTGTCAAGTTGAGAGTTAAACACTGATAAATAGTCTTATTTTCTTTTTTCATGTTGTTTGTCCATTTTTATGACTCTGATGTCTTTCTCTTATTGCATGTCATATGTCACAAAATAAAAATGAATCACTTCTGTATCTATGCAGAAGCGATAATGCTTTTCTGTATTAAGGAAAATGCATATATGGCCTTTAAAAATTACCCATGTTTTATAAATCTTTGAGACATGGCAAGTAAAATAAAATGATCTTTAAAATGAAAGACAAATTGGCTTCATGGCAAGAAAGAGGCGCTATCATGTCCCTCAAAAAAAAAAGATTAATCAATACCCATGCATCCCCACCTTTATTCTTGACATTGAAAGTTTTCTATGTTAAAACTAGAACTATTAGTGATAAATGACCTCTCCTCATGCACATGTAGGGTGGTACCTTCCCTGGAAAATTAATAGAAAAATTTAGAATTGTTCATAAATATGTCATGTTGTCTGTTTGTCCACAGCATTTTTAAAAATCAGTCCATTTTCCGTACTCTTTAGCTTATTAGTTACATACTAGAACTGATTCAAGCCCAGCATAAGCAACATAGGTTAAAACAGAAGGTGCATATTTCATCAAGCAGGGTGTTTTTGCCATTGTTTAACTCACCTTAGGTGAGATATGCTCTAAAAAGTCTTGGTGATTTCCCTAACGATGGAGCAAACAATTGCCAAAATTACATGCTTGACGTGTACCAACCGTTGTGTCGGTTTCCCACAAGACACCTCTTACGCACTTCTTTTTGCAGAACTGCAACTTTAATTTTCTGTAGGTTTACAACATGCCCTTTGTGATTTGCTGTTTGTTTTTATCTATAATTCATTCTGTTTTGCACAATCTAGTCTTGCAGGATGCAAGGCAACTTCTTAGAAGAAAGCTTATTCATGGTATTAGGCCTTTTATGAAAAGCACTCTGCTGGCTGTAGTCATTGCTTCCAGTGCCAAGAAGATTAATGATTGTCTTTGTGTTTTTATGTACTTCATATTTTTATTCCAAATCTAGTTTAACTTAAAAGAATGTAGTAACACATCTGCTTAATGGGAAAGTTGAATGTAATTAACAATATGCAGTGATATAAGTGCAGTAGCATTCTGTTATCTGCGGAGTGCATAAAACTATAAACAAATGCATTCTGGTCTAACCTGGAAGTCTAGGCCAGTTTTTCCTCATTCCTTACAGCTTTTATGCAGCTAGATGCTTTTTATAGAGTGTGGATATGAAATGGAAAGCTTTTAATGGCAGAGTTCTTTTTCAATTATTGTTGTTTTGAAAGGAACATAAAATTCACCACTTTGAGCAAAGTTCTGTGAAGTGAGGTGATGCTGTGTCAAAGTGATGCCTTTTCATTCGTTTCTGTGAGCTTTGTACCCCTGCTTTGCTGCCATGCTTGCCATTCTTCCACAATGGAAGTGGGAATGTGTCAGAAGGGTAATAATGGTCTTGGCATCATCACAATATAAATACCACTTTCACATTTATATACTCTGCTTTACACCAGAATAAGTTGTCCTCAAACAAGTTAGCTGTGGATGGAAGTGGAAAAATCTTGGTATTAACCTAAAGAGAAAGATCTGAAATTTGAATTTCTGATTCTGTGTAGGATTTTAAAGTGAACTTTGGCCATCCATTGGGTTTGAGAGCCACAATTTTGCTTACATGTAGGGAGAAAATGGTTTCTTTCACAGATTGCTCTGTTCCATAACTTTGGCTTGCCCATGTAAAACGCAGAAGAGCTGACTGCGTAAATATGAAATTTTGTTGCTAGAATTAGAACTGTTGAGATTTATGCAAAAATAACTGGTCTCTGCCTGCACTGAGAAATAACGTATTGAACTGAATAGTGATGATTTCTGTCTTCTGTCTGGGCTAGAAACTTTGGGGTAGATCCACCTGATTATGCTTGTAGAGTGGCTAATTATAAAAAAGCCTTACGTATACCTAAAGGCATGCTCTGCTGCATATGGACATAGTTTCCTAAGTACAATATACTCCTAAATACAAACTATGTAATTATCACACAACAATATTTTGCTCAAATATTATAGCAACTCACTGTCAGTTGTAATAAATACCAAAAGTTTCTCAACAAGAGAAAGAGTAGACATTCATTTTTTTTCTGGTCATCTTAACAGCTTCTTTACCATAGTTAAAAAAAAAAAAACAACAAGAAAAAAGGTGAGCTTTTATGGTGTGTCTAGTCTGAAATTCAGAATCTGGTGAGCACGAGATTACCCTGCTTAATTAAAACAGGGGAAAAAAGTACTATATTCCAACTATATTTATAATATGATACTTCCAGACAATTGGGTCTGGTAACAGCAAATTATTTTAAAGAATTTATTTTATTGCCATCCAAATTGATATATAATAGATTTGCACTCCCACAATCGAGTAAAATAAACAGATGAACTGTCTATTGGTAGTAGATGGTTTTGGAATTCTTAGATAGTGACTTTAATACTAGCATTATGGCACTGTGTAGCTTCTTCTTGACTTGGTTTTCCTTAAATATGCTAGTACATGTCATCTATTCAG
Organism: Charadrius vociferus; assembly: GCF_000708025.1. Taxonomy (NCBI): domain Eukaryota; kingdom Metazoa; phylum Chordata; class Aves; order Charadriiformes; family Charadriidae; genus Charadrius; species Charadrius vociferus. The sequence continues at coordinate 5,108,051 of NW_009646736.1, read as the reverse complement.
AAAAAAAACCCTAATAGTATCATTTGGGAAAAGGGAAAATGACATGCCTAATAAAAATGATGACACCTAGTCTTCTCTACAGAATAATGTGTTTGCATCTCAGAACTGTTATCTGTCATTAGACATTTCAGTTTGAAGTGTTACAATGCTTTTCTTTTCTGCTTTCAAAACCCATTTTGTTAACTACACTTTATGGTAAATTGATCCTTATATCATTCTTGTAGAGAGACCAATATTATCTGAGCTTTTCTTAACTTCCTATTTCATTAATATTGTTGAAGCAATGACTGATTGTTGCATTGTTTCAATATATCAATACTTACAATATAATAATCAGCTTCTATTGCTTTGAAATTAGAGTTTAGTGCAGGTAGGATCATGCTGTTTGTGTCTGTGTGGACAGTACAGCCACTCCCTTCCTCTTGAATGAATGATTCGTGTAGTGATGTACTTTGCATCGTACTCTCAGATATAGCATAAAACAACTGGGAACCTTAGCCTACCTAACAAACATGGTACCTCTCTGTTCTGACAGAGTTTAACTTTGATGGGATGTTATACTCTCTGGCTCTCTTGCTTAGGCATGTTTTTAGTGTCAGATAGACGCAGATAAGGCTGCTCTCATTTCCAGCACATACACGAGGACCAGAAACACATTTAAATGAGATTGAGACTCTGATCTCTTCAAACAAGGTACAGAATCTAGGTACAGTGACTATATCTTTCCCAGTGATCTATTCTTGTCTATTTTAAGAAAAAATGCCTTTTTTTTCATAGTATGGTATCTCACTTTGTTCGTCCAGAACAGGTTAGTTATTGAGACAATCAATTGCTTCATTTTGTATTAAGTCAAGACTCAACAGTCCATTCCAGGAATGACAACAAACACTTAAAGTCAATAACATGATTTGGTATCAATAAGAGTTAGAACAGCTTTGAAGGAAGCTGCAGGCAACAGGTTTAGCTGGGTCCTGTTCCTATATATGCACAATGGTTCTGCATGACTCAGATGATAAGTGATGCTAAAGACAACACTAACTTTGAATCACTGATCACTCTTGTCTTTAGGGACCAAAGTGACCCCTGTGCTGATGTGTTTTCCATCAGTGCTATATAGAAATGTGGAAATACTGTGTATCTAGTTAATTGTTTAGTTTGAAGTAAGTTATTGTGCTATGTGGTTATAATGATTTTTGACTGTGTTTCACTTGCCTGTCTTTTCTTTCTGTTGAGCCACAGCCTTGTTTGGAAACCTGTCATTGCTAATGTGTGAGATATTCAGAGCTCTTTTGTGCAGAGGCTTGAGCAAATATCAGAGCATGTATAGACTGTATGCCTAGCAGGGACTTCTCGCACTCCAGATAAATAATATAACCACCATTTTGAGTTTTGGATATGTGTGGTATTAATCCTTGTTTAAACTCTACCAGTGTAATATTTTTAAGAATAAAATCTGGGTTTTACTGAGTAAAGTTTTTTATTTGTATGAAGATGATTATTTGCTTTCCTACTTAGGTCACAGCTGTTTATTCATATGAAGCAAACACGACTAAAAAATAGAAGACAAAATACTAACCCCATCTCTTTGTTTCTAGTTCCATGCACACTCTGTACTTTGCATTACAATGTTTGGGCATGGGACAGCTGCGTTCCAGCCCTAATGATCTGGCTTTGAAATGTTTGAGAGTGAGTGATGTTGCCATCTAGTGTTTAATGAACAAAGGAAGTTAGATATTTAATCTAAATGTATAGTACAGATAAGAATGCTTTCATTGCTTCCGTTCTTTGAGACTTCTTTGGCAATGTTGAAGACCTTTAATTTTTTTAAAATCGAATCTTAATTATTTTATTACTAATGCCATTTTATTACATGCCGTGCCTACTATAGATATTCAAGATCTTTAACAGGTCTAGTGTTCTTGATATTTTATTAAGTACCAAGGTTTGGAGAAAGTAGCGAATACGTTCAGAAGAAGAGCTATTTTAACAGAATTGAAGGGGTGTGTCACTACTGAAGTACCACTGAAGTGAGCCCCTGGGACCCCAGCCCTGCCCTTCACAGAAAGGATGCATCTTTGTAGTAGAATTTTGTTGCGGTAAATCTGCACATTACTTATTCTCACAATTATTCCAATCTATAAATGTAATTTCTGGAATGGAAGAAAAAATTTATAGTGATTTAGACATCATGGACCTGATCCCAGCCTCCTTGTTGAGCTGAAATTCCCTGACAGCATTAAAAATTCTAGCTGAAGAATTGATGCAGGTTTAGTATTTCAAAGAGTAACTTTATGCAGCTGATGTATTTATGGCAGCTGCTGTTGTTAAAAACAGGGAAACGACAAAAACATCTTTGTTCAGTAGAGTATTCAATGAAAGCATGATCTTTGAAGATTCATTGTGAAGTACATATCCTGTTTGTTTTTAGGCAACTTTTTTCTGTGACTGCGAGGATGACTATCAGGGTTCCCTGTGTGAAGAATTTGATGCTTGTCAGAGCCAGCCCTGTCAGAACAACGCAACCTGCACTGATGTAGCGCAGAAACACGATGGGAACAATTTCACCTGCAGCTGCCCGGCTGGTAGGTTTTGTGTTACTCTGAATAATGCATTTTTGTTTTAACATTCAGTGCATATCTTTTGCAGAGCAGTGAACTGTGCAACTTCAGATACTAGGAAAGACGGAAAATACAATAACATGAGGGTTATTTTTAGAAGGCTGTGGAATATTCTTCATCAGTGAACAATGCCATTGAAAGCACACATCTGAACCATAACCTAATGAGTGAATTATTTGTAACTAATAGAACTTCACCTACTAGTTTACATCAGCTTTTTCTTAATCTGTTTTTTTTTTCAATATAGATCTTTATGTATACATTATAAATAACTTTTCAATAAGCATGCTTTCATTTTAACTATAAACTCTTTTCTTCAATTGCACCAATCAAATGGAAGAAAATACTCTCCACACTACGCCGTTATTGCATTGTTCCTCCAAATTAACTTTTGAAAACTTTTAAAAAAATCATGAACCAGACTTGATTAATGAACAAGTGTCTGAGTTCTCTGAAGTTATTTTAAGAACATTTGCTTTAAAAATTTGATCAAATGAGTATGGAAATCTTAATTGAAATTAAAATTAAACTAAATACTATGATAATATGCTGCAGGGTAAATTCAAGATACATGCTGACAGAAAAAAATCTTACTAAATGGCAATTATAGCCATTATATACCTTTGCTATCTGAACTTTACATTTCAAAACCAAACTCAAGTATCATAATATAACAGTTACTTCAATATATATTTTCCAAAATTATTTAAAAATAAAAATTTGCTAAGATTAGGATCAGTAGCAGACAGTTTATTTTGCTTCCTACAAAGATTTTACTGTACACTTTCATTTCTATAATACTGGTCAGTTGATATCAGAGAGAAAGGGGACTTATCTGAACAAGAAAAAAAAGAGAAAAGGAAGAAAAACAGAACAAAGATGCTTCCAGAATACGCCCTAAGTTCTGCAGAATATAAAAGCTATATCATAAGAAGCAGATGGGGAAATTAATGATTTTGTCAGGTTTCTAGTGGTTGTGTCTAAATGGGTATTGACTGGCTTTAATGCTGGATGGGTATTTGTGTGTGCTAAATATATAAAAAAGTTAAACGTAGCAGTATTTCCTTTATTCTGGTCCAAAGCAGGATCATGGAGTGGGTGTTCTGATATTTCTTTAAAGATGGGAATATTCTTATTCTGTACCCATGTCAGCACAGACTAGAGAAACTTCTGCTTGTGCTAGATTATGTGTAAATGCCAGCCCAAAAATGACTAAGCCAGAAGCAGGTGGATGCAAGTGATGCTTTAATGTGGCTGCTGAGTACTATCCTTTGAACTGTTTTGTGAACTTTGCAGTTCAGAAAATCAGCAATGGCAAATTATTAATGCCCTTTGTTGTCGCCTTTTAATTATACTACTTCTGCCTCTAGGACTTCCACTTTTTCACTCTTTGATTAAAGACACTATAGTGAATGTGCAGCAAGAAAGGGATTTCTATTTGTATTTTTACATAATGCCCTGGATTTACATTGCCCTGAAAATAAGATGTGAAGTTATTATGTACGCTATTCTATTTCATAAATTTTCCAAAGGATCAACTGTCACTTTAAGAAGATATGTAAATACAGTTGAATAATGATTTAAATATGAGAAGAGAAAGATCAGAGCAGAACAAACTTCGAATGTTTGAAAAATTCCTACCATTAGTGTAATGTTGAATATGGTTCATTCAGAATTCTTTTGGATTTTGACAAGCAGTTTCCAGTTAGAAAAGAAAAAATATATTAGTTTGTTATGTTTGTGTTCACTTTCATTGGGATAGCTATCTTAGAAATTGATCTACATCAAGTAAGATTAGGCTAAATTTCTTTTTTCAAATTCCCTACCTCAGAAGAAATATAGGAATGATTCTAAAAAAAAAACCAGCCCAAATTTCATGAAATCAAAATTTGTACTGGAATATAATTGCAATAAAAAGTATTTTTCAAATACTTCAAAATTCTTGGGTATAGTTGTGTAAAAAAAAAAAAAAGCTTTAGGGGGAATATTTATGATAATTCTGATGTGCTTATTGTAAAGCCTAAGAGTGTTTCCACTAGGGAAACTTAATATTTTCAAGGTCTACAGCTAAGTTTTGCAGAGTAACATAACTATACTTCCCACTTATATACAAGACTCCAAAGGTATCACTGCTGTTGTTACGCTCAGACCAAGTCTGTGATGGTTTGTGCTTCTCTTGGTAAGTTACAAATTATATTGCCTTGGTAAAGCAAATGTTATTTTATTTGTGTAATGATATAAAATCCTATTTTGGGGGGGTTGTTTGTTTGTTATTATCATCCCAGATATCTGCATCAAGTGCTTATGTATTTTTTTAAAATTTGGCCTCTCCATATTTTTAAAAGCTCCCTAGGAGTTAAAAATGTAGTTGCTATTAGGGACAGGCATTTCAATTGGCATTTCAATTGTTTGCTTCATAACGTGTTAATTGTTTGTTTCAAGGCATTTAAATTGTTTGCTTCATAACATGTTAACTCAGTTGTAGAAAAATTGATACCAAGAGATGCTGGGAAACAATGACTAAGCTCATGACAACTTCTTGGAGAAATTTTATTTCTCTTATGTATTTTGGAAATATAATGTGTTTCTATTGATGTCTTTACTGTCTTTCAACCTTGGATTTTAGCCTTTTCATTAAAAAACTATTTCTCTGAAAGATAATTTATGCGTTGTTATTTTCATAATTGTTTCTTCTCCTTGTCTCTAGTACAACTTTTAGCTCCTACTGGGGGGGGGGGAAATGTCAAAATTCTAAATATTTCCTTCTACAAAACCCCTCCTGCTTTTTATGGTATAAAACAAAGCTTACAATAGATGGAATGAAATTATTTGGTTTCCATATGTGAAGGCTTCTCTTCTGAATGACAGTGTAATCAAGTCCCTCTACAAATCCTCAGTAAGCCAAATATACTTAAGTTCATTTATTTTATTCTGGAACTTGCAAGGTTGTGCTCAACAGCCTCCACACACTATGTTTAGGTTTAGCTTTTAAGTTTAAGCTTTTAAGTTTTTTAAAACAATTTTTCTTATTCTTTAAAATAGTAAATGTATAAGGTTATTCAGATGGCTTAATCATTGTTATCTTCAGTGGCTTGTGTTTCTATCCATAACTGTTTTCCCCAAAATTTGTGCCCACACATCAAAAAAATAGTCAGGAAACACTAGCTGTTTTTATAGAATTATGAATATTCCTTGCCTATGGAAAAATACTAAAGAAAATTGTAAATAAGAATTTAGTTATAGTAAATGTCTTCATATGGAAGTGTCAGAAACATTTCTATGTGAATAGGGTAACATTTTCCAAATCTTGGTAGAAGAAAATGTTATGAAGATAAGTATCAGCACAAAATGAATAGCTGTAATGATGTTTAAAGTGTATCTCACCAGAAAACTACTTTCCCCCCCCTCTACGGTGATTGCTTAGCACCTCTTAATTTGTAGCACTTGTGACATATTTGCTATGAAATTCCTGAATCATGTTGTCTTTCAGATGGACAAAACATGCCCTTTAGATAATAATAAGATGGGACGTTTATTTTTGTAAAGCTGACATAAAATATTTTCCCTGATGAGTTTTCCCACAAGCTATAATGACAATCGCAGGAAGTCAGATTCCTGTAGCAAGCTTCAGAGCAACGCAATCATTTATGCCTTTCTGTGCCAACATTCTTTTGGATACATGTTGAATTCCAGGGTAATTTTTAGCTTTCACAAACTTGGTAACACTTTGAAGATGGAAAAATGTTTAAATGAGTTAAGCATATGCAATACTGTGTTATGATTCATAAAAAAATCAGCTGAATGTAAGAACTTGAAAAAATACGAAGCCTATCTATGAAAGAAATCAGTTGATGTAGTCGTCTATGATGCTTCATTGCTGTTTTTGTTAATTCTACATTAATTTGAGACCAATTAGAATTACAGAAAATCACTAGTTATCCAGAGTGAGGCGATGTCCCTCCAATTGCCTTAATCCAGTCCAGGGGAGCTACCTCATGAGAACACAGTTCCTGGTGTCAACCGCCTTATTTTTCTCCAGTTTAGGTGATTTATGGGCATTAATCCAGATACAACATACAACAAAGTTTCTTTTCTCAGGTTTTGCATTGCAGAAAATGGGATCATAATATCGCATATAAAAGCAGTAAGGTACATAGAGAGGAAAGTCTTATACATCCATTTCTATAGTAGTGCTCTAGCAATTCCAAATAGAGCAATCTACGTTGAGAGCTATTTTATGGTGACATCAATAGATTTGAACAAGTATAAGTATTAGCTTGCTCCACAGACTTCTAAATGTTAATTTTCATTGCATTAAAAAGAATAATTTGATCAAAATAAGATTTTTTTTTCCTTTCCTTTTTCTCCCCTGCTAAGCAAAATCCTAGTCCAGGCATGTCCTCTGTCTCCCCTTGGGGTCTTTGCCTTACATACCGTTCACAGAAGTGTATTAACAGTGTCACCTAGTCATAGCTTACTGGTCTTTAACACTAGCCATTGTGTTAAACGTGCTTGTTATGGAAGATATTTGCAATTTTATGTTGGGTTCCATTTAAAAAATAAAATGCCTCTGTGTAGTTGCTTCTGCAGTCACGCATCCAAGAGAGTTTCTTGGAGGTAAATAAAAATTAGAAAGGGGAATGTGTGGTATTTATTAAGGAATTTAAGTTTGGAGTGTTTAATCACTTAGATTGTATATTGTAAGTTTGTTCATTTTTGGGGGATGTGCTATAGACACCAGACATATGGAAAAAAGCAAACTTATGGTCAAATAGTACAGTACACACAATCTGTAGCTTGTGAACTTATAGGAGCTTATTTGGAAGAGTTTGCAACTGTGCTGAGCAGTTCTTCACAGCTCCCACTTAAAATAAACACTCTTTTTGAAGCCCAGAAGTAAGAGCAAATGACAGTCATTCAGCATATGCACAAATAATTCATAATGTCAAGTCTTGTTGAAAGTCTTGTTAAAGATTATTGACTTGAGATTCAAGATGTCTTTGAAAATAATTCCAAAATGACTTCTATTTTGGTTATATGAGGACCTAGCACTAACCTCCATTATACTAGTATTGTCAGAATATTGCTGCTGGTAAAATGCAATTGATATAATGTATAGATATCCACTACTTATATGTGTTTCTCCAGTGAAGTATATGTTCTAATTAAAAATGTCATTTTATAAGAAATTAGAAGACTGTCCGGGATTCTATTGCTTACTTTGGTTAATTTTATTCAAGAAAACTAATGGTGCTGGTTGAATGACCATTAATACACTTAGTGATAAAGCATCGTTTTCGTTCTATTTTCTGGATGTCATGTGCTGTTTTGTAGGTTACACCGGAGAGCTGTGCCAGTCAGAGATTGATCATTGTGTCCAGCAGCCGTGCCAAAATGGAGGTACCTGCTCGTCCAACATCAATGGATTCAGTTGTCAGTGCCCAGAAGGTAAACAGCAAAGACCTATCTAGTACCTCATACAAATTGGTGTTTTGTGGGGTGTACTCAGCTTAAATTTGCAGTTATATTTGTATATATATTTAAATATTTTTAAAATTGTGCCTTAGGCCATAATTGTAAGCAGTAAAAAAAAACCCAACCCAGACAAGAAATCTTTGTATAATCAGCAGTAGTGTATAAAGTATGTCAGGAGCTTAGTGTTTCAGTGTATGTGGCACAGAAATGTTCTCTCATTCTCTGGCGCCTCTACAGAAATCAGGCTCCAGCACTGTGAGAAAGGTGAATCTGAGGAGACTTAGGGTGTTGTCCAGTAAGTGTGTGAGAAAAGATACCTCCCTTGTAGTATTTACATATTTCTGCATAGGGGTCAGTTGGCTAATATGTGTGTAAAAGCGATAAGTCAAAACTAAAGGAATGATTTCGGTACCCCAGAGTTTTAATTCGTTCTCCTTTCTATTTGGACCTATTTCTCTCTCTGCATGAAAGCCTTTCAGTGGTGAAAGTGCTTCATTGGTACACGCTGTAAATGTAACAATGTGAAATGAGGACACTATGACGCTAAAGTGTATGCTTTCGTAACTGACAGGAATGGCAGATGCCTAAATTGCTCATAAAAAAATTATCAGGAGTGAAAGCTCTCAATTATGAAACCTTCTCTTAGTTATTTATAATTAAGATCAGAACCTTGAACTAATTATATTTCTGTTCTTACTTTATCTGTGGATGTTGGCTTTATTCTGTCAGGACCTTATGCTTGCTCTTTGATAAGTGTCTTTGATAAGTGTTCTGACAATATACACTTAATAATGGAGATTATTTGTGATTTCTTTAGATTGACTCCTTGCTTTTCTAGAGTGTCATGCTTTAAGGAGTGACCCACTTAACAGTTGTATTGAAACACAGACACTGATGTTTTGACAGCAGTACAGATCTTCCATTTGGAAGAATTTTGAAAATTGTTTGCCTTATAACTAGTAGCAAAATTCAGTGGGAAAATTGTTAGATGTTAGACTTGGTCAATAATTTACTTGTATTTTTCTTAGGAAATATGTTCAAGTATCGTTATGGATACTTTGCAGGAAATGTTCTTTACAATAATAAATGCTTGGAAAAATAGCTACTGGGATTTTTGGTTGGTTTGAGCTGCCACATTTGTGTGTGGCATACCTTAATTGCTTGCTCCTTATCACCTATTAATCAATGGGCTGACCACCTCTCAGCTGCTTTCCTGCCGCCATTTGAGACGCTGGCCATGGGACAGGCTCGCTGGTGGGCTGAGGTCCCTAGACGGCCGTGTCGCCCATCCCCTGCTGTGGGTGTGCTGCGGTGCTGCGCCTGCGGTGTGGTGCTTGTAGCATAGCTCTTCAGTGCCCTGCTGAAAGGCATTTGTGCCTCGGTTGCTGTGCGGGGTTGTGGCTGCCTTCCAGCTCAGGGAGCTCACGCCAGCGGCAATTAGCCTGTGAATGGAGCGGGGCAGGCTGCCAGCTCCTCCTGCCCGCGGGCCCTGGCACAGCCGCCGGCAGCGATGCTGCTCTTGCAAGAGCTCCAGCTGGCTGTGCCAAGGGCCCCGCGCCATTCCCCTCTGCCATATGGGAGATCTGGAGCACAGGAGAGGAAAACCTTCCCTTCATCTCCCTCCAGAGCTGTTTTCTCCAAAGAGAGCAATGGAAGGGTTATTTGATTGCCACTGCTCGATACGTAGCATTCTTATGGATAGCAGCTTTTCTGCTGCAGAAGAACCAAGTCACTTGCACCTCTCTTTTCTCAGCTTTACTTGTGTTTGGCTGTCTCTGTGTTGTGCCGCTCGGTCCCCCAGTCTTGTTGCCTGCTTTTTTTCTTGGATATTTGTCTTCTGCTTCATTCTTTGCCACTGATCCATATTTGTGTTTGATAAGTTTCCAATTGTTTTTGTTGTGTGCTCGGCTTTAAGTAGGCATATTTTGGCACTGTCATTCTGCTATCTTACTATTTAGGCTGTATGCTTTGCTCTTTTTCCTTCTGGGCACCTTGGTACCATTTTCTTAGTATTCTGGTATTTTTGTTTGTTGGCACTTCTGTTCTTATTATGTGTTACAAACCTGTGCTCCTTTTCTGCTTGGGGTCTTGAGGTTTTCTATGGTTTCTGGTTTTTCTTTAAAGAAACAGTGCGCTTTTTGACCCTTCCAGAGGAAAGAGAAAAAAATTACTTGGCAACTTCAAGAAGTACCTCTCTGCTCAGAGTCTTTGTTGGTAGGCAAACACGCTTTTTGGGTCACCCGTTTGAAACTTTCTGTGCAGAGTTACCAGTTCTAGTCTCCCAGTGTCACTTCTGTGTTTCTGAGAGCAGCCATGTTGTAGAGCAAGGATAGAACTGGGGGAAGAGCTGTTACTCTGATTGCTTATTTATATGTCTAACATGTTTATGGTATAAATGTTTTCAAAAAGTACTGGGGCAACACAAGAAAAATATTGTACTGAAATATATTTGCAACTCATGTTAGAATCAGTCTTTGTACATTGACTTGTACTATTTCCAATGTAGAAAAAGCCTGTGGAGGGGATAGAAAGTTTCAGGAATCACTGTCTGGACTGCCCAGGGTTATTTCCCCTAGAAAGAATAGTGTTGTATGCACCATGTCTGATTCTCAGTCACTTGGACATGACAAAGTCATTCTTAGGTTTGCAGGAACAAACGCCATCTTGTGTGCATGGTCACTATTCTTGAGTGAGACTGTGATAACTCAACAGTAGCCCAAAGGTTCTCTCGGACTCCCTAATAATTACTGTTGTTTCAAAGAGTGAATGCTTCCCATGAAGTTCCATAGCTGTGCTTCCTACTCACGTCTTCACCATAATGAGGGGAGAGCATTGGTGCAGAAGCGACACAGTGTGCCTGCAAGGGCCAGTGCTAGGGCTCTGGAGTAGCCTACTGGGCGTTTTAGGTAATAAGGTGTTGCTTTTCCATCTTGTTCTGGAAGATCTACTCATGCCAATGAGCTCAGGAATTCAGATATTTTGTGGAGGGAAAGAAAGGGTTGATTTAACAAAATATATTGTCTATATAACAAAATATGTTGTCTAAATTTACAAATGACTGCCTTTCCCATGATTCTTCTTTCTTCTTTTGAGGTATTATCCTCTCATAGAGGCATATTTTGAGAGCTTTTGTTTGGGTTTTGAAGAGATTTGGTTATTTTTGTAAATACAACAAAAGATAGTTAAGTGAAGATTGCAAATGCAGTCACTTGCAGATTTGCTATTTTTAGCGTGTCCTCAAATTTTCCATTTAAAAAAACCCTACCAAAACCCCATGATAGGTTTCTAATTTAAGTGAGGTCTCTCACTCTGCTGCTCTTCTCCTGCTGTGCTTAATAGTAATTGCTTGTTGAGAAGAAGCCTTTCTTTCTGTAGTGCTAATTCAGCACAGTGGGGGAAAGGTAGCCAAGGAGCTTATATATGTGTAAAAACCAAAATACTGGAGATATAATGTGATTAGTCAAAAAAGGGTAAGAGAAGATGGCAAGTATCACAAAGGGAAAAGAAAAAGATGGCAGAAAAAGAAATGAGATGGAAACAATGAAGAATGGTATCGAGATTGTGCATTTCTTTTACAAATGAGATCTGCGGTTCATGAAGAAGCGTGTGATAACTTACAGAAGGTGAGATCTGAGGCACTGAAAAAGCAGCCTAGATCAGATATGAGCATTTCATGATTATTCTTTAGACAATTTTATTGTTTTAGGAGCCCTTTAATAAAGAAAATTTCTTGCAGATCCCATTTTCTGTGTGATGTAGATTTTCATGTCCAAAATACGTCAGAAAATAAACTGTTATCTGAAGTTGTTGAGCCAACTTGTATTAAAGAGAAAATTGGATTTTATACTCAAATTTATAATGAAGAAGCTTAATCAATACTAAGGACTGAAGAATTCGTTCAAAATTGTGACTCTGTTTTTGTGAAGAGGGTGTTTGGGATGTACTTACAATGAGGTAGGGATCTTTGATCATCTTCTTTGAAACTTCATGATAATAAACATGCATTTAGCAAATATTACCTTCAAAAGATCATGCAAAGAAATTTCTAGGCATTCTAAAAACCTACACATAATAAATATCTGTCAACCTGAACAAAGATACTTGAAATTTATATTCAGAATGATTCCATAAATATCCATATCACTCTTAAATATCTCCTCTAATTTTCTTTCACTTAGTAATGTATAACATAGTACTGTCTTCACAGTAACATTAATTTATTTTATTTGAGGTACTGCTCATCATTTTATAAATTCAGTTACTTCATTTTCTTCAATTCACTGAGAAATTATGTACGTTCCCAAAGCACCCTGAAGTGGAATTCAATATACAAAAAGCTGGTTGGAATAAGCAAATGTAATTACAGTAAATATTTTAACAATGGAGAAACTATTTATCCTTGTTTTCATAACTATTAGATTAATTGAAATCTTTGTTAGAAGTTAAATAAAAAAGTGTATGGAAATGGTCTGATTGTATGATGAGGAAATGCAAGTTTCGCTAATCTGTTTCTTACACATACAAATTTTGTAAAGTTGATAGCTGAAAGGCTTGGTACTTGTATACATAGGTATTTTGTATATTTTAAACATTTGTAGAGCCTCTTCTAATTTTGCTTATAAGATACTATTAAAATAAATTGTTTGTGGAAAAGTGGTAGTTTTGAATAAAGGCAGATAATAGTGAGCAAAGTGCAGATCAGTTATTATAACAAAGAAATAAACTTCTGCTGCAAGATGTTTCTGAAGTTCTGTTACATGCAATTTTAATGTCCTGATGATGTGTACAGATGAACTGCATTCAGTGTTACAGGAAGATACTGATCTTTGACAAAAATAGTAAGCATTCAGCTGGCTAACAATGTGAAACTGGCTTGGATTCTTGGGATTTTGCTACTTTCTCTATGCTGAGTTCACCTGCTCTGACACAAGTGGCAGAAATCTTTTCATTCAGATTAATATATTTTTGAAAAATACTCCTGAGCAATAATGGATTTCATAGCCATCCTGTAGAAGGAGATAGAGAGAAAACAATGTTATGATTAGGAGTTTAACATCTAGATTACCTGAAATTCACATTCAGGTTCATTCACATGACTGATTTTCTTCTACTATTGACGATGTGACTTGACTAGCTGAGGGAACTACAGCTAGGCAACATGTTGAGCAAAAGTGCCCTGAAATACCTGCACGTATTTCTGGAAATACTGGAAAGCAGCAAGTTTATGAATGCTCTTATTGTGGTTTCTGTGGTTACAAAACTTAAGTTTGACAGCTATAGAAGATGCTAAGTTGTGATTCAGACATGTTGGTTTGCAATAGGAGCTAGAAGACGCACATTGTCACCGTGAATTTTAATTGACTGGGAGAAGTTATTTGCCTACATGAAGAATAGGTTAAGTTTCAAGGTCTTCACTTTTTCTGGGCTTCATTGTTCATGTAAAAGCTTTTTTCTGTATTATGTCTCACAGATTTGATTCTAACTCCTTTAGGTTTATGTGCAATAAACCTATTTATTATCTTGATTCCAGGAAACTAGGTCACACAGCTGTTGCATATGGAAGTTTTCCCAAGGTTACTGGTGATTAGTGAATGCAGAATTCTTCATATTGCCATAAGAGAGTTTAATTTACCTGAAGAACTTTTTGTGGTTAATTAAAAATTTTTATGGCTGTTTAGTTTCTGGTACTTTTTGCTAATCTAATTTTTTTACCTGGCATCTTCCCAAATTCCTCCTATGTTTAATAGACTTCTCCTTAATGCTTTGACGGGTTTATCCTATGTTCTTCTTTATCTGTTAAGACTTAGCTAGGGTGAATTTCAATCAAAATCTTACAATTATATTTTAATGATTTCTTGTTTTCTTATGATGAGTATCTTTTTTCCCCTTTACAGAATTCCAGTCAAAATCCATCAGACATCTCGTATTTCCTCATAAAACAATTTTCTAGGGAAAATAATAAATTGCCCATATTTATCCCTGCATTTCAAACCTAAGGTTTTGTAATCCCTAGCCCTAGCAATTCACAGGCTTAATTTTTGACATTTGTGTAATTCCTGGAATTAGGTCTAACATAAGATTCAGGCAAGTTGGTTGTTCTGCAGTATCTTCAGAAAACGTTTAACTTCATTGATTTGTACATGGCTCTTTTGCTTTCAATAGCCAAGTAATTAAAATCCCACCACAATGAAAATTCTGACTTTTATCCAGAGCTTTTCTATCTCTGAAAAAATGTTCTGATCTAGTTTCTATGATGGCCCTGGAGGACTGTAGCAATATATGAAGAATATCACCTGACTTCATACTTTTATTCTTCTTGACAACTAGCCAAATGGTCTAATTCGTGTAAGCACTAATAATGTATTGTGGTTTTTTAGCAGTATAAATCTTTTCCAATCTTGCTTTTCCCCTTTACCTTCTGCATAATGCTTTTGCTAAATTTTGCATTCAGATCTTTCAAATCACCAGTAGTATTTACATTTCAGTCATGTCCTTGTTACACCAATAATGACCTAGATGCAGGGTTGGGTTTGTGCTAGCTGGCTGAAGAACAGTTCAGGGGATATTTATCTGCAGATAAATAATCCTGATTTTTATTTTTTTTTTCTCCAGCATTGGATTCTGTTTTCAACCAATACACCTCTGAATTTGATTATTAAATTTATTGATTGCGTTATTTGTTTTCAACAATTTTATTGTTATGGACTTAAATGTACTTTCAGAAATGCCAAAGTAATAGATCTTCAATTCAGATGTGTAACTACTGTTGCTTTGAGTATTTTTGGATATTTAACTCGTACATAAGATTTAAACTTCCAGAGTCAACTAAACACATTTCACAGTGCAGTCAAAGATAGCACGAGGGCAACATGTTTTAGCGTATTTTAAATCTGCATATGTTCTTGAAGTGCTTTGTCACTTGAAACATTAGCCATCTGCCAGTAAGCTTCTCTTTGTAGGGAAGATTATTGCAAAGGTTGTGGTGAAGCAGCATTAGTGTCATTGTGTGACCTCAGACCTCCTTGATCCTTTTTAATCTGGTTTCAAAGTTAGTGTAGAGATTTCACCAGACTCATTGGCTCATCTCCTCCTGGTAATAGTTAAAAGTCCTTGCAGATTCTTTTAAATCTATCTCGGATTTTATGATAACAGTACAGGCTTTTATAATTTGTCAGCAAACCATTGCTGGAATTAGATTCTTGATTTTAGAGATTCCGTTCTTTTCAGTTTCTGATGGTTATGCAGTTATCATCTACAGGAGGGACTTCTAATACAGGATCCCACAGTATCTATTTTTAAGCTCTCCTTCAACACTGCTCTGCAGGTGGTCCTGATAAAGCCCACAAAGCAATCGGAGCCACAGGATAGCAAAATGGAGAGGGCAGAACGCTCTTGCCTGTTCTTTGCCTTTGCCCTGCCAAACCTGCTTTTCTTTCCCGGTCT
Organism: Charadrius vociferus; assembly: GCF_000708025.1. Classification (NCBI taxonomy): domain Eukaryota; kingdom Metazoa; phylum Chordata; class Aves; order Charadriiformes; family Charadriidae; genus Charadrius; species Charadrius vociferus. The sequence goes on along the minus strand of NW_009646736.1, from coordinate 5,092,515 downwards.
ATTGCTGAGTTACTTATGACTAAACTGTTAAGAGTTCAATCTCTAGGTTGTTTCCTTTTTATTACTTTTTGTTGTTGTTGTTGATTGGATTATTTTTTCTTTGGTTTTCATTACATAGCTCTGGCATAAGATTTATGAACGTATGAGGGAAATGTAGCTTTTTAAGTCATTTGCCCAGTGCCTAATATTTTGAGGATGCTCCTAAAACCTGCTGCCAACAGTGCCTAAGAATATCCTGGTTTTGTCTGGAACTCACAGGGCAGTTGTGGCCTTTCCATTTTTTCCTTAGTTACAATAGTCTAAGTTTTGTTAATTCTCTGAGTAGATCCCTGTAATACACTTTGTGTGGGTTACTCATCTTTAATATCTATTTCCTTTCTTTCTGATGGAGTTCACCGGGCTTTTGTGGATCTGTAAAAGATGAAGTTTGTCTCCTTGAGGGAGGCCTCAGGATATTTAAAATTAATTGCTGGTCTCCTTTTCTTTTTTTTTTTGTGTGTGTGTGTGTGTGTGTGCCGGAAACTTTAACGTCTTTAGACTGATAATCTTAGCTGTCACTCACTCTTCTAGTCTTGGAGCTCAGTCAAGCTGACAGATAGTACTCAGTTCCCTAGATCTTTCTGGCCCAGGTTTTCAACAAATCTAACCAATCAAGAGCAAACTATAGGATTTAAACCTTTGAGTAAATGTTTGGGGTTTTTTTTTGTTGTGCTTTAAAATGTAAATGATTCTATTTCTTATGCACTTGTTTTCAGAAATGCCAACTCATGATTACAGTGCTAGAACTACAGTTAAACAAAGTTAGTTTAACTCACCTGAATGTGAATTATGAATAATTAGAAAAGAAAGAAATGCCCTGAAAGTAACAGATCTGTCAAAATTAACTGAAAACTATTTCCTGATTAATTGTACCTTGCTTGAAATGTGGAATGACATTGTTTAGAACAAAAATATTTACTGTGTCAGTAAAAGGTAATGAGAAGCTGAAAAGTATGTATTGAATGTGGTATTTGGTCTCACTTTTGGTATTCACCATAAGCTTTATAAAATATAGGGATTCAGTTCTAATATATCATCTGCTTTTAATCCATCAGCAAGACTTTATAGGTAGAAAAACTATAGAAGTAAGGCTAAAAATCTGCTTCATTCCAACAGGGATAAGTTTTCAATATTAAGTGTTAATCCAAAGTGTCACCTGTCATTTTCATGCTCTGAGTTGTTGGCAGGCTGCTATATAACCGAGGCATCTCCTCCATCCTGATCCTTTCTTTCACCATCAGGCACATTTTGTGTTTTGTGGGATTTTGTTGTTGTTGTTGTTTATTTTTTTAATTTATTTCTCTGTCTTTCTGATGGAATATTTTTCAAATCCTATAATAGTTTTTCATGCATTTACTTATTTTCTTTGGTGTCTGAAATGTTACAATCTCCTGGGTAGCAGTGGCAATGTGGTCTATTCTTTGTCTTTTAGACTGGCACAACTGCAGGGGTTTATACTTTCTATTGGAGTAGATTGGTAAAGTTGGCTTGATGCGTCTTGAGTGGAGACTGGCCTCATTTGCTCCTAATTTCTCATTTCCGGTGATTAGTGTATTGTAATTTTACAAGCTATTTGGCAATGCAAGATATTCCATGGAATTTTGAGCCTGAAAAGTGGTAGTCTGTATGAATGCACCACATACTCATCAAGAAATATTAGAGTTGAATCAAAAGGACAGCTTGCTCTTTTATTTGATGGGGTGCTAGAATTTGAATGTTCTTTTCTGACTTGCTTTCAGTGCAATAACCGTGCTTCACATTGCTATATATGTGATCTATGTGTATGTGATAAAAACTATAGTTAGTATACTGCAATTTGTTTCAACGTTATTATTTTCTACATCTGATCAAAACAGCTCTCTTGCAAGGATATCCTTTTCTTTATGTTTAATTTTTACGTGGTGTTGCTTCAATAAATCATTGTCTCCCATGCTAATAAGAAGAATGTTCTTGTAAAAGGTAATCTTTTAAATTACCGAAGCTCAAGTAAAGTCACGTGCTGCTTTAGAGGTTGCTATTCTTAACAAAATGCAGAAAGAAAAATTAAAAAAAGGACAGTTTTGGCTTTTCTCTTTTTTCCAGGCTAGTCTGTTCCTCATCTTTAGAAAATGTCTTCTGCTTTTCTAGCCAGATATATTTCATAAAGTGGATAAGCACTGTCAGATTCAGTATTTTTGCACTTCACTGCCTTAATCGTATGGTAGCATGATTCTAGCTGAAACATCTTGTATCATACCTTGTTAATGCGTAAAATTAGTTTAATATATATATAGAAAGTCTGTATTTTCGTAATTTTCATAGAATAAAAAAAATTGATAGATACGTCAATGGCTTACTTTTAACTTCCTTTAGTTATTAAAATTGTATGCATACCGGAATGTTTACTTATCAAAACCATTTATTTCTTTTAGGGTTTTTAGGGACCTCTTGTGAAGACAAAATAGACCCGTGTGCATCATCTCCCTGCCAGAACAATGGAACCTGTTATGCAGATAGGCTTGCCTTCTCCTGCAGTTGTAGTCCTGGATTTACGGGACCTACGTGTGCTCAGCTGATTGACTTCTGCGCTCTGAATCCTTGTGCACATGGCATTTGTCGCAGTGTTGGAACCAGCTACAAATGCCTCTGTATCCCTGGTTTGTACCAGTTACATGTTTTGTAAATATAATATTTTTATATGTAGAATCCAACATATACTTCCTTTTTTCTTTTCAGTATATAAAACACATTAAGCAGATGTTCTATCTGTGTAGAGTAATGATAGGAATCTACACATTACATTTGGAAAATCAAAAATTGCAGAGTGAGCACTGAAAAGACCCACTGAGATCCATATGGCTTGGTTGATATCTACAGATCTATTATAAAACCGTAGTCTGCAGGGTGTATCTTTTTAAGGTGAGGTATCAGTGTCACTGAAATTACAAAATTTGGTAGAGAGAATGGAAAATGTGACACTGATCATTTGGGAAGGAGTGGAAGAAAACAAGGTAGCTGAACAAAGGTAGGGAAGGAAAAAAAAAATTGGTTACCCCAAAGGGTTTAGTTCTGCAATCCATGTTTACATAAATTGTCTCTTTTCAGAAGTTCCAGTGATGCCGCTTAGGTGAGCGTAGCTAGTAGACTCAGCTGGTAACTGTTTTATAATAGAGCCTAACAGTGCATGCTGTCTGGGTTATATTTTGCTTAGCTCTAGATTTTTTGCTTCATTGTACCAATGTAATAGAATATTGGGGTGCTTATAGCTCCGTTTATACTTTTCAGCAATGGTAATTAATAGGTGAAGTTGCAGTTAGAGTGAATGGTATCTTGTGCTGCGCAGCCGCTACTGCTTAAGCACTTACAGAGTGAAAACCAATAATTTTTGTTTCCATGTGGATAATTTTGGCACTTTTTAAAAAAGTCTATTCCTATAAAGCTATAAACTTGAAAACTGCAGAAGTTAAGGGGAAAATAAATCCCTACCATACAAGGGATAAGCTAAAGAGTGATATTGGATAGTTAGTAGCTCTACATATACATAACGCTGTGACGTGCATGTTGTTCTGTGCAGTTCCTGCTGTTTGCCTTGCCTGTGGGAAACCAGGTGTAATTCCCCTGCTCTTTTTCCTTCCTTCTCAGTTAGCAGGGTGTCAGGATGTGGACGTATCCTATTAATTGCCAGGGTTTCGCCTGAAGCAGGCAAGCACTCCTGTAGGTGGTGAGTCTGAACATTACTGACACATCCAGATGTTTTCTTTTTGGCCTGTGCATAGAAAGAAGTCACCTTCATTCTCTTCCAAAAAGAAGTTTCTCCTTTTTCTCCCTAGAAAGAAGCCCACAATCTGTTCCTAGAACACTTCAGATTAGGCTAGTAAGGCTTAGGACAAAAAGAGAGTAAAATAACTGTTTAATTTACTTCCATATATTATTGGCATTTTGAGGAAGAAAGATGTCACTGCTTCTTCTTCTTATGGCTTTAAAGCAAGGTGAAACACAGAGAACGCTCCTATTTTCCTTAAAGAGTAAGCTTTGATCTAAGATTCTGTAGCCTATGAAACTGGTATCTCATCTGAAGAGAAATTCCTGAAGACACGAGTTACCAGCTAATGTCTTTGTCTTGGATGGGATATTGAGTGCACACTTCAAAGCTTTGCTTTCAGTAAATGATGCATGTGATCTTCAAGAAAATTCCAGATGTTGAGAGTAAAGTTTGAAACTGCTTAAGGATGAATGCATTCATCACTTTGTAGGAATAATGGATTCATTTTTGACAATAAGCCATCACTCATTAAATCAATAAGTGTGGGAAGAACGGGTTTCTGCATTATGAATACCTCCACATAAGGCATCATGTTGTGTAGCAAGATTCTCACAGATGTATGCTATCCTGAGAGGGAGGCCACAACATGGTTGTGTTGTTTCACAGTTTTATTGAAATTTTCTTCTTGCAGTGTGTTTTGATTTTTAGAGTGAAGATGCTTTTAGTAATAGGTTAGACAACTGGCTGTATAGTACTTAGTGCAGTTACAAAGCTTGTGTGTATATAATACAGTTGTCCTGATCCAGAGCATGATATAACAGTGAAGTCTGTTTTGATGAAATTTTATAAAGCCTGTTGAAAAAAGGTAATTTTTGGAACTCAGTTCAGTGAGCAGTCCTAAATTTTCTAGGCGGTCTAGCTTTCTTACATTGATTCTGATAGGTCTGAATTTAACTGGTATAGAAAACATTAACTTTCTGTGCATTTTGTGTTGAGTTGTTTCTCCACCAGAATGAATTCGTTTTATTTGTGGATATGGGGAGTTGGTAATGAAATCTACTAACGCAGCATTTTTAGAAGGTGTCAGAATCAATCACTGCTATTTAGAGACACGGAAAGGACCATTAGAAGTTGTTTTTTTGGAGTGGTACTCACAAATAAACAGAAGCTAGTGGAAATTTGTACTTTGGATTTGACAGATTCATAATTAAATTACATACGTCTTTATAAAGGAGAAAAATATGAAAGTAAAATGCAGGCAATACGATAGTGCTGTTATCTCATAATTCATTTGTTTTCCAGCATATGTGAATTTATACATACAGAACAATAAGAATCTCATGTAAGAGCTTTAACCATTGAGATGTATTAACTTATATAAAAGAAAGAAAGAGCTTCCATTTGATAGACAGTTTTTCAGGAAGCACCCTCAATTCTGCTTGCAGCTTTTCAGAAACCAGAGGGTAGGTAGTTTTTTGTGGCAAGATACGTCCAGATGTTTAAGTGACCTCAAATGTTTTCTGCTCCGATGTTTCTGTGAATGGTGTGGGCAGTTTGCATCTGAACAGAAGAATGGCGTTATGTAGTACAGAAGAGTATTTCCTAACATGTGGTTTGTTTTATATATTTCAGGAGGTGAAGATGATAATTCTTTCATTACAGATTTCCAGTCTTCCTTTTTGAAGTGTTTAATTGCTTTGCTGTTCATTTGCATAATAGAGGAATCCTTAGAGAAAAGGATTGGGTATTGAGATGAAGAGTAACAGGCCTAATCATATTTAAATAGAGCTAGCATATCCTGTCTTATCGAGAGCACAAACTAGAATTCATATCAGTTGATAATTAGTTTCATGTCTGACAAAATATCTTTTTGATTGCAGGTAGTTGAAATTGCCAGGTGCTCTTTTCTGAAATTCATTTTTAGAACTGAGGATTTAATAGTTTAATATTTACACCTTCATTTTGGATATTCTTCTGCTCACCCAGCCCCCAAAAGGACTAAATGGCCGAGGGAGTGAACAGGAAAAAAAAAGGTTTGAAATTAAAAGCACTCAGCAGGTAGGAATATGAGAGTTACTTGGCAGCATCAACCTATTCCTGGACTGGCTAGCAAGTATTTTGTTAACTTGTTCAGATTCATGAAAGAAAACTGCTGTTTTACTAGCTAGTGAATAGTACAAGCAGTTAGGGCATAGCCAAGAAAATTCTCGACAGAGGATGGAGAAGCTATTGAGATGAGGAGCTGCCTAATGATGGGCAAGAAGGAGTGATCAAAATGTATCAATGTATTTTTGATCTTTAGGTGATTTTAAATATATGACAGAAACCACAGTTGACTGAAAAAACACCAGAGATTGGTGAAGAGCTTTTTTTAAGAATACCAATGCTGTGTATGCTCTGGGAAGTTCTGCAAAGAACTGTCAAGATTCAAATGCTTTGAATTATAGAAATCAAAACACAAGAAGAGATATTCTACCCGTGTATACATGATGGCAAGATACATCAAGTCAACAGAAACCTGAATTTCCCAAATAGTGTAAAAGAAAATTTCTTCTAAATTTCTGGTGTAAAAAGGGATCCAGTTTCCAGAGTGGAGTGTTGGGAGACGTCCAGCGTAAGTGCCCTTTCCCGAGTCGTCCATGGTAGGAAAAACTGGGCATTTCTTTTTCCAAGTAGGCCAGGGAGATTTTAATCTTCTTCAGCACATTCTTTGCCTGTGGTTCAAACAACAAAAAGCTGGTTAAATATTCTTGGGCAAATAAAAGCTATTTTTCTGAAATTTGTCGCCTTAACTTGATTAGAAGTTGTTGGTTAGGTTGATTCAAATTAATTGCGTCACACAGGACTTAAAAGTAGTCTCACATGTCTCATGTTATAGAAACTTATTTTTATTTAAATAATATTTGTGTATTTAAAAGTTAGCCAGATGAGAAGCCCTAGAGGTTGCATCTGAGACCATATATGGTACTTCTTTAACTGAACTCTTTTGTGTTGCTCTGTGTGTGAAATTGAATGGGAATTATTTAAAAAAACAAGTTCTCTTTCCAAAAAAATTTGTAGACTGCAGTAAACTTCACTTTTGAAAATGACAACTTCTTTTAGAAGGACTTGTCTCTACAAATAATATTACTTACTTCATATCAAGTTTGTCATTAATCTGTCAGTATTTTAAAAACTTGGATAACTCATTTCAAAAGATCATTAAAGAACTGCACCTAAGTGGTAGTAAGGTAGGAATAGTCAGAATTGTTTGTTTTCTTCTGTTATGCCTTTTCATTGTTATGAACGTACCATTATGTTTTTTTTAATTTATTTTTTTTTTTTAACCTTAGTAGCAGGATTTGGACCAATTACTTCCAGAGACTTTCCTCATGAGTTAAAGGCATAGTAGGTAAATGGGAGTCAACTTTGTAGATCAGCATTTAGAAGGCATCACAATAAACACTTTGTCAGTGGTTTGAGTACTTATTGCGTGTAAGGCAGACAAGCTATTAAACTTGAGGATTCCTATGTTCCAATTCCTAAAAAGCCCCCTACAGAGCATGGCCTAACACGTTTTTTGTATCTTCATCACAAAGCAGTTTGATAAGGTGGATGAGTTATGTCTCTGGTATATTAAAAAGCTGGAACCTATTTAAAATTTTGCCTGCAGACATTTTGATGGTCTCTGTTACAATTACTTGTAAAGTGGATGAATAAAATTTGTGTGTAGTTTAGTAACATTATTGAGGACTAATAATAAACATACTGAAATACATAAAGATATTACCATACATTAGTAGGAAAGAAATGATTTCTGCCACTTGACCCTGAGGCTTTCTGGCTTGCAGGCTTTCAGCATCAGTGTCCCAGCTCCTAGACTACTGACTTCTTTGTACAGGAGTCTTTCATTTTAAGGCACGCCCCTGAATTCATATACATTTTTTTATATATATGTTAATGGTAAGTTTATTAAATGACACTTTAGAACTCTCTTCCATATTGGTTATATAGTGTATCTGAAACATACTGCTTTAAAAACTTTAGAACCTGCCACTTTTTTTTCTTTTGTTCAGTTCTAGGATGACATGTACTCTTTTTTTGAGGTATTTGGCAGAGGATATAATTTCTTATTACAGAAGCAAAGTGCTGCAGAGTTTTGCTTATATGTGTGACCTGAATGCCATCCTTCCTTTACACACTGTTTCTACTGGGAGGCATAGTGTCAGCTGGATTTTCATCTGTGGTACTTCTGCCTCAAAAATTAAACAAGAGAGGAATTATGTAGTTCAAATTAGCCCAAAGTCTGTGAAAGTCTCCTTGCTTGGTAGGCATGGTTTCCATGCTTTTTTGGCCAGTACAGATTTGAAGACTGATAAATAATAGTTATTATACTTGCATGTCTGCAAAATTTGTGGAACACACACAACCAGGCATTTACTACTAATTTTTTTTTGTGTTTTGACTTTCATTGTGAGCATTGTTAAAGATAACCTACATCTAATAGCTTGTGTAGAAAAGCTAATTTGTATAAGTTAACTTGGAAAGCAGTCTAATAATTTTGAATGTTCCTGTTTCCAGAATGGAAGGAAAAAACGTGTAAGTTATTTCTAAGTTGAATATACTTATTTTTCAAATGTGTGCTGAGAGGGCTCTGTGGAATTCAAAAGCCTATGCAACAATACCTATTTCGTGTTATGTGTATGATTTCATCAATTGCACATGAAACTTTACCTTTAAATCTTTAACTACATGCTTACGCACCCAAATTATTAATACTTATTATCTGGTCCTTTACAGGTAACAAAGAAATATCCAGTGTTTGGACATTAGATTCATCATTTGTGATGTGTTTTCATGCTCAGTCCATGTTAAAGAACTAATCTTGATAAAATTTCTTGCATGTATGTGTTGGTTTTCTCATCTAGAGGCTGGTTCATGAAACCAGTGGGATCCCATTGTGTCTGTTCATAGAATGTTTATTTAGGTCCTGAATCCCAAAGCAGTTTCTTTCTCCTCTTAAACTTTTCCCCTCTTTAGGCTCCATTATTTTAATAGAGCTTCTGTTATCAATTTCAAGTGCAAATATTTAATATATTCTTTTTAATTTTGACTGGCCCAAAGTGAAGAAATCTATCTAGAAATTGAATAACTTAATATCACAGCAAACTTCTGCATTTGGCTTTCTTCAAGGCATAGGGGTATGAGTTTGACACTGCAAAGCACATGTACAGACATTAACACCTGCCTTCTACTTTATAAATATATATGATAGCACATATAGAACATCGGGGGGGGGGGGGGGTGGGGGGAGGAGTATCAGAAAAAATTCCACAGGGTATGAAGACTGGTGGCAACTTCAGAAGCAGTACTTTGGAGTATGTTTCCTCTGTGCTTGATTTTTTGCTCGTGTAGCTTAATAGATGGTTATAGGAGCGCAGGTTTATCTCAATGCCTTTGCAGAGTCAAGTTCAACATTTGTATGTAGCAGTAGCAACTTTTCTTTTCTCTGTCTCTTCCTTTCCCACATTTTGGAACTGGAGCAGGAAATGCAAGCTCTGGCAGAAGTGGCTTTAGGTTAATTCCAGTTCTAAACTGTCTGTGAGCCCTTTATTGCTTCTGTTTCCTCATCTTGTTTCCACTTCTACATTAAGACAACCCTCCACGCAATCTGGCCGTGGCTGGTAAGCGTGCCTTCCTGCCATCTGGAGCAGCTCTGCTGTCTCTTATTTAATCACTATATAAGCTCAGACTTTAACTGAACACATTTATTTCTTGACTATATAACATGCAACTGTTTTAGTGAGCAGCCATATATGAACTGATGCTGTTTCCTGCAGAATAGAGCTCTCTTGCATTGTATCCCTTTATGCCTTCCCATAAAGTTGGGATTTTTGTCCTGCCTTGATTTGCCAAAGTGTTAAGTGTGGAAAAGCCTAGGGAATCACCATTGAGGAGCTAGTGTCTAAGAAAGCCTCAAAAGCTTTCAACTTTGTTCTTTATTGATTTATAAAGGGAATAATAAGCTTCTCTCTCTCCCTTTTGTTAACCTGATAGTGCAGATATTCTCAAGAAGGTGACAAGCACTGCTATATCTTTTGCTCTTGTCAACTGCTCTCAAAGGCTTTGACAAAAACCCATGGTTTCTCATCAGCCTGGGTGACACAGATTGTGCGTTCTCTTTCATGTTTTTTCCCTTTGCAGTTTTTAACATACCCACGTGCAAAGACCGTGCACCTTGGCATGTAACTGTCTGAAGACCATGCCAGAGAGCATCTGGCAAATATCCTGGCCTCTTCAAGGCAGCCTCCCTGTTGCTTAAGAAAGAGAAAGACAGACTTGGGAATCCAGAGGAGAGTGGCAACAGATCTGCCCATGCTCTTGTAAAGACCAGGCAGAAGGACAGTCATATAGAAGGAGAATAGATAACATATGGACATCTTTATTTTAGTGGGGTTTTTTTTAGCTTCCCTATCCATTCCCCAGTCTCTGAAGAGAGCACATCAGAATGGGACCATCATTGGCAAGTTCTGCTTGAGTTCATGAACGTGCTGTTATTGAAGGCATATCCAAATTCTAGTGACCTGGAAAAAAACAGGTTTGATAATATTAGTTACCCTTTCTGAAGCTGCAATGTCCAATGTGTTTTTTCCCCTGCTCAGAACAGAGCAGTCGGAGAAATGCTGTTAATGTAGGCATTGTTTCTTTCTTTCTGAATACATCCACAGAAATGTTATACCACAAAAGATGCAAATAGCTGTATTAGGCATCGCTTGTGAACTTACAAGCAGCAGTATCGTAATGTTTCTAGAAAGAGAGGAAGTGACTATACTAGAGTCTGTTATTCTGAAGTTATCTACAAAAAATTCTTCTGTTTCCATGTAAATTCTTTAATGAAAACATAAAAATTATTTATGTGGTCATTTTGAACATATATATATGAATTCAGGATAATAGATGGTTTATATATGAGTATAATTTAAAAGTAGTAATACAAAGAGAAACGCTTGTTAAGAATGATGTGGTGCCTCTTGGCTCCACGAGAAGAACCACGCCGTTCCCTCGGGACCTGCTCCCCCGGCAGAACCTTCTCCATCGCAGCAGTTGCAGCAGGAGGCGGCTGCTGGCACCAGGGTGAGGACGAGGAGGGTGAAATCGTGTGTGGGCGAGATCTGCCCTCTCGTGGAGAGAGAAAATATCTTTCCCTCGGTGTGTGCAGCGTCTGGCAGCGTGGGCTGTCTTAATACTAAGGAGGTGATACGATAGTTCATATTGATTTTGGAAAGCAGACAACTATTCAGTCACAGACTTCCCTCTGCTCCCTTTGAAAGGTGAGAAGTGTGCAAATCATGGAAAACGACTTTTTTTTTCCCCCTTAAAATATCTAATTACATCTGTGTTCAACACAGGGAATTCCCATGTATTTTTCTTTTAAGTTTTCTGATTTTGATGATTTGTATGTTGGCTACAGATGTCACTACATAAGGATATTTACCTTCATCGTACACGAGATAAACTTCATCGTAGGTAGGCTAATAAGAAACCCCACAACATTTAGCATAATTAATTAAGTATTGCCTGGCTAACAGCTTTGGAGAAAGTGGTTCTGAAATGTTTCTTAATAAGCTACTAGTCCAACTAACTATTTATTATGAAAAGACAATTTTTTTTTTTTTTTCAAAATCAAATGGATAATATTGCATATACATCTTGTGTAGTACTAACGTCTGTTGTATCTTCACACAGTTTTATTTTGAATTATCCATTGGGGGGGTAGGGGGTGGAAATGATGTCTGGAGGTGCCATTTGTCCATTTTTTTTATGGTTCTGTGAGAATCGAGACCAGGAGAGTGAATATAGGTTACCACTTACTAAGAAGAAAATCTGCCCCTCTCTTTGGCTCTTTGTTCATGAAAGATACCCTAATTTCATGTCTATAAGTTTTGCTACTAAATAGAGATTATCTGAAGAAATACAATCATACTGCAGAATCTACACTTTGTATTTTAGACCTTTTTCCTGGCATCTTTATTCATGCCCATGGCATCTTTGTTCAGTCTATGCTCATTCATCTATTGCTTTTATAGCTATATGTAATAAGTAAATCAAGATTTTAAAAAGCATATAAACACTCTTCTAATGCAAGGTATTATATTATAGATTACAAGTACGTGTTCCTGGTATTGTATCACACTAATAGGAGGTCAAGGGGAGTAACAGCTATGATAAAGAAGGTTAAACATTTAACTGATTTAACCAAAATTAATCCATGGTAGGGGTGTGGGATGAGTGTTTTTATGTACTGTTAACATACCATGACATATCTTCTCTGTATGACCGTTCTTTGTGAAACAATACTTTTAGTATGAAAGCACATGTGAAACTGCTTTTTTAAATGTGTAATATAGACCTTCATCAGAATGAAATTTCAAGAACATTGAACAAAGGTGACAAACAGAGTTAAGATTTTGTTTAAAACAAATAAAAAAATTTCCCAGTCTACACTGTTTTCAGTACCAGGCAAACATTATAAAATAACAAGCCAGCAGGAAAAAGTGCGCAGTAACCACTGCATACAAAGTGTCTCTGGCATTACTCTGTGGACAATAGCATGGGCTAGAATTTCTATCCTCACCTTTTCATGGATGGATAAAGAAGAGATTGTGCTATAGTTTCATGAAGCCAAACCATTTACTAAAACATCTGAAGCACTAATTTGTGCTAATTATCTAGTCAATTCAGTTGATGTTAACTGTGTGGTCTTTGGTTTGGTGGAGTGGGAGGTAGTCTGTGTGATGCCCCAGGTGGGATGCTGTGACTTGCAGTGATTAGCAGCACGTAGCTAACAGCTGAAGAGATGTGGAAAATGCAAAGGTCTGGTCACTCAGTTATTTGTTGTAACTTCCAAGAAGCAGGTAAACATTATGAAAGATGCACGGTTTAGTAGAAATAGATGTATTATTTGTATTTGTACTTTCAAAAAGGTAAGAACATATTTCGTTTAATATATTAATTTCTGAACCCTCCTCTAAAGGTAATTTGGCTCGTTATGAAGCACTCCCTGTGCCCCCAAAGCAGTGGGAAACTATTTAGAGAGACTCGAGCAAATTGCCTGGTTCTTTTTTCACTGGTCAAACACACTAGCAGTTCTACAGTTCTTCTGTGCTAATGCTGGTCTGTCAGGCAGAAAGCAGTACTTAAGGTGCATTTAAATGCATTATTTGTACTTACTAAGCATTATGACCAATCTATTCTCTTTTTTTTTTTCTTGTTGATGTATTAATTGCCTATAAATTTAGACATTGTTTCTGGAGTTGGAAAGCCCCTACCTTAAGATAGAAAAAGAAAAAAAAGAAAGAAAAGGGAAAAAAAGTGAAAAGAGAGAGGAAGCTGTCTCTTAACAAAAATGTAACCTAGGTCTATTGAAGAGTAATTAAATAAGCTTCTTGGTATAAAATATAATAGTCTTTAAAATGACCAGGCATGTGAGTCTTCATATTTAATACCAAGTAACCAATATAATCAGGCAAACATATTAGCATTACAGCTAGTTTATTTCCACTGTTACACTATACCAATTTATGCTGTTACTTAATATGATTAGGTACTACTTTGAACTGATACACTATATCTAGAAATTTCAATTTCAACTGCTGTTAAGACTGATGATCGTATGACACACTAAATAATTAGAAAAGTGCTATTTTAAGTGGATTAACTCCTTATTTCTTACCTCATACAAATGACTCAGTGGCCATTAGTGGGTCTCATGGCTTTCCTGTTCTTCTACTTTCTTTGTCTGCGTAATCAGACCATAATACCTGTCTATGGCTTGGGAATATGGTAAAAATTAAGTATCTTAATGCTTCCACAGTATTTTGACATTGTACAGCATTAAAGTTAAAATACATTGTCATTCTAACTACTGTTATACAATTATCACCACTTAGATGAAAGGTGGCTTTGATGCAAGGATGTGAGGAAGCTAGGAGATACATTGACACTCGTTCATTCATTTTTACAATCAGAGAGTGGTTATTCACATTGTTCCTGGCGGACTTGGTCACCAGCCTGGCTGTGGTTTATCGCAGGGGCTTCTCGCAGAACATTGTGCTTCCAGGATTTTTTCTGTAATTTCACCTGGGGAGCAGAGGTCCTTAAAATCAATGTCTTGGCATGTATCTGTCTGCACATGATATTTCAGTTAGCAAGCATCTGCCCACAGTCTATAGTTGCTTAATTGTTAATTTTTACTGGGATGTGTTTCACAGCTCGTTTTGTTTCCTCTTGGTGTGATTTAGGTTACCATGGCCTTTACTGTGAAGAGGAATATAACGAATGCCTTTCTGCACCCTGCCAGAATGGAGCCACCTGCAGAGACCTCGTCAATAGCTACGAGTGCGTGTGCCTGGCTGAATATGAAGGTAGGATGGGGTTTGTTTTCTGAATAGTTCTATGTAGTTTTCATGGTAGGTTCTGTTATAAACTGAGATATACAATATCCTTCATTGAGCAGAAATAAAGCCCACATCTAAAATTAACAGAAACAAACTTCATTGTACATCCTGATCCCATAATCTTTATTCAAATGAGTAGTTCAGATTTAGCTGGTCTGTGAGGAACGCATGTCCTTGTCGGGGGACAAATGGCTTCCCTCTGTTCTTCTTAAGTGTACTTTTTTTCTGCTGTTTTTAAGATACGTTAGAAAGCGATGAGTTTTTAAAGGAAAGCATAACTCTTAAATAAAATTTTTCATCAGTTATCGTTAGGAGTCATTACATGGAGGCCCTTCCAAATAATTTTTTTATTTATTTTCTCCAGTGAATTGAGTTAAAAACATAGTAATAAAAAATTAGTATTTGAAACAGATGAGCAAAAAGGAGTAAAAATGGAAGTTTAATGTTGATTGTTCTTTTAGAAGACCATAAAACTCAGATACAGTAGTAGCTCTGTGACTGCTTTCCCATGTTAACTGCAGCTATTCCTAGATATGTTCGAATGGAATCAGTCTTTGGAATTTCTTAAGTAATTTATAAAATAGAGCAGAAAATGTGTTTAGCTACATCATTTCCCTTGCAGTGGATTTCAGCTTTACACAGAATAGCACATATCAGCCGTTTGTGACATGTCCTTCTGTGGAGGGCTAAAATGATACTTTTTTGTGTATTCTGTTTCAAATCATGCTGTGAGAACATTTTGAATGTAATTTTATATATTATTAATATTAAAAAATATACATATATTTCATAGAATGACTATGTTTTAAGGAACATTACCCCAGCATTTTCTCATTAAGCATATCAATCCTTATCTGTGTTGATAAGTAACACTCACTTAACATCTGCTTGAGGCTAAATATGTATTTCATGCTGGTGATTGCACTGCTCTTTGACAACAGATACAGAATTCATCATTTTAGAGGCCCGGTGAGGAAATGACCCTCAGCTTTTCATGACAGTTTAAAGAGCATTTAACCATAATGTTATGACTTCATGTTCTGTTCTCATCCGACCTGAACATGCAGCTGAAAGCACTGTGTGTGCAGCACATTTTGCTTTAAATGAAAGCAGGGGACCTGGTCCTGTAAGCAGTTTTGTTGATTACTGAGCTTTCTTCATTCCAGTACTTAAAGTATTCAGTATTCAGATACTCAGACTAGGGTGCTCTTGCCTTTTTGCTACTGACAGACTGGCCAAATGACTTCAGCAGGTCTGTAGCAAGTGAGTACGCGTGTATGCATATGTATATATGTAAAATATGTACATATTTAAAATAAATGGGTTTTATATATTTTTGAAATTATGACTATTAACTTGTTTGTTTTTATATAACTCATGTAAGCTTGCATTGCTGTACATAACTGTAGTGTTGAACACTAGAGAACTAAGTTCATTCCTTTTAATTGTTCACTCATTAAATAAATTTGCTTGTATACATACATCTTATATTATTTGTCCAATTTCTTCCTTTTTGTATTGATTTTTCTTTCTCGTACTCTTTTCTCTAAAGACTCTACGTTCTCACTAATTTTACCTCTGTCCTGCTCTTCAGTTCGTTGAAATTCTTATAAAAAGTATAAGAGTGGGAAAACCTAAGTGGTCACTTTGGATTCATTCCCAAACAAAAAATGCTAATAAGACTTAGATTTATATTAAAACGTACATTAATGGATAAATTTAACCAGGTATTTTAAATGCAAGCTAATTTCACTGTAGTAGATATGTTATAAATGAAGTCCCACCAATCATTCAGTATTTACATTTGTACGTTTATTTTTTTGTGTGTTTCAGTGCCATCCATGCACCAGTTAGGTCATTCACGTATTGATTTTTCTGATTTTATCTGAAAAGTAGATCCAGAGAAAATTATGCATATAGCAGTGGCAGTAGAGCCTCTCCTCCCACCCCCAGGTGGGAATCTGCTGTGCTTTATGTTCTCTATGCCAGATATGGCTTGCACTGTCTTCTGCAAAGCAAAGCTGATGAATTCACATAGCCTACACCTGAGAATGAAAGAGGGAAGGAAGGTAGTGGCATGAAGTTGAGCAGCCCAATTATTTACTTTTAGCTATACATTTGAATAAATTAATTTATCTTTTTATTGCCTTAGTTATACTCCTCAGTTTCCTGCAAAAGTCAATGAGAGGCATCAGAATGCTTATGTATATTATTAAAGAAGTTATTGCATAAAATTCTTACTGAAGACAATTATAATTTACAATTTATTGAAGAATATTAGATAGCTGATCAGATTATGCTTTATTATACTATTGGTTTTTCAAAGATACTCCAGCAGTTCTTGTTAGCAGAACTTGCCCTACCTCTCTTATCCCAAAGAGTCAGTGGGTGGGAAGAGCAGAGAGGAGGCATACGTGTAAAGTTTAGCCACCATAAAATACATGGCTTTAGGCTTATGACATTAGCCTAATGGGACAGGTTTGGAGGCTCCACATCATTGTGCTCATCCAGGTGAAGTTAAGTTATCGCACATGGTGATTTCATGCTGTCAGTACAGTCCATGTTAATGGCAATTACTAATTTTACCTTTTCAGGAAGGCACTGTGAATTATACAAAGATCCTTGTGTTAACATCAACTGTCAGAACGGTGGCACTTGTGACAGTGAAGGTCTAAATGCAACATGTATTTGTGCACCTGGATATACAGGCAAGTAATTTGTACATTGCACAGAACATCTAGTTGTCAATATTCACTGTGTCCAAAAGAAGACAAATACCAAGTAAGACTGTGTCTCTTCAAGGAAACAAATTAGTTTGGACTTTGCTGAATTGTAATCAGTTTAGGGAGAATGAAAAGTTCTTGTTATTATTTGCAACTGCTTTGAACTTTAAAAATTTTGCAGCAAAAAAGCCTGTTACTAAAGATAATTCACTAAACTAACAGCTATTTAACATGCCTGATGACCTTACTGCTTGAGACCAGATTGCATTTTAAAAATAACATTTTGAAGACTTCCAGGTAAACCAATATACTAATTGGACACTGCTGAAACTGGAAAATGTTTTAACATTGACCTTAGTTACTGCGAGCTGAAGAAAGAACTCATCCCGCTAGCTTAATATGCAATTGCTAAAAGCCCTAAAGTGCTTGTTATGAATCAATTTACACTTTCAGACTCATGGTAAGCAGCCCATTTAGTCTTTTGGCCTTGTATTTAAACTGATGTGATTGGTGTAATCCAAATACCTGCTGTCAAGAGAATTTACAACCTGATGCTCTGTGAGTCATGTAAGGTATTATCCAATGTGATAGTAATAGATTATCCCATTCATAGCTGTTTTGTAGATCAAATTGTGCTTTTTGATTGGTGCTAATTGAAGGGCATTTTTTGGAAAAGAGTTAGCTTTCTGTTGTACAGTGGCTGTTTCTCAGAGGCACTGATTATCTACATTACTGCATAAACACTCCAGAATATACATGATAAATTGTTATACCACATTGTTGTGGGATGAAATGTATATTTAAAGAAATGATACATAATCTGGGTGAGGTTAGTCAAGTCACTTAGCCCTCAGACTTTGTTTCACCTGGTTGAATGAGGATAATATTTCCTTCTTGGAGGCTATGTGAGATTTATTTCTTGAAACAGTTACAGAATACTTTTGATGTTCTGAGAATAAAGATGCTATTGAGCTATGTTTTGCAGCAAATTAAATGACTGATGATGTACCTGCTACAGGAGGTGCCTGCTATATAGGTTTGGTTTTTGTTGTTACTTTTTCCAATATAAGGTGAAGAATGTGAAATTGATGTAAATGACTGTGACAGTAACCCATGTCACCATGCTGGAACCTGCATAGATCAGCCTGGTGGTTACACCTGCCATTGTCCACATGGATGGGTTGGTGCAAACTGCGAAATACGTAAGTTTTGTAGCTTTCTAAAAATTTCTAAAAATGATACGTTATAATAAAGACATTTATATTTGTCTTTACATACCTATCTGCACAAATACTCTGAATCATCTGTAAATTACCAAAATTCTGTTAAATGCATTTTATTTTAGGCCCTAAGATTTCGAAAGCGGCTATGAAAGTTAGAAAATTCTGTTTCTGGGCACCCTACTTTGAGATGCGTTGGGCTAGAGATGCTATCTCACAGCAGTTTGCCTTTTAATTGCACTTATGCTTCAGAGCTTACTTTCATACTTACCTTGGGTAAAGTCTACTTCCATAGTGCTATAAGCATGATCCTAAAAGACTTGTATTGACTTCTGAGGACCTGCAGTTCTAGTGATGTTTCAGCAAAACAATTTTGAACTTGCTTACCTAAGGAAACAAGACCTGTGGGATTGTGCTGTGACTTATGTATGCATGCATTTACCAACTTTTTCAGGAATAACATTTCCAACCATAGGCCAATTTCCACCAAATTTCTTAGAAAGGTAAAGGTGTCCAAACCAAAATATTTCCTAAGTATTTAGTAAGATTTAGAGAGGTTCCATTGGTGGGTCTGGTGAAAGAACAGCTCCGGTGTTATCTCACTTGTTAGTACTGAGAAAAGCTTCAGTATAAGTGCACCTTTATGGAGCAGTAGAGAGTCTGTGAGAGGAAGAGAGTATGAAGCCCAACTGTGGAAGAGCTAAAACGGAAATTAGGCTTCATTAGTTCTGCTGCTCACAGAGCTACTTCGTATTTTGCTAATATCTTGTTCTTGGGCTACAGATATTGTCTTTACTAGGAAATTTAGCTGTGTATTTAACTGCTTGAATGCTCAGGGACTGCGGTCATAGATCCCTTCAATTCACGATACAGATACACATTGTGTGAGTGGATTTACACCACTTAGCACAGCTAATGTTGCAGGCATAGGTGATAGATTAAAAGAAATCCAAAAAACAGAAGAAGGGACTCAGAAAGCTCCTGTTATACATTCATGAGAAAATACCTACACAAAGGTTGGAATAAAAAAATGTTTTCTGTATCTCATTTACACAAGGAGCATATGAAAGTTCACTTTTTTACTCACTTTTTACTTAAATTAAATATTGACTGCTTTTTAAGTTGATTTCCACTCTTGATATTAGTCCTTACTTTAACACAGAAGACTGGACTGACACACAAGTTTTATCTTGACAGGTTTATGACCTCCTCTCCCTGTAATTGTTGGTTGCAAATTCAGTTTCAGTGCTTTCTGTTGAAAACAGAGACTGCAGAAGAGCATTGCTAGCTAGTCCAGAGATGGTGACAGCACTGCCTTTTTGTTGTCTCTGTGAATGGCACACACACTTCCCTGTGTGGTACAGAACCCTCATGACAGTGGAAGCACAATGTTGCGTGCTCTCTATGCCATACTGCTCATGCTCAAAGATGCTCAGATGAGATTCTACTGACAAGGCTGTTGTTAGTGATACCTGAAACATGCACATCCAAGTTGATCAGCAAGGCAGTGTAATTCTGCCTGCCTTAGCTAATAAGTAGTGGGCTGACAGACAGATGAGTTTAGCTCTTGGAGAATGCAATAATGATCCTGGAGTGCCTCAACATAGTAACAACTGTGTTTCTGTTACATTATGGAGTGGATAGATGCCAAAGGGAAACAGACGGGCTTGCATGCTTTCTGAGCCTTGCAGATGTGCTGGATGAAATCAGTGATGCTTGTTCTGGAGTCCTCCTTTGGCTGCCATGCTCTAGTCACTAGGATTTTGGCTGTTTGCACCTAAGATACATAGTGAGGTGCATATAAACACATGGGAAAATGGGAGGAGCACAACAGCGGGTGGAAGGAGCCTTTTCTACTGTCCAGCTACGCAGTTATTCCTGCTTCCTCCTGTGAGGGACACATGCCCCGAAGCACTATATGCGATAGGTAGGTTTCAGCTTCCTTCTGTGGTTGGTCAATATTAACTCTTTTCTGACCTGGTGTGTAAGCATACAGGAGAGAGTGGATAAAACTCTGCTTAAATGTTCTTCTCTTGAGCAAGGGGATTGTCTCTGCTTAGTGCGTATTTCTCTACACATAGCATCTGTTTGTGGTTGAACTCCAGTGGACTTGCCTGCTGCTCAAGAACTTGCTGCTTGTATTACACATTTGCAAACTGTGTAAGTTAAAATGATGGGAAGAAGCAACAGCACATTGTTGCTGCTGTTTTAAGCCTTTTACTGACTGGTTTGTTCTTTTATCTTGTGACTGCTACAACAGGAGGCAGGGAATTATCTGAGTGTTAACTGGAATTGATAACACTGCAAGGCTGATTCTCAACTAGAAATATGAGACCTTTTCCTTCCTTCTCAATATTTGGAGAATAAATCACATAGTATTGTTCATGGCAACTGTTCTCAATTGAACAGGTTGAAATTACTGTATCCAACAAATCAGGATAGCTAATAGAGTATATATGTAATAATAATAATATAAGAGATATAAAAAAATGCAATCTAGAAAATTCTGGTTTGGTCTTGAAGGAATGAAAACAGGAAAAACGTCTTTTCATAGTCACATAAAGATACAGTTTGAAGAACAATTAAGTTTAAAATTTGAGGGTTACCAATAGTTTCTTCAGTGAGCTTAACATCAGCAAATGTCTGATGTTCCCTTGCTATTTAAAGTCACTTTGACACAGCATCAAAGTAAAATGATGCCTTGTTGTGGGATGCCATGATATTTCACAATAGTCAGATAGAAGTATGGACGTGCAGCCTCTCTAACCAATGCAGTGGCTTATAGCCAAAGCTGTGGAAGCTTTCCTAAAGCGCTTGGATTTGAACAGGTATATAAAAGATTATGCAAATAGAGAGGGATTGAATTTTGAAGAAATCACTTTGCCAAAAGGATTTAGTCATTTGACTAAATGGATCACATTTTATCTTTTGTGATTTTCTGTTACTAGCCATGAAGGAGGCTGTTGGTACTTAGTCTTTTTTGTATAACAACTCTCTATTTATTATTAATAGTTCCCTATTTATTCACCAGCTGTTTTATCTGCTTGAAGTGACTAACTTAACAGGATTTCAGGGTTATCGTCTTGTCAAACTGTACTCTTTAATTTTCAAGTGCTCTATATACAACAAACTAGACAGGAGATAGATGTATGTTGCCTGGATGAACTGTGGTATTTATTATATCATTTAATGGTCCTTACCAGTGTTAGCAATTCCAATTAAATAGGATTAAATCAGTCGTAATTATAAAGAAGATATTTTTCCTTTCAAAATTAAACGTATTTGCATAAAAAGTTAATGGAGCATTCACTGTAAAAATACTTACAAAATGTCTCATATGAATTCTCTAATGCCTGATGGTTATTTGTTAATATCATTACCTCTGCCACTTTTGTCATTATTAGTGTAGTTACAAAGGTAAGCCAAACCATGTGGTTACTTGAAAACTAACATAATGAAATATTTGTAGTACAGACTGTGCAGTGCACATTGAAATCTAATTTTTAATTAATTTTATGAACATCACTATGACAACAGAATACCGTGATTTTGAGCTGTCATATGTTCTTTCTAATCTTTGGAGTATAAGCTGTTAATCTTTGTATTTTTATCTGGTGAGGAAGAAAGGAGGAAATTTCTCTCATCCTTATCATCCAGAGATGGAAGACACGGAGTTTAAATCAGAACTGTCTTGCCATATATCTGCGCACATTATATCTGAATTTGGCCTAGTCTGACAACCTGACAGAAACCACCGAGTGTGACGAATGTGCTGCAGAACAGAAATAGAAACCCATCCCAAACTCCACAGAGCACAGCTCCCTCATATCCCGACTGGGGAAACTGCAGTAACAGCATTTTAGATACATTAAATCACTGAACGATTCAGGCTGATCAAAACTCTACTGCTCTCTGAAGCAGATAACACAAACAAGCAGTCCTGTAAGCTCAGCTCCCATTTGCAGACAAAAAGTCTAAGCAAGCCCAAGATCAGAGGCGCTCCGGGACAACCTTTCCCGCTGTAAACAAAGAGCAACCATTC
This sequence comes from Charadrius vociferus, assembly GCF_000708025.1. Lineage (NCBI taxonomy): Eukaryota > Metazoa > Chordata > Aves > Charadriiformes > Charadriidae > Charadrius > Charadrius vociferus. The sequence continues at coordinate 5,070,313 of NW_009646736.1, read as the reverse complement.
CTTCAAACTCTGCCCAGATTAATCCCACATGTTACAGCTTCAGGCTTTCTCTATACCTTCCTCTAAAATGCGCCCCCACCCCCCACTCTCCCACCCCCCTTATAAATTCCTCTGTGTTTCTACCACTGATGGAGATTATATCCACAGATGCCACTAAACTTGTGATTTCAGCTTAGGTGCTTGAATCAGCTACCTGCCATCATCAGCATTCTTGAGAGGTGGCTTCTAAGAATATCTTAAAATCTCAAAGCATGTGCTTGATAGCCCCGTTCCCAGACCGTTTGTGATTAAGTAAAGGGAGTTTCTAAAACAGTGCAAAGCAGAAGTCCGTTTGAAAAGGCAACAGTCACCTGCTAGAAGTAACTTTTGCAGTGTCAGATTTCTGTAGCCAGAATGATTCAAGTCTGTTCTTGATTTGAAATAATTTATGAGACCATAGGCTTAAAAGACTGCCAAAAATGAACCCTAGAGGGAAGTACAGGTTAATTAGAAATACTCTGACACATGCTAGAGAAAAACAGATCTGAGGACATAGGCAATTGATAGACAGTCTGTTTGGCATTGATAGACAATAGTTTGGGCATCAAGAATATTTATAAAGAAGGTCTGGAATACATAAATACAAGAAACCTCTTCCAGATTGGCTTGTCTTTAAGGTCTGCTTTGAGACCTCTCAGGGAAATTATGCCTGAGAGAAGACAAGTGGTCTCAGTACTGTAACACCTTATGAGATACTGGTTTTGTCTTTGAAATGCTGGTTTTGAAGCCTCCGCAGTCTGGTGGAGATAGGCATAATGAAAGCCTGTGTTTCAAATTAAAAACCAAGTATGTTTAATACATATTAAATCACACATTTTAGTAGAAGGATTCACTATTAGAACAAAATGCACAGAGAACTTGTGGATTACTAGAAGCTTTTACATAAAACCTGCCTGCCTTTAGAGAACATACAGTATAACATAATGCAAGAATAACGAGATGACTTTCTATGACTTGGGTTGCGCAGGAGATCAAACTAGGTAAGTGCTCCTATATGACCTTAAAAATCTACAAAAAAAGATGGGTGAAGGATCAAGATAGTGCTATTCAAATTTGTTGCATGTTAGGCATGGTGACATATCCATAACGGAGCCTGGGAAGGTTCAAATTACACATCCCCCTAGCTTCAAAAGTCTCCACAGAAATATTGAAAGTGAATACCATAAAATAATTCTATTCAGCAGTAAGGATGTGAAATACTAATTAATGGTAACCTTTTATTTCTCATGGGCAGATCTGCAGTGGAAGTCTGGGCATATGGCAGAGAGTCTAACAAATATGCCTCGTCACTCCCTCTACATCATAATTGGGGCTCTCTGTGTAGCATTTGTCCTGATGCTGATCATTCTGATTGTGGGAATATGTCGCATCAGCCGCATTGAATATCAAGGCTCTTCCAGGCCAGCCTATGAAGAATTTTACAACTGTAGAAGCATTGACAGCGAATTCAGTAATGCAATTGCTTCTATCCGACATGCCAGGTTTGTTCTGGGGATGGTAATTTAAAAGAAATCTGTTACAATGCCTAATTTCAGTCCATGCATAGTGCTTCTAACTGCTGTTGGCAGAGAATGTGCTGCTTTGCTGTGAAAAGACAGGATCACCAGCATTGCTCGTTGTCCTTTTTTGATCCCTGTTCTGTTCTCCTCTGAAGTGCGATAATCCAGCACAACTTCTTGAAAACAGGGAGAGTTATTCTGAATTTATTTGGTGTAACTGGTGAAGAGGGACAGATGCAGAATTTTTAGCCTGTAAGATCTTCTGTTTGGGATGTATATATTCTTTAACTGATGCATACAAGTAATTTGATTAGATAGCAAAGGCACATTGATTTTTGTGACTAATTTACCAGATTATTTAGTGACATTCTCTTCAAATCACTCATTTTTGTGCTCCTGTTTGCCTCAGAATTAGGATCTTTCTTGCTTGCTTTCCTAGAGATAGTAATCTTTTGAATTTTAATCTTAATGGAGCACTTGCAAGCCAGGGCATTGAGTGTTAGACTAATACAGAAGTAGGACTGGAAGGGATTTGAGAGCTCATGTAAGCTGTTGCACTGATATAGCATTAATTATACTTAGCTCACTGACAACAATTGTGTTTAAAAAACTCCAAAGCAGTTGAAATGAGAAAGGGTTTTCCTAAAATTCAATCTGTATTTTCCTTGCTATGAATTAGGCAGCTTCTTTCTCACTGCTCTTCAGGTTGTAAGGAAGCATAATTTATCACGGCTCCCTTTATAGTAATAATGTGCATCAGGTGTTTTTCTCCCCCCCCCCCCCCCCTTTTTTTTATAATAAAACAAACAAAGCAAAACAATCTCTTTCTTCCCTAGACTCAGCTAACCCATTCCTTCAATATCTCTTCCTGGATCATGTCAGCTTTTTCATTGTGTCCCTGAGACACACCCCAGATTGTCTTTCTCTTTTTTTGAAGGGTGTTCCCCAACTGGAAATATTTCTCCAGATGAAGGTTTCCTTGTACCAAATGAACTGAGTAATCACTTTCTGTATTGTATTTATGGTATTTCTGTTCTTACATCTGAAAACGAAACCTGCTTGCCTTTTTTTTTAATTTGCATAACATTAGTGACTGATGATTTAATTTTGTAACCTGTTAGACCTTTTCCTCACCCCAAGATCCTTTGTGCCATTTTGCTTCCTAGCCAGTATTATTTTTTCTGTATTTGACATCTCTCTTAATAGGGTAGAACTTTCATTGTTGTTGTTCCTTTTTCCCATTTCTTCAATTTTGCAAGTTCACTTCAGATTCCAACAAGAGTGTTTGTGTATGTTGCCATTAAAATGCTTTTTAAAGAATGAAGACATTCCTGTGCATTGACATGCAGACATGCATGCATATTGGTTGGTGATTGCTGGTAATTCATTTTCCGAATACTCCGGTTCTGCTTCAATACAAATTAAACAGATTAATTTGTGCCACCACTGAAGTCGTCAAAGTTATCTGAAATAGATGAGGACTTCCCACGGACTCAGTTAATCACATAGTAGCTTTGGGCAGTAGCTCTTTAAACTGTTCCAACTAGATTTACAACGAAACATTTGTTCATTGTCAAAATATATTAGTCAGTAAATATTTTAAAAAGAAAGATGTGTACAGATGATTTAACATAGCAACAAAATCAGTGTTCTTTTAAGTCCTCCTTTGCCACTTAGCCTCACATTTCTTCCAGTAGGAGCTCAGCATCTCCGCACCACACATATCCTGAGAACTCCTTTTTCCTTTAGTAGTGTAGTGGGAGAGGAGGGAGTTGCTTTATGGCCCATAAAAAGCCTTACAGTTTTTTATTATTTGGCCTTTTGAATGTTTACTGTTATGTACTATACATCTCCCAGGGTGGAGAGCAAGGTGCAAAAATAATACTGCTAATCTTTCAAATTAAACACCTCCCTCCTGCTACTGGAGCAGTGATGAATGTGTCAATCCTGATCAGTTACTACTCGCTGAAGTGGTACTTCGTGCTTCCCCAAGGACTGGAATTGGTCTCCTGAGGAATAGAGTGAAACAGCTGGGTTTTCTTACTTACTTCTTAAAGCAAATTGGGCAGCTGTCTATCTAAGGGTACCAAGGGGAAGTGTACCAGCAAGGCAGGATCTTTTTCATCTGAATTTTCCGTCTTTTGTAGTTTCACCGGCAGGTAATGGAAATGGTAAAAGCTTTCCCGTATGAAACCTTTCAAATCTTGGAAGTTGAGGTAGTTCAGGTCTTTATGGCTGCTGTATAGATTACTCTAAATGTATCTCTGTTTATTACTGAAGGCAAAAGTTTAGAAAAACAGGTTTTCATCAGGGTTTAATAGCCTCTGCAGAAGTTCTTAGACTCGGATATATTCATGATGGTTTTTCAGATCCATATTATGCAGTTAAAAATTATATTATTGGAACCTGTCAGCAAAGGGTTTCCCTATCTTGGGAAAGGTGTTTCTACTTAATGCAAATAAATGTTTTCATTCCAAATAATTCTCTGTGCCTCTCAGACAATGGATGCCTTATAAAAATCCAAGATAGAGCTGCCAAGTCAGGTAATTCACAGAGGTTTAGTGGGAAGATTATTGTGTTTATTTTGGTTTCAGGAAGAAATAAACCATTGCTTTGGTCATTTCAATCCTGGAAAAAGAGCACAACTTTTATAGTTATTTTTGCATAAACTTTTAAATCTGTATATTAAAAATACCAAGATCTGAATTTTCAGAATTGCTATATTTAAGAGACCTACTTTCAAACAATAGATTCTCAGCATTTTCTTGAAATCATTCCCTTTCCCAGTTAGATACTTAACCTTATTAGCAATTTTGGAAAATGGAGGCCTAAGGAATAGTGAATAGATTATTTTCTTTAAATGTAAGGTTTATGTTAAAGTCACTAAATGTCCTGGGAGTGTAGGTGCCTGTTGCATACTCAGTAAATGACTTTAAAATTACGTGTTTATGTTTCTCAGCAGATCTTTTTCTTGATAGCTTTTTATAATTTGGTCTTTGCTAACCAAGGTACTTGCTGTAGGAGAAAACGAATGTGCTCAAGGATCACAACTAATAAATGTCTACTTCTAGGGAACGTTCTTAGAATCGGCAGATCAGAACTAGATAGTTTTACAACAAACACAGCTCTCTTTAGTATCCATTATACAGAGAGTAAATAGACACTCCTTTTATGTTAAAGATTATACATTTTAAAGAGAGACTGTAATGAAATAGCTGACCATTGGCTACGGCAACCATAAGACATAATTGAATTGGAATCAGGATCTGTTGTTGAAACTATCTGGATCGTTCACTTTAGAAAAGCATCCACACTGAACTCATAAAATAGCTGCTTACAGAGGCTGTACATTTTTTGTATGTCTAGATATCATTAGCAGTAGACTTCACGCACTACTTGCAGTGTGGTTTCTTTAATTTTAACTTTCATGTGCTGACTCTTCTTTTGTCTATGTGCAAGTTGAAGAGTCTGCTTCATCAGACTCTGATTAAGTCATCTTGTCACAGCAGGGTAAGCTTCTCTCCACTGTACATTCTCCATGTTCCTGTGCTTGAGTGGGCTGTGTTAGATTGACACGTCCTAAGCTTCCAGAATGGGACGAGCTTCAGCACATGCTCATTTCTTACCATTTCCTGACATAGACTTCAGTGATAAGTTTCAGTCAGCTACCTCTTTGTGAAAGTGTGATCACATGCACAAGTACTCTGAGCTCTACAGCACGTGTCAATGGCTTGGTCCTCTGCCAGAGTCTCAGCTTTGTGGGAACTCTAGGATGACACTTCAATTATACTGAGGAACTCTAAATAGCACTTGCGCACATCGCCTTTTCTCTGAATAATGCAGAGGCAATTATTCTTCTCATTATTCTCCTCCTGTGGAGGCAAAAATAATCCTTTCCTTCTGTGGGTATGCCTTTTTTTTAAAGAAAGAAATCTAAAATTCTGGTCTTTTCTTTCTCGTTTAAACTTTATTTGTGGACTTCTTATACTAGTCGCCGTTTTAGAACAGAGTAGTGACACGTGGTTTCTTTATTCTGCTTCTGGGAAAACTCCAGCCTATGCCGCAGAAATTGGAGGATACCATTTCCTTGGAGTTCAGCTGTCGAATGTTCTCAAAAGTCTTCTCCTTGAATGGAATTGTTGATGTTAAAGGCTCTCTATGATTAGCCATCTGTAGAAATGTCCTTCTAAGGAAATCGAGGGGCAACCCTGTTCCACATCTGAAGTAGAATTTGCAGTCTCTCTCACACATACATATATACACACGCATGGAGCTGCCCGTGCCAAGAATTCCTACATTGAATATATACTGTCCTCAAAACTATCATGGAACACTCAGTCTCTCTTAGTCAAGTTGCACAGGTTTCTCTTATTCAATGTTTCATCACAAAGTATATTTTCTAATTCTCATGTCATTTACCTGACTTTGTGATCATCCCTACGCCACTGAATCGGTGTCTCTTGCAGATTGCATTGGTAATTGTTTTCTTTTATGTCATCCATTAAACAATAAAATAGCATCCTTGTGCAATCCTGCTAGATACACGCCCATTGAACTAAGATGTCCCATTTAACAATTCTGTTTTGAGTCATCCAAGGTTTGTGTTAACTCTGTTTAATGTTATGAGCAGGGACTGGCTTCTGAACCGCCTGATCAAAGCAATGTGGTCTACCAGCTAGATGGTTCAGCCAGGCCACAAACAGCTAGCACATGTGCTGTGGTCTTTTCTCAGTGTTTTCTAATTAGGGGCACATGTCAACCCTGACCTACACAAGAGAACAGTATTTGTACTGCTTCACTGTCTGCAAAAAAACCTGTGTTCTCTACCTGTCAGAAAGGGCAAAATTTGACTTAAATCATTGGAGAATGTTCACATTGGTTTTTGTATCTATGCAAAACTATTTCCATTGAACCCTTGAGAATCTCCTTGATGGAGGAGGGTGATTCAGAATTAATTGTTGCCTCTGATTTAGTAAGATGCCATAACTTGATTCCTTCATTCAATTCTTGGAATTTTGTCTCATTTACAGAAAATCAGGTTTATCCATCACAATGCTGACGAGTGAACATGGCCTGTCTGTATTTATTAAAGAAAACTACAGAAGAAAGCAGACATTCATACATGGAAATGTATCTAGTGTGTCCTTATTGACAGCTGAAGTACTTTGAAAAAAATGAAATTTCCGCCATATATATCATAATGCTTCCAGCCATTTTATTTTTGTCAACAATTCTAGATCACTGAAAACAGCCAAGAATTAAATTGGAACAGTAAGGAAGTTGCAGAAAAACCTTGAAAAAAAATCAATTTAATTTTGGTTTGGTCTAAATATCCTCAAAATCTTAATTTTCTGAATCTCACCTTCCAGTGTGCACAACTTAAATTAATATAGACTTAATATGCTACATAAGAAGGGGATACATAGAATCCTTAGTGTGAATAACTATATAAATAAGTCTTTCTGTTTCTGTGTTTGTATTTTCTCTGATCATAAGCAAAGAAAACTTGACACTTTTTGCCTCATTTTCCTGTGATCCTTTTTTTTTTTTATTTAAAGCTCCTGCAATTGTAGTCAGAACACTATAGCAATTTTTCCACTTTCAAGTTGCATTTCTAGCACTATTTTTGTATCTTAATAAATGATCAGAAGGGGTGATAGACTGTCTATGCAATGCAAAGCCACCGAAAGAAGTTCTGGATGTGCCAGCACTGGGGTCACAGCGGGTCCCTGCACAGGCAGGTACAGCCTGGTTCTTAGCAGTGATGGTTGACTAGGAGGAGCACGCTCTTGCTGGTGAACATTTGCTAGATTAGCGTGTTAATGTGGCATTGCAATATCCTAACTGCCATTAATTTTGCCATTGTTGCAAAAAGCGTGCAGCATGTTGGTAATTTAAACGTGCTTCTCAACTGGATGTTTGGTGAGCAAAGACTTCAAGTTCATTTTTAAAATGCTTTGTCCACAGCTTGCAACTCAATTCCGTGCACAACTGTTGCATTTCCAAATGCAAATGTGACACATGTTCAGTTTTGGGCGCCACAATATAAGAAGGACATTGAGGTGCTGGAGAGGGTCAACAAAGCTGGTGAAGAGTCTTGAGAATAAGTCTTTTATGGGGAGTGACTGAGGGACTTGGGGTTGTTTAGTCTGAAGAAGAGGCTGAGGGGAGACCTCATTGCTCTCTACAACTACCTGAAAGGAGGTTGTGGAGAGGTGGGTGTTGGTCTCTTCTACCAAGTAACAAGTGATAGGACAAGAGGAAATGGTGTCAAGTTGCGCCAGGAGAGGTTTAGGTTAGACATTAGGAAAAATTTCTACACTGAAAGGGTTATAAAAGACTGGAACATGCTGCCCAGGGAAGTGGTTGAATCGCCATCCTTGGATGTATTTAAAAGCTGTCTAGATATGGTGCTCAGTGACATCGTTTAGAAGTGGGCCCGGTAGAGTTAGATAACAGTTGAACTTGATGATCTTGAAGGTCTTTTCCAGCCATAACGATTCTATGATTCTACGATAGTTGTCTGTTGTTTGTTTATTTTTTGTAAATATACATGACCTGACCTTAATGTTGGTTGTTAGAGCAGGCTCTAAAATAAAATTCTGGCCTTGCTGAAACTGTATCAGTTTCACTCTTGCCTTCCACAGTCTTCCTATATTGTGATACTGCTGAATTCCACAACAGAATTCCTGCAGCCTTTGATGAGGAATCTGTTTCTTGTTTGCAAGATTTTTTTTTTTATTCTATTTGATACACATATTTCAAAAGTCACAGTTCAGATATCTAAACTTCTGTACTTCTGGTATGTTGTGATACAATTTAGAATTTACCAAGGCTCTCTGGATTTGTTTCTGACTGTGTATCATAACTCAGTGGGTTGTTGCCGTTAACTCACTCATACTTCTGTTTGTCACCAAAAGCTTTCTTTTGTTTCCAGGTTTGGCAAGAAATCCCGACCTGCAATGTATGATGCAACCCCCATCGCTTACGAAGATTACAGCCCAGATGACAAACCTTTGGTTACACTGATTAAGACAAAAGATTTGTAATCTAGTGTATCTTTTTTGGATTATTTTTCAAAAGGATGGGCTACTAACCTAATTTAAATATTTTTAAGAAAGCATAAGTAATTTAAACCATTAGATGCTTCAGAATTTTCTGTAGAATATTTAAGAACCAATTTTCTGCAGCTTTTAGTTTGGAAAAATATTTTAAAACAGAATTTGTGAACTTCATTAATTACATTTTAATGTACCTTAAGCTCTATAAACTATAAGCTTATGATAGTGTGTGCTTTTTTCTTGGTAGACACTATTACTAAACCCAGATGAGTTTCTTGTGGTTGTTACAGAGCAGAAAACAATAATTAATGAGGAGTTCTTTATGACATGTCAGTGCCAGCTTTCTCAGTAGAGGTAGGAAAAATGTGAAGCATATGATATATAATATATCCATTAATTAAAAAAAGTCTAAAATGTTTGTGTTGTGAAAAAGAAACTAGTAAGAATTATTATTCCTAATCTGAATGAATTAGCTTTTGCCTTATTCCATGCATGGATAGATAACCTATTTCTCCATTATTTCCTGAAAGTTGCTGAAACATACTCTTGAGTTGATGTTTGACATTTTTGTAATAGTATTCAGGCTAGGCCTTGTATAATAATTAAAGTGCCTCTTGAGGCAAAGTAAGGGCATGATCCTTTAAACATTGAAATCAATGAGAGAACTTCCATTGACTTCAGTGGGCATGGGATTGGATCCTACAATTGGACTGAATCTATATTTTTCTTTAAAGGTTAAAGTTTTTTATATTGTGAGTAAACTAAGCATATGGTTTGGGTTGTTTGTTTCCTAAAGGTTGTTGATGTACAGTATCGTTTCATGAAATATTGTGTATTTCTCATAGTGCTTCTTATTTAGGATCAGTATGGGGTTTTTGTGGCTGTATTTGATTGCTTATGGGCTTCTTAAAATTCTTGCTTATTTCAGAAAATATTGAATAAATGTTATCAAGTGAAGATTGCAGCTGTTTCTTTTGTTTTACTTCATTTGAAAGTGCAAGGTTATCTATAAAGTTGAAAGAAGACATTCCAGCTGTTAATTTGAAAAGGAAAAAATTGACTTTATTAACAAGGTAATCTCTCAAAAGTGAGACAAATATAGCACTGGAGTAACGATGCAGCCCTGCAGTCCAGGCCATATGAACCACAACCTGTTCCTGAGTGGATCGACTGCAAATCCCAGCTCAAAGTTGTAGCAAGAGTAAGTTTTTGTTGCAGAACAACTTGTTTATGTGAGTAGGCTTGATCTGACTTTGTGTTTCAAAGAGGCCTGCCATTGGGGAAGCCAAGACCACATGGCATAAGGGCAAATTGCTGTAGCTACCTATAGATCCTGCTGTGTGGTGCTGTGCTAGGGCCAGTCAGCACTGGTATATTACAGGCACTGAAGGGCTAAGCTCTGGTTGACCTCTTAATGTTGGAAACTCTTGGAATGCATCCAAAATCTTTGCATTTCACATAAATAACGTTTCCAGACAGAAAAAAGATGTTCCCAGGAAAACACAAGCTTCTGATCACCTTTGTGTGAGGACAGCCATTGTCAAAGGCAGTCCTTCCCTTTTCGTGCTACTGCTGACATCTCCAGACCCCAGATCGGCCACTAAAACCAGACATAATTAGGAACTATAAAGATAAGAAAGTTGCTACTGGTTTTACTGTCTTGTTTAGGTGGGCAGTGTGCATCTCGTATATTACTTTTAATTTTGAATTTCGTTATTATTGCTGCTTCTAGTTACAGTCACAGCAATTGAATTATTTTCCACATCTTGCACAATTAGTGTTGACAAAAGGCAGACAAATTACTGTGAATCAAGTTGTTAGTGTTGCTAAAATGTAAATTTTATTGCGATATTACATTCTAGTTAATAATTTAATCCCAACCCTCTCCAAAATAAAAATGGAGAGTATATGCACCAGATACAGGCCAAATTTGAAATGTCGTAAAGGAAAGCAAATGAAAACATCTTTCAGTGGAACTGTTATCTGTTAGAGAAGCACTGCTCAAAGAGTCTCTGACTGTTAGGAATGGCTAACAGTGAATAAGCAGGTTTGTAACACCGTGCTGTGTTTGAGTTATGGAAATGCCAAATGCATCTCAGAAATCCAGAATACCTTTCCTGATATCCTGTATCTGCTACCATGGGCTTTCAATGACATTGGCCCAAGACAATAATTACTAGTAAGAGACCTACAAAAACTAGATTCAAGCCTCCGTTTCATTCTTCAGGCATAGTTTTTTTATGACAAACATTCTGCAATTGCATCTGATGGCTGCCAGACCAGCTTCAGTGGTACAGTTTGCTGCTGCTGCTTTATTCCAGGTATGGAAACTTTTGTTTGTGGTGACTTCCAGGAGTGTTTTAAGAATCCCTTAGAAAGAAGGGCTGGGAAGAAGCTATATCCTATGCTGTTTTTTGTAACTTGTGTGGAACAGGGGCAAATACATTGGTCTTATAATTGATTTGTTAATGGGATGAAAAGAAATACTAATTCTTCAGAGTTTTCAGCCTTTTCAGTGGTAAAATATTGGTTTATCTTCGAAGATCTACAAATCTATATAAAGCACGGAACAAGTGACTCCGTTCTAGGGAATATACATATTCATAGTCCATATTTTACAAGAGAGTCATTGCAATGAGCAGAAGCCCTTCTGCATACAAATCACACCTTGGTAGTGATTCTTGACCATCCTATATTTCTCTCAAGTGACTGACCTGAAAGATAAGTAATTTGTGAGGAGCTATTTTCCTGTCAGCTTGCAGCCTCTAGCTTCTGTAAATCATCCTGTGCTTCCCGTGAACTGTGCTTTGAAAATTACTTTTGCTCCTTCCAATTTATTTTATTGAACTCTGATGGCATGTTATGCATGCACTATGCCTGTATCCGTGCACTTCTGAGATACTTGTGAAGCACTGCACTGCCTGCCAGATGGAGCAGCCCTCAGATCCGGAGGGAACAAACCCATCCTGAGCTTTTACCCCAGCTCTGAAGCTGCTAGAACAAGCTGGTTACTGCCTTTATATGCCAGACCATGTCTTTCTGAGGATATATGTGAATGCAGACAAAGGACACTGATTATTCCATATCCTTTTCCCATACCAGAGGGGGTTTGTTCTGTACAGGGAACAAATATAACTATATAGCAAATACCACCTGCTGTTAATATACTACATATGAGGGTTTTGCTGTAAATCATCCAGATGCAGAAATGGGGAACTGCATGTGCTCTTCCCCCTGGCAACAGACTAACAGCCTCCAGCTCCTCCTGCAGATGAGGACAACTGTCTGGGCTTGTCATTAACCTCCAGTACTTGTGCAGTCCCTAACTTTGGACCTTTTTATTTCCTCTTCCCTCTGGAAATAAGAGAACTCCCTGAGTGTTTTTCTCCCCAGCAGCATAGACATGTATTCTTACATGCTTCTTGGGGTTGTGTGAAACTTGCAGTTACAGCTCAGAGTTGTGATACATGTGCTAACAGGGAAGTTCCATGGATTCTGGATAGAGTCAGTCTGAAATGATGAAGACAGCACCCCTGACCCTGGGGTTGGCCTAATTGCAGTATGATATAAATACAAGGCCCAAGGGAAGAGTTGAGCACAACAGGTAGAAAACACATGTTGACTAAAACCATAAAAACTATCCCCATTAAAACCTAGGGATGTGACCCTAACTTTAGCTAAGAAAAATTAGACCATTGCCACAGCTTCAGCCTCTCTTTGCACCTTGTCTCTGGGAGGTGCTTTGGGCATTGGTGTGCCACCTCTGTGGCTGGGTGGGGGCCTCTCTGTCTCCACGCCAGAGGGGAGGGTGTAGCTGAACCCTTGGGTGACCATGGCTGGAAGAGAAGCCTTGGTCCCCCACCAGGACCAGTTTTCAGTAGCAGACCTTGTACTTGGGAAGAAACTGGATATCCATCCTTTCACCTTCTTCCAAACGGTGAAAAATGGTGTTGCTGAGGGGCGTGGGTAGCTTGTGAGGCAGGCAGGGTTCCTCTGCCAGCGCAGGAGACCGTGTCCCCATCACAGGGGGCTCATTGCGGTGTGCTGCGTGTCCCTGCGCTGCTCCTTGGGCGAGGGGCCACGGCCTTTCTGCCCTCTGGCACCAAGCCATCCTCCCGCTTTGGAGACCCATTTGAACCCCCCGCGATGTGTCCCTGTGCAATGCAGTGACAGCCCAGGCCGGGCAGGCGGCAGCAGAGGCTGGGAGCAGGCGGTGGCACTGACATTCCCCGGGTCGCGGATGAGACTTGTTTGCTCTTAGTTTACCCTATTTCTGTTGGCAGAACTATCAAATGGGGGCTCAGGGGGAGGCTAACGGCCAGGGGAGAGCTGGGGGAGGCGCAGGTGGTCTGTGAGGAGTTGGGGGGAGACCTGAGGCACCCCCTGTCACGATTAACCCTGTGTGTTGTCAGTCCAGGCTGGGTAACATCCCGCACCAAAACCACCCATCTGATTTTGCTGCAAATATCACCAACTGGTACACTGGTGTGAGGGAAATGAGAGCTGAGAAGAGATTTAAGCTCAGTAAAGCACGTCTTTGAATGGTAAAAGTCTCTACGTGCTCAATTCCTTTGAAAACAATGGGAGTTTGAAGATGGTATTTGTGACCTTTTGGGGAAAATTGGTTTGGTGTCTCTCTGAATCTAAAAATATAAAAAAAAAATCTGACCATAGGAGTATCTAGCACTACAGCAAACATTGCTTACTTCAGCAAAGTCTCGTGAGGTGAAATTTCAATCACAGCATTGATGTTTTCATCTTAGCTCAGCTTTATTTCTGGAAATGGCTTGGCTTTTCTCCAGCCGGGCTTTGTTGAGAAATGCCTCTGCAGATGTGACATTCCTGAAGACGTATAGTTTCTCTTTTGATAGCAATAGACACCTGATGAGGAATAAATTCAATGCCTCTGAATATTATTCTCTGTTGTGGATGGCTCAGAGGAATTAAACAGCCCCTCCTCACTTGTGTTGCCAGAGTTATGCTTACTGGGAACTCCTTTGCCCCTTCATGTGGCTAAATCCTTCTGTGTCCAGAATTTCTCTGAGATTCCCTTCTCATTTTGCCCACAACTGCTCAGCTTTTGCAGTACAGACCAGCACACTGCATCAGAGCAAGCTGTGCCCCATCCTTAATAGCTGAGCTAATCCAGCCCATTCTCCCCTCAGGTGCCCAGTTTCTGTGTGAGCTGTTTGTTGCACGGTCAGCTTTGGGAACCTCTTCTTCTTTCCCTGCTGTTGTGTTTCCAAGCTTTGTGTGCTACTCAGTACTGACTGGGCTGAAATCTGCTATTTGGGTGTTACTCACATATTCCTCCCATATTCCTGACCTCAGAGGGAGTGCAGAAGTACGGGCCTCCCATGGACCACTTCTTCCTGCTTGAATGTGGGAGGCAGATGAAAACCAGTTTAATTCAGGAAAGGGTTTAGTCTCTCAGGCCATTCCATTCTACAGATAGTAAAAATAAAGAGTGTGTTATCAAGAGTTAATGAGTTCAGATAGGTTCCTAACATAAGAAATGGGAGCCTCAGGGTAGTCCAGTGCGTGCCTAAACCTCCTCAAACATGTTGGCTACTGTGAGGGGATGCACTGTGTTACAGCTTTCAGGGAGCTTTTATTTTATAACAAAAAAAAAAAAATAGGGTGAGGGATTGTTTGTTTAAAATATGTTTTATGTCTTGGAGTCTATGAACCCTGTGAAATCCTCTGTATGAGCAGATGAGCAGTGAGAGAAAGGCAAAGCACTTGGTCAGTGCCAAATGAGAGATATGGAGCCGATCTGCTTTATCTCCTCTTTATAAGTTTATCCTCCATTCCCTGAGATTTTGGCTGAGCATCCACCAAAATACTGTAGCTGTGTGAGGTCAGGAGGGATGGCTTAAGTCAAATTTGACTCTGAGCCACCTTTATGTCCATCTTAAACATCTCATCAGAGAGATGGGACTGGCCTGAGTCTGAAATCAGAGCAATCAGAATACTGCCGCTACCTGAAATAGCTGGAGGTTGCTACAAAGATGGGCAGAGTGCAATGTGCTCTCAGCTTTCACCAGCCCCTTCTCAGTCTGACATGCCAGTCGCTGGAGAAGGCTCGCTCAGAAGTCATCTTTGTACTTCCTGACTCTTTCCTCTCTGCTTGCACTAGAGGTGATCCCTCTTGTGCAACTTCTGTGCTGCAGAGCACCCGCTGTGGGACCCAGCATCTGAATCCTTTATATCCGTTTGCCCCCCTCGTATTTTGGAAGAGCTCCAATTAGGTGAAGGTGATTCCTTTTGATGGGAAATGGGTCAACCAGTGAAAACAAACAACACTTCAAAGTGGTCGTGCCACATCCAGCCCCATCTGGGCTCAGCTGGCTTCATTCCTTCTACAGCACAAAATGGATAACAAAAATGATCTCTCTCGAAAAGTCAGATTTCTCTGTTATTATGAATTCCAGTTCCAAATCCTCCTTTTAAGAAGTTTATGATAAGATGACTATTATAAATAAGCTTTCCCTTTAGCAAAGAATAAATCATCAAATAGGCTTTGTTTGGTGAGATCTTTGGCAAAGGAATGTAAATAAATAAGCTAACTGAATAAACTTCTTTATCTGATGTGCCGAGCAGAAAAGGCAGCAAAGTTAATCATTTAGGAAAATAAGCCAGTCTGCTGTGCTTGCTTCAATAACAGACCGGGAAGAGTCTAAGGGAAACAATCCGCTCTAGCTTGCTGACCCTGGACTTTTTGCTAGAGTCCCACAGACCAGGAAAGATCATGCTTATGTCTGGAAGCAATGCTGTCTCCTCAAGGAGATGCCCTTCAGTCTAGATTTTTTATTTGCTTCTTTTCCTGTGGACTGGTCTACTTCATTTCAGAGGTAGCTCCTTGCAACAGAAGAGATTTCTCATTATGATGCCAGCTGTGTCTTCACTTCCACCTCCTGGGAGCAGTACGCACACGGACAATAATCTGAATGTGCAGTGTCTTAAACTTCAGCCTCCATTCATGTTTTGTGCGTGTACGCATGTGATCATACCTGGATATCTGTCCACCAATGCTCAAAGAAATTGGAGTGTGACTGTTCTGATTTCACCACAGTTTTTTTATTGACTTACGTGAATCTGAACTGATCTGAAGTAAATCTGCCTGGAATCTGAGCCTATAAGCCAGATACAAGTTGTACAAGTTAACAAAAATGTATGTAGCTGCTATGGAAAGAGAAAATAACTTAATGCAATTTAGATGATTTTGGCATGTAGCAGCTGGAACTATGACTAGTTTGTTAGCAGAAGACTTAGTTCTCACCCCCAGTCATAATGGTTTGAAGGGTGATCACTCCTGAAAGGTATCTCATCATCCTTTGCTTTCTTCCTTTGTGCTATATCTTCTGCCTTGCCACTCTAGGGCATTAGCATCCTAGGGAGAAATTTAATCATTGGCACCGTAGATGAAGACAAGCAAGAAAAACATGAAAATTGGTCAATGAAGAGTTCTCGGCTGTGAATGTCTTTGGCAAGCCAGACCAGGATGACCCTATGACACTCTCTTGACACATCTATCTCTGTAAGTCTTTGATTGGTTAAATCTCTTCTTGACACATCTATCTCTGTAAGTCTTTGATTGGTTAAATCTCTTCTTGACACATCTATCTCTGTAAGTCTTTGATTGGTTAAATCTCTTCTTCCCATAAATGCTTTGGTTGATGAAAGACTGCATCCGGTATCACATCAGGACAGCAATATCTCAGCATGACATTGCTCAACCAGGACTGTAATGTTTAGTGCCTAAATGATGCATTAATAGAGGTGGTGGTCTGTAGCCTGTGTGAATGCCCCTTTTTGTCCTCAAGCCATGGCTTCATATTGTTACCTTGTTTCAAAATCTCAGCATTTGGCATAATTGCATTTTTGCCCCTTCTGGGGCATTTGAAATAAAAAAAAAATTAAACTGGAACTCTTCCCGAGGGGAAAGTATCTACCACTTCTAATAATAACAAAGATAGGACATGTTTATGTCAAAATATCAGCACAAGATGCTTCTGATGATAGTCAGACCACATGGATTTGAATGTATCCATAAGAAAAGAAGCAGCACAGCCTTGCTCCTCAGGCTGGTGGCTTGGGACACTTCCAAGGTTTGAGTAAAAGCCTTTGCAAACGCAGCAGTGGCATTGAGAGTGCTGTCCTACAGCTGTAGTGGGAGGAGACCACAAGAGATTCACAGCTTCTCACCATGAATCTCCTACTGATTATCAGCACAGCCCTTAAATTCACAGGGCGGCGATTTATTTTAATTCAATTTGCATGTAATTAAATTAATCTCCTATACACTAAGAGAGGTAATGATTGTCTCTGAAATGTTCCAAGATATTTTCATGAAAGATGCTAAAAAAAAGTTTCCCAAAACTTCCCATTTAGCTAATGGCTTACACTGTGTTCTAGTGCGCGTGAAATTTATGAATCTGTATGAACTCTAACAAATAAAATCTCAGCCAGGTTGAAAAATACAATCAATGCCCTGTTGAATCTGGAAACAACATTTATGACAGACCTTCACTGCCAACACTTGTATATTCTTTGCTTAGTGTATCTACCTTTGGCAACCAGCAATTTATTAAATACTATCAGGAAGGCTGCTTAAAAATAGCTATCCCATCTGATGGCTTAGCATACATTCTTGTTTTAAAATAATTGAATTATAATATTTACCTGCAATATCTTTCTGAGAATTATGTGTTATGCCCTCAAGCCTATGAAACCAAGATGTAGAAACTCAGTTCTTACCCCCTTTCATCTGCATATCTGACCACCACAAGCTTCAAAATAATGCTTTGGTAATGAGTATTAGGGCAATTTGATGCATGATAAAGCTCTGTTTACCCCAGCCACCCTCCAGAATGTTGGCTTTAGCTTCTCTTTATAAAAATAATGGCTCAAGTGTACAGTTTCTTCAGTCTCCTAAAAGTCAGCTTATTTTCTATACCGTGCCGAGACAGAAAGAGCATATATGACAGGTTCCAGTTCTGATTCTTTCTCCAAGAGGATAGAGCAACACATGGATAGAAAGCTGAAATCAGTTTTAACTTGCTGAAAACTTTGTGTTTGTAGATCCTATTATATGGCATTGGTATTTATTCTACAGAGCAGCCTGTAGCTGTTTGACTCACTATATTGCATTTGTCATGTGAAGAAGGCAAGCAGGCAATAACTGTCATGGTACAGAATAATTTCTTTCAAGGATTTTGTACCTAAGATGTGCTGTCCATAATGTCTTATTTGTGGTACATATGTGACACCAGTACCTCCTATTAATTTAATTTGAACATATATTTCAGTTGTTTTCCCTTTGTATGGCATATGCTGGAATGGTCTGTCAAAACAAAACTCGCAAAATGTCATGTAAATAAGAAAGGATCTGCTTTCACATGTGCCTATTATGCCATTCCACTTTCATCTTCCCATGAATTTGAAATTGCGATTGTTCTACATATAAAAGATGATGACCAGTTATTTTTATCTCCAGCACTCAGCACGCTGCTTTCCCTCCTTCCCCATGCCCTGTGTTGTCCTGCGTGAGATAAGGACAAAGCCTGGAGGAGATTTTTAGAGCGTTGAATTAGGTGCGGAGTTTATCAGTTTTCCTCTGTCTTTCACTCGTTTTATCCCCACAGAAAAAATAGTTTACAATTCCATGAAGATGCCTTAATTCCTGATAGCTTTGAAGAGTTGTTTTATTTTAATACATCCGAGATTTAAAATGGGGTAGTAAAGTAGCAGTATTGACAGACATGTTAGGTTTAAATCAAAATGTCGCACAGCTGTGATTTACTTCATGATATATGTTGCTGAATTTTGAAACATGTAATTTGGAATAGATTATTGAACAGTAAATATGGTGATGCTTTGATGACATTTTAAAGTTTCATGCAACACAGTACAAAATTTCTCTACAAATTTGTCAGTATTTTCTAATTTTGCTCCACTTCAGGGGACTTGAAAAGCAAAATCTCCCAACAAAACCACTAGCCTACCCTGGCAGTAGGGCTGGCCCTACCCATGCTTTTTCAATTGTTTTTCGAGAAGCTCTGATTTTGCATAAACAATATAGTCGTCTTCTCTTTTTCCATCTGACAGCACCTCACAAGAAGGGCAGAAATTGCGCGCAGAGAAATAATATCAGACTTCAAATTAACAGTTAAATGTGCTCTTCATTCAAAAGCAACTCAGCCTTGAGATTTCTGAGAATTCACTGTCTCTCTTTTTCTTTATGTGTCTTCTCTGATTTACATCCCTCTTCTTCAAACTTCAGTGTTAGGGGTGATTTACGAGTGCAATTTTCTGCGTAATATTCTGCAGCTATAGATGGCAAATCCCTTCCCTCAGCATGGGGATGTATTCCTCTTTGTTACAAACCAAAGAGGCACACATCCCTTAAATTTCTTTAAAAGGACAATGCTTAATGAGCTTTCTGAAAGGAAAAATGCAAATCCCATGTCATAATAATCCATCTCATAATTACACATAGACTTGTACATAAAACTTGTACAAAAACTGCTCCAGCTACATGGCATTGGCATTTTGTGTGAGATCCATCGAGCCCCTCTGACTGCCGTGGGTCAGTCAGTTTAACCCGTCTCTTGCTTTTAACTTGGAACAAGTTCCCAGACGGCGCTGCGCAAAGCGTGTGAGTCCGGCTGCATTGCTGTACTGGGGACTGCTCACGCTGAAATTTAAGCATGAGCTTAATGAAGGACTTTTGAGGTTTGCTAATTTTCTGTTACGTATTTTTGCCTCTTCTGGGGTCGAAGACATTTTACATGTTTATGGAGTTCTTCTCGGAGTTAAAAAACTCGGTGAAATCTTGTATGAAATATTGATAGCATCAGCCTTATGCCTTCATTGAGGGCTCTGCATTCACTCTGGTTCCTAAAAACTTAGAAAGGACTTGAGTCCCACTAAATTATTGTACATAAGAGGGTGATTCTTGGGCTTGCCTGGAAGATTTGTAAATCTATATTTACAAGCTCTGCAGGTATTTGCCAGCAAATCAGTTCACATCCACCCAGCAGCATATGTTTTAAATACCTTCCCAATGGTCAGTGCAGTGCGCAGGTCACAGACCAAGAATGAGGCCCACCACAGCCCACCTACCCATCCCTCTTTTCTCAATTAGGACTTAGGCAAACTGGAGCATGGTTTCACCCCTGAGGTCTGCCCTTTTTCCTGTCTCACACATTTTATAGTCTAGAACCACCGCACAGCAGGGAATATGGTGTCCCTCATCCTACAACGCTTTTGGTTTTCTGCCCATTTATGCGCTTTGACATAATCAGACATTAGTCTTTTGTCAGTACCAGTTGTTGATTGTGGAGGACAATGAGGTTATGTTAAACAAATGACACTGTTACAATTACACATCCTATTACACCTTTTGCCATGAACATCTCAGCAGTGTTATGTGAAAATTATCTGGTTTTAGCTGTGAGAGAAACTTTGTATGCACAGACGTTTCCGGGAGAATTAGGGCTGTTGTAACAGTGGCTCTTTACATCCCTGTGCTCAAGTTGGGGAAGGAGAAATGTCTCTCAGATTGCCACATAGTTGACCAGTCTCCTTATGCCTATGAATAACTAGTGGGTACGTGTCACTGAAATAGGAAGTGTGCCTTCTAGTAAACTTCCTATTTTTATTGATAAATTTGAGTAGTTGGAAATTGTGAAATCTAGATGGCAGGTTGCCAAACCTTTTTATCGCTATAGTGACGCTCTGTAAACAAAAATTTTGATCATAGACTGTCAAAAATCTCTTTTCTTGGTAAATTTTCTTACTCTAAGGGAATATCCAGTGCATACAAAATTGCTCCAATACTTATTTATCATCTATGATTATTGCTTCTGATTATTCCTTCCTTTTTATAATTCCATTGTCTTCAGTATTCTTTCTATAGACATGTTTCTCCTCTTGCTTGTTGTTAAAAATGACAAGTAATTCAAATTAAGTTCACAGAGTCTCATCTGTGCCACTCAGAGAAGAGTCATGGGCAGGAGCTATGGATTTAGTCATGGATTTGGTGTGGTGTAAAACTTATGTGGGATGATCATGACCTCTGTACATAGTTTTGAAGGTACCTATTTATCTCTATCACAGACGAAGTACTTAATGTTCATCAAGGGTAATTCATGAATAAAACAAATACAGTCAAAGTTGCACAGAGCTGACAGGGGTCTTAACTGGTCTTGTTTCAACTTCTTCTGGACCTAGGAGAGAATGAAGATGTAATTATCTGGCATGTCCCAACCCAAAGATTTTGTGCTGGTCATTTTCTGCTGCTTACAAGATTAATTGGTGCATTAAGAGTGGAGTGGGACTTGAGCTTTTTGGGTATGTTAATGCAAGATTTGCTGCTAGAGGCTGTCTGGGAAATGTCATTGTCCCTGCAAGGAGGTGTCTGGCTACCAGCTGTGTCACTGGCGCCATGGTGGGAGCGCTCCCGGGGCAGGCGAGGACTTCTCCTCCCATCCCATCTCTCTGGTCTTTCCTCTGCCCCCCGCATGTCATCATCGCCCCCAAACCCCGCTGTCCTCTGGCCTCCTCAGGCTCTGAGCCTCTGTTTTTTCCCCATCTCATCCTCCCGCCTCCCAGTCCCACTTCCTCTGTGGGGATCCCTTGGGACACACACATCCTGCGCTTCAACCGCTGTGCCCTGGGCTACCTCAGCCTTTCCTAGCACTGCGGATGGAGACAGGTGACTGCCAAAATGTCTCCCTGCACCTGCCCTGCCTTCCCCCCGTCCCCACGCCCGCGTGCCCCCCGCCTCCCACCG
>NW_009646736.1:5043082-5048764 GCF_000708025.1 Charadrius vociferus | reverse complement strand
CCAGCCCTCCCCCCGCAGCCCCGCTGCTGCTAAAATCCACAGATTCATCCTTTCTTTCCTGGCGCTGGTTAGGGAAAAAGGGGCACGGTGGGTGCTGAGTTGAGGGGGTTGGTAGCTCCGGAATGTTGACTTTGTGTTGGCCAGGAGGCTGACATCCCCCTGCCCCCAGCTCCGCTCGCTCACCGGGGGCTCCCCCGGCTGCAATGGGTGTCTTTATACTATGAATCAAACTCGCTTGTCCCTTTATTACCATACATTTTGTCCTGTGCAAAACTGATGCGGCGTTTTAAATCCATGCAAGACCTTTGCAGCAACCTCCCTCCCGCAGTTGTTGGCCTGCCATGGCTTTGGTGGTTTATTTTCACCGCTGCTGTGAGTAGGAGCGGTACAGGGCCAATGCGGAGGAGAAGTGAAACCAAATATCTGCCTTTCTAAAGGTGAGGCCAAAAGGTGAGAAGAAAAAAAGGCTATCACATAAATATGGCCAAATAGGTCACTCACTACCTGTGCGTTGCACGCATTTATTTAGTCCAGGCAACTTCCAAATCATCCTCCAAGTTATTTTTGGTAGAGGAAGAGAAGTAGCTATCCTGCTACTTGGGGAAGGTGGTGGGGCAGTTACAACTGAAGAGGTAAGCAGAAACACAACCTCTTTTGACACCAACACAGATCAGTAAAGACACCTGGTTGTGATGGGAGCCCCAGCAAGAGCTTCTCAAACAAATTGGAAATCGGGACTTCATTATACCTGCCAAGCCCATCCTGGATGGGTGGGAGAGTATGGTGTGTCCGAACCAGAGTGATCTCCCTTCCCCAGGATCCTTACTGCTGCCTCAATCTCACAAATCATTAACGCCACATTGCTTCAGGTTTATAGCATCTCCCGGTGCCATTTTCAAACACTTGCGATGAGGATAATGAGCCGGATGCACTGCGAGCAGATGCAGCCTCGGCTGAGCCACCTTTCGTGGAGCTGCACTCCTGTGTCTGCGCAATCACCCCACTGCACCTACAGAATCAGAATTAAAATGACTACCTAAACAGCGGTACTGCACCACAGGGATTATACAGTAAGCAAGCATGTAAATAAATTTCCCTTTCAATTTACCAAAACACAATACTGAAAGGAAATCAAGGACCTTTGGAGATATGTGGTCTGTGTTTTGCCAGTATTTGAATGAAACATCTTTGCTGTTGAACTGCTGCTACTTTGACAGCAACTGTGCTTTAGGCAGCTCCCAGGTAAGGAATGCAGAGCCAAATCTTTAGATGCTGCTGCACCTACCAAAGGGCAGGTATCTGCCACTCAGATGTAACCGTAATTTAAGTTGCTTCTCAATACCCCCTGGACCCTGCAGATGATTGAATCCCTTCAAAATCCAGGTTTCTGTTGTCAGCATTTGCAAACTGCCGATGCTCCGACGCTGCCCCGAGCTACCGCTTGCCTCCATCCCAGAAGCCTGGCCACGTCCTCCCCGAGCAGAGCACTGTGGCTCCCCCACGCCAAGTCTCCAAAGCACGGCACTGCCACGGGAGCTGGGAATCTCCAACCTGGGTATTTACTCTGCCCTATTGATATGACATCAAGTTGAGATCATGCCATCCTACCTAGTTTTGCCATCTGCAAGAGATCAAGTTCTACATAAAAAACATTTATTGTTAACTTGAATGTTAAAATAGGACAGTTGTCAAATAAAACAGTTTGAATTACTTGGATAGTGTATTTTGGGTTGCTTAGGCACAAAACATTGTTTCAGAAAGATATCAGAAAACTTGTACAATATATCTGGTGTCCTTCATCTAAGCAAGGATGCTGCATTTGCTTGGAGCAAGTCAATAACGTGTTTAAGAGTAAGAAGCATATTTAGATTTTGGAAGCGTGTTATTAATTACAGCACTTCACAGAACATTAAATTTGCTAACTAGGGAAACCCTTACTCTGCAAAAGCAAATCCAAGGTAAACCGAATTCTTAAGGGAAAAAAAAAAGAAAGATGTGTTTAATGACTTGTGTACGCTTTGTAAACTTGCGTAATCAAAAAGAGGATCTGGGAAACAGGACTTGCGAAGTCTGCACAATATTTGGGGAAGCAGCATTTAAATAACTGAATGACTCTTCTAGTCATGTTTCAGTGAGAAGTAATAGTGCTCCTAAAGCTAAATGGAGCTTCTGAAGTCAAATAATTCATTGAGACCAGCAATTAGACAATTTTAGTTAATTAAAAAGGCAATGTCTACAGTTAAAAAAAAAAGGAGTTTATTTTTGTTTTCAAATGCAGAGGAGCTATATTGCTATAAACACTTTACATTAGGGCATGAGGTGGTGCAAAAGGAAGAAAAACTAAATAACTAGGAGCCATTAAGAGGGAAAATATCCTGGAGTCACTGGAAATACTTCAAATTTACTATGTGAATAAAAGTGAAATAGGTCCTATTGCATCAAATATTCCCTTTTGAAACGCAAGAACTCCCCTGGCTCCAGTATTTCTGCCCTGTGAGCACAGAAGTGAAGGAGACTGAGAGAAGTTGGACCAACCTGTGTAATGCATTGCAGTCTTCGGAAAGAATTGTCTTAATATTAACTCATTACAACAAGAGGAACTCCACAATTTGGCACAGTAAGAGGAAAATTAATTGAACACCACCCCCCTACCCCGTATCTCCTTACAGGCACATTCTGGAACACAGTACATCCTGGAAATATGAATTTACACTATTTATTTAAGCAAAAGCAAAAGATCTCTGACTGGCTGGGAGCAGGACTTACCTAATGCAGCACAGCTTAGATCACCAATAAAAAATGGTGCTTGGATTAAAATATTAGAGAGTCTAGGTAAAAATGACCTCATCTTAGCGAGACTGACATGAAGTCACTCGAGTTTAATTGATCATTTCCTGAGCTGGGCTCTGGCTGGTGCCCCAGCCACCCCAGCAACGCCCAGTCCAGCTGAAAAGTGAGTTTCCCGCAGGGGCATTGCGGGGCAGGTCCAAAAAGGCAAAAGCGGGGCTGAATGTCCTGACATGGCCATAGCCCACACGATGGTGGAGTACTCCTGGAGACTAACCAGTGCGGCTCACTGTCTTTGCGAGGGGTAAGGCTTGGGGAAGGTGCTGGTGGGGCTTGGGGGGCTCACAGATTGCTTTCTAATCAACCAGTTTGATTTCAGAAATTTGCAATCAAGCTGCTCCTCTCCACTCATAAGCATATTCCCACCTTCCTCTCATACAACCCCAGCATGAATCCTACAGCATTCATTTTCTCTGTTTTCATATCCTTTTGGAAATTGAGTAAGCGACTGTTTCTCCTTGTTTGTTCTAATAGCATGCCACCCCTTTCACAGCAAACACAGATCTCCCCCCCAGTTGTTTAAGTTTGTATAAAAGTCGTGTAAACTAAGAGAGACACATCCTCCAGCTGGAGGGTTGGTCTCTCTCTGCTAATTGCAGATCCTGAACTTCCTTTGTGCACAGCTGCTGCTGACAGCCCGGGCCGTGCCTGCTCCCAGCTGGTTCAAGCAGCGATGGCGGGTGGATTTCCCTGGGTGGGAAGGACCCATGAAACCGCTCCAGAGTTCAGTTGAGGAAGAACGAGGCTTTTAGAAGATGCCCTTGTGTGGGAGCGTAAGCATCAGCCAGAAGAAACCAGAGGGTGACAGGGACACTGTGTTTGCTTGGCGAGTGGGAAGGGGAGAGCTCTGGTGGGCGTCTGGGTCAGGAGCTGGTGCAGGGTTAGTGTGTCCCTTCCTGGAGAGAGGACGGTGATGCATCCGTACATGAAGCTGCAAGACTTGAATCGCTTTAATGAGACCATCACTGCTAAGGGATGTTTGGTGAGGTGTTTTCAGAAATAATTTAAAAGTTCATGTTCATTGACGCCTCACTCTGACCAGAAGCAACCTCGCCCGGGTCCTGAAACGTGTCTCAGGCTGTTGGTCCTCGACACTGGCCTTATGGCAGAGCCGCCCTGCAGAGGGTCATGGTCTCTTCACAGGTGAACCTGATGCCTGGCTTTTTGAGAAGATGCCCTTAAGTATTGCTTTGCTATTTAAAGCACCGGCACCAAAATGGTATCACGCTTGCCCCTCGGGCTTGTGCGGCCACAGCAGGTTTGGGAGCCTGGCTGGCAGGCTGCGCAGGGTGGTGGGTGATGCTCGAGACAAGCATGACACACACTCCTCCGCTTTCTTAACAAATCTTGCCGGCACCCAAGTGTGAGGTGCTGCCCAGGCGGCTCCAGGTCAGCAGGGAGGGCTGGAGGCAGCTTCTGTGCCTGGAAAAATGTTCTTTGCTGCAGTTCAGGACCCTGCAGAGACTTTCCCTTTTCTGTGGCATTTCTGATCTCCACGGGGAAGGGCGATGCCTGTGTGTCCCTGCACAAGCCGGGGGCAGAGCGTGAGCATGTCCTTGTGAGCGCCGGGGCAGAGCCATGGGAGACCACCCACCCCACTGCTCCCTCCATTGTGCGTGGCAGCCGGGATGCAGCTCTGACACGTCTTAAAACGTGGCCCAAGCACCAAAGTCCTTTAAGTGCTTCTGGAGGTTTTGCCTTTAACCTCCTGGATAGCAAAAGAGGGCTCAGGTCTGTTTTTTTTTCTCTTACTGCTTAAAGGGATGTCCCATGCCGGCGTATGGTGCTGTTGGCCGACAGCTCTTGGGGCCAGTACCAGCATCACCCCCCCGCCCGGCAGGCACTGTGGAGCAGATCCGTCTAAGGAGATGGAAATACCAAGTCAGATAATTGTGAGGGTGACGTGAATGTTGCGATTCATACGTTATTTTAATAACACTGACAACAATTTTCCTTATACGTCTGCGTGGCAGCTGGAGCTGAGAGCGGTGCTGCCGCCGTGGCGTGGTTTGGGTAAGCTGTGGTGCGGTGTACCCCGGCAGGCCTGGGGGGAGGCGGGAGGGTGCGCGCTGTGGGACCGCAGATGAGTTTTTGCACCTCAGTGTTTGGAAACAAATCTGTTGACTGCAAGCGCTGTGCCTTGATCTGATGCTCTCTACTCTGCCAGACTCTGGGGGTGGAAATGGTCAGAGCTCTGTGACTCCCGTGGTTCAGGCCTCGCACGGGGCGGGGGCAGGAGGAGCCCGAATTGGTCTGGGGCCTGTGCTGCGCTGCGCTCCGAGGAGAGGGCGAGCGCAACGCCAATGCTGCAGCTTCCGCAGAGCTGGGGCACCTCCCCAGGGCGCTGCGTCCCCGCTCCGCCATCTGCACCCCAAAAGCAGCACCAGAGGTTCAGGCTGGTTGTGGGGAAAGGTGGTCGAGATGCTCCATGGGGTATTTTTCCACCCCGTAGCAGGAGGAGGCAGATCCCAAAGCCTGTCTTCCTCCTGCTGGAGCTGTCAATGCCGGGTGCTGTGAAACAGTGGAGCGTGGCCTTGACGATAGCGTGGCGCCAGCCCCTCCGCGACTGAGAGGACAGGAAGGATCCCGACCCCAACCGGCGGCTCCCCGTGCTCCATGCCAGGGGCAGGAGCAGCGTCCTGCTGACTCGGTAGCGGCTCAAACCTCCTGCAGAACAGGAGGGAAAAGTTTGAGCTGCTGTGAGGATGGCGGACTCCGGGGAGGGCTCCCCTGGGGGGCCCCCTCCATCCTCCCAGCCCGCGCACGGCCAATGCAGGCGGCGATTTTGGCACCTCTGCCCGCAGAGAGCGGCGCCGGAGGTGGGGGGGACGGGGG
>NW_009646736.1:5036171-5042406 GCF_000708025.1 Charadrius vociferus | reverse complement strand
AGCGCGAAGGACACAGAACCCCGCGGGAGCCGTTTGCCACCCCCAAATCTACAGGGCCGGGCCGCTCGTGGGAACTGGGGTTCCCCCGCGCCGCCTCTCTGTGCCCCGCTGGTGGCCCGTACCGGCTTGCAGAGGTCGGGCTCTGCTGGCCCTGGGCTCTCTTTTTTAAGGTATGGTTTTATGCATGTTTCATATTCAGGATGAAATCTGAGATAGGCAGGGAGCAGGATGAAATAAAACTCACTTTGTAGTTCTGCTGTGTCGACTTCATATAGTTTTCCAGAGCAAGTGTCTGGTGAGAGAGAACTGGACGTTTTAAGTACGGATCAATGGTCTTAGCTGGTGACGAGGAAAGGTTATTATTGCTTTTGCAATTCAAATACAGAATTTGCTTTGGTATCATCAAGCAGAAAATTCAGCGGTTTTATTTGTGTTGATAGTAAAGCTGAGAAGATCCGTGAGCTTTAATCCGCAGCAGCCAGTAACAGAAATAATTCCTGTTCTTAAAAAGACATACTTTGCTCCACAATGAGAAACTTGATTTTTAGTGGATAGGAATGATGTGATCCATAGTTCATGGATTCCAGGGTAGAAACTATGTCAGCGAGTTATTATTTATTTGTTTCCCCATGTTAGCTGGAAAGCTCTCGGTACTGAACACATGCAGGAAGATCACCTGTGTTAAGAAGTTAATGATCTTGGGCGGGTTGTGGAGGCGGGAGCACCTGTATTGCCTGTGCTCTGGAGCATGGTGTCCCCTCGGGAAGGGTCCCTGGGGTGCAGGGGAAGAGGCAGAGCTGCCTGGAGGGGGGATGCTCGCTGGGCCTCTCGCTTACCTGTTGCAGCACAACACAGGCTTGTAGCGAGGGGAGCCCATGTTCCTCGCTGTCGCTGGAGGGGAGCCATGAGCACTGAAGTTCTCAGTGGTGGCCACTGACTGTGCAACCTACTGTTGGTCACCTCTAGCTGGAGACATCAGGCATCCTGAGCCTCCCAAAATGCTAAGTGCCCGTAATTGTGCTTCTTGACAACAGGAGTTGCTGGGGAAGCGTATGAAGAGCTGTAGGTGCTCTAAAAAAACAAGTTAGAGGGATGCAAAATTGCAGAATTAAATGATGCTTTGGACTTGTACCAGGGGGTGATGCTCCACCAGCTCCTAAAATGGGGAGAAGGGGAAAGCCTTGGAAAATCCACAAGAAGCCCATAATAATGCTGTGTTCACACAAGAGTTTAAATAACAACACAGTGAACAGTGGACAAAATGAATGCAGTGAGTGGAAGGATGCTGAAAGTAACTAGGATGTGATCCTGTAATTGGGAGCTAAATCCTAATCCATATACACATGAGCCAGAGTTGCATGGGCAATAGACTATCTAATATCCCCAACCCCTTTGAATTTTCTTTTTTTTTTCCCTCTCTGAAAGAATTTTGAAACGTGGTCACTACAAGTAGCCTGATATCCCCCTCTGTCCCCAAGAAGTATGTGTTGTGCATTGCCGGCCTGGCCAGAGCTGCTGGCAGTGCTGTCTGGCCCCCTCTGAGGAGAGCTTGTGCAATGCAATAAATAAAGTGTTTTCCCTTTCTCCCCCTCAACATCTTAGTTCAGTTTCAGGTGTCCCACGTTGTGCTCTTTGTCCCAAGCTCCTTCTTTCCTGGTACCCAGCTGCTGTAAAATAAATCTTGGTATCATCAGGGTGTTGAAGGGGGGTCCTCTGCTTGTCCCTGGCTGGCAAGCATGTGTTGGGAGGGCGCTGGGCATGGGATTTTGGTTGTAGCAGGGGGGTATTTGGTCACCGGGTAGAGTAGATGACATCTTGTGGTCTGTATTCATGTGTTCTGTGATTATGGGTTATGCCAAGTCACTACTGGAGGATATTTGGGGGAACGTATAATGGCAGGTCCAGCCCTGTCTTCTGTAGGTTCTCCTGCAAGCTGATGTGTGGGTGCGGAAGTTGTGGAGCTGGCACAGCTTTCTTAATGTTTCCATGTGTGAGCTGTATGTGGTGTAATTTTGACCCAGATGCGTCTTGCTTTAATACCCAGTCGTGGTGGAGTGCAGCTCCGTCCTAAGTAAAACAGCAGTGAAAATATTTTCATCTTTCAGAATATTTCTTTTGGCCTGGTTCAGTAAGGGAAAATATGAACCAACTTTGGAAGTGACTGCCTGTTGGTGTAGGTCTGTCCTGCCCTCATTGCTAAGGGGAGCTGCATGTGTTTAACTGAAATGGGAGCGAGCATCGTGGCGTGAAGACTTCTGTTGTGTTCTGACATGGTCATCTATGGCTCACGGGTCTTCTTTCCCAGTCTCGTGCAGTGTATAACAAGGCTGCGTGTTCCTGGTCTATGGCCATTCATGTAAAAGCTAATTTTGTTCCAAATGTGCTCGGTCCTGTCAAGTTTCACAGTTTGTGCTGAAATTTTTGGCATTGGCTAAATGGGTACAATTCCAGTAGTGAAGTCAGCAGCAGAGCTCACGCATACGCAATAGGGATGAAGCGCGATCAGCAGCAGGGTTACAAAAACGCGGTGAGCTGGGGCATGAGCTGGACATCTCCTCACTGCTGTCGTGGCCACTTGCTGCTGAATTGCAACCCCCTTTTTGGGGGCACTGGTTTCTGGCTTTGCTGGAATTAGCCGTGGTCACTTGTGTTTTGGTTTGGGTGTGTTGTGTGTGAGGTTTTTTTTTCTTTTTTCTTTTTTTTCCCTCCCCGGTCACTTGGTTCTCCACTTCACTTCTCTCTGATAGAAGCTTTTCCTGTTATCCTGCTGCTTAATGAAGAGGCCTCGCTGTTTCTGGAAGATAAGTTGAATTGAATTCAATGGATTGGAGGAATAAGCTAGAAAAATGTAAATATCCATGTTTCTGGATTTTCCTTGAAAATATAATATGGGGAAGTCTGCTTTTTCTGCTGCTGTTCCTTTCCACTTTTGTGATTCTTTCACCTATAGTGATGTCATAGTTATGTATATTTTCTCCAGAGTTCACGGGATAGTCAGTTACATGGGAAACGGCACAGCCGGGACCCTGCAGGAATATACCATAGGGATCAGCGAGTCTCTGGCGTAGTACTCAAGAAGGTTGTGATTTTACAGGTAATACAGCCATTAACGTTATTCATGCTTATTGTAAAAGAGATGATCTGGGGCTGTGTCTTTTTTGAAGTCTTTTTTCCCCTGTAATTTCTGTGGTGGCATTCCTGGCTTGTGGTCAGTAAAGTGCGGGTGAACGTACCACACACGTGCATGCCTCTCCATCCGCTTTGCTGGAGCAGCGACCAGGGGGTGCTTCAGGTATTTCAGGGTTGTCCTCCCTGCTGGGAAGGTGGGGACTCCAGCCTGGAGCTCCCTGTACCCTCTGGGTATGGTTTTTGTGTCTGTGTTTGCAGCAGAGCTTATCGATGGTTAAAAGCAGTGCGCTCTGATTTTTGGCTCGACGTTTGTGGCAGCGGCACTGGTTGAAATGATGCCAAAAATCTTCTGAATTTTTTCTTGAAGATTATTTCCAAATGTGCCCTTTGTGCCTGGTTCAGGACACGAGGGTCGGGAGACCTCAGCAGCACAGCTGGGATTTTGGAGCCGCCGGCCTCGGCGGTGCTGCTGTGAGGACTCTGAAGTGGTTTTTGCAAACCAGGTCTTCGTGCAGTTCTGTGTGCCTGTCTGAGAGATGACTGCTCTTTGCTTTGAAACCTAAATTTTCCTGGAAGCTTGATGCCAGGCATTGTTTCTAGATAATAAATCCCAGTGGGTGCATAGTTTCCGAGGTCATGCTGTTTATAAATTTTCCTGCTTCCCTGAACGTGTGTGGGTAATGGGGATCGCCACATCCAAATGCGTGTTCCCTGGAGCGGGGGACGCAGCGGTGCTGGCGGTGCCCGGCCATGTGCTGTCCTGAGCTAAGTTGTGCCCACAAGCCCTCGTTCTGGAGAAGCTGTCTCTTTTCTGCTGCTGGTGGCATGGCTGTGGGCTCGCACAAGCAGCAGTTGAGTCGTGGGGAGCAGACAGGGGTGCCGTGTGGTGGAGCCCGCTCCCATCCTGTGTCCTGCCCCTGCCGGTGGGTCCAGGTGGGAAAACGCTGCTCTTTCAGATGCTTTTCTTGAGCACACGGTTGCCTCTTGCCGAGCATTCACTCGGTTTCTGCCATCATCTGGGTCTGCCCCAAAGCACTGGAGGCAGCAGGAGAGACCCCGTGGCTGCCCACTGCCTCCCAGCCCGGCCGGCTGCCTCCCTGCTGCGGGACTGGATGTCGGGTGGTGAAGCGGCTTCAGAAGGACATGCAAACGGCCAAGCATTCACGGTAGGACTTCAGTGATTCTCTGTCTGCTCATCTGGAAATTCGATATTCTTGCCAATACCCACAGTTTGGGGCCATTCCTGGGCAAGGATTTAATAGCAGATGGCTGTAGTGTTTTCTCATGTGGCTAGAATGTATTTCTGTCATAAAATACAGTTCTGCATCTTTTCTAATGTGCTGTGAAATACTGTGGGGGAGAGCTGCAGGTGGGTGAGATGAGACGAAGTGAAGTGGGTGGAGGAGCATGGGACGCCTCAGGCCCTTCTTTACTGGGGCAAGTTGGATTCCCTGAACCTAGAGGCTTCATTTTTCCATCATGTAACTTGTGCAGCCCCTGTGAAGTCCACGGGAAATACAGTTGTGTAAGATCAGTTTACCGTAGTCTTTGAGTTGCTGGTGTAATTTACCTCCTCATCATTAAGATATAGCAGTAAAACCACAGTACAGGTATTGATTGAAGTAAAAAAAAAAAGTGAAAGCAGCAGTGTTGCTGCCCACTTTCTGGCCTACCTATGAGCTCTGCCCTCTGAGGCTTCATAAACGCATCGCTTGTGACGCTGGGATTTGTTGCTGTACCCTGTAACACTGCATTTTGAATCTACTGATACTTTTAGATTTGGGGGCGATAGACCCTGTTGCTAAATACATGCATGTTGCATGCATCCGTTTACCCCCTAGCGTAGACATCAAATGCCTTTCCCATGTCAGGAATGGTGAAACTCTCCACTAAAGAGAAGGCAGCTCTGGGCAGTGTTACCCGTATGTGGTGGCTTCGAGGTAGTCGTGGGTGCAGTGGTTTTATGGCAGTGTTTGTTTGTGTCTGTTCAGATGTAATGTGGTTTTAGGTGCTGTTGGTGATTTAAAAATGAACTTCTCGTCTTTCTATTATATGCGTGGTGTTCGGATGCATACATCTATTAAAAAGTGCAGTACAGTCAGTCGAAACTGTAGTTTTCAAATTTTTAAAAGCATATGGAAAAACTCTTCTTTAAACCAAACACAAACAGGTTGTAAGTGTAAAGCATGCAAACAGCTGTTGAGGCAGAAACCGCTGCAAGATATGTAGCAGGACTGATACTACTACTGAGCTCTGGTTTTATTAAATATTATGTCAGAAGGAAAAAGTGAAAAGTATTTGAAATTTAAGCTTGAGTCATGTGGATGCAAGTGTCCGGGAGGTCTTAGCCCAGTGTTTTGGCACTATATAGCTTCAGGATATCTTTCAAGGCATCAAAGTTTTTGCACTAGTTTGCTGCTATGACTTTACAGCAGTTAGAGATCTTTAAAACAAAGCTCTGTGATTCCAGCAAGCTCATCTGGCACCACTTAGCCTGGGCAGTTCCTTTTTTTTTCTACGTTATTTATTCTTTGTAGAAAA
Organism: Charadrius vociferus; assembly: GCF_000708025.1. Taxonomy (NCBI): domain Eukaryota; kingdom Metazoa; phylum Chordata; class Aves; order Charadriiformes; family Charadriidae; genus Charadrius; species Charadrius vociferus. Next base: position 5,036,736 of record NW_009646736.1, on the reverse strand, counting down.
TGAATGGCTCTGGAAAAATGCTAATTTTGGGAAGCATTCTATGACCAAAAGAATCGAAATCAGTGACTGTCTTGTGGAAAGCCCCCTGGGAAATGATCTTAAGGGTTCGTTTATAGTGTACTACTGGTTTCTGTTTGTGAAACTGACAGCCTGTTTGATGACCAAGAAAAAGAAAATAAAATAAAAAATAAAGCAGTGATTTCCTTGAAGGAAGACAAACTAAAGCATTCAGTCTAAGTAGTTTAGAATTTTAACTCCCTGTTTCTTATTTTCTCTTTGTCCCTGGTGGCAGCCAGCAGGACAGTCAGCAGTGGTGTTTCCACAGCGTTACCGTTTCCTTCCAAGCGTGGTTGTGTTCGCAGCAGACAGACCTTGAGCTGGGCGGTGGGAGATGTGCTAGGCTGCGGAGGCTTTGTGCCAGCATCCTCTCACATGGCTCAGGACGGCAGTGACTTCGTTTGCGGTGTGGCTCTTGTGTGCAAGCAAGATGAGAGTCTGGCCCAGAGACCTGTAGATGTTTAGATGAAAAGTCCTTTTAAGCAATGTTCTGTATTTGCCCCCCCCC
>NW_009646736.1:4919684-5035957 GCF_000708025.1 Charadrius vociferus | reverse complement strand
ATATTGAAAATATGGAATAGCAAATATAAATATTTGATGCATAGAATCTTAAGAGGAAAAAAAATATGTTGTGTATTTCTGGTATTTGATATTCTTTTAATGATGGCTCTTTGACCAAATTCCCTCGCAGGCTTCCCCTGCTCTGTTGTGCTGAGCACTTCAAGGGAGGGGGTGGGAGGTCTGGAGCAGGTCGGGGGCCTTTTTTGGGCTGTTTCACTTCCCTCTTACAGCTTAACGGCTGGTTGTGCTTGCAGGCAATGTTAGCAACTACGTTTCTGACCTGAATTACTGATAATGAGTTTTACTGACCAAGCTATGGTGCGAGTGCAGTGCTCTTTGGTTTGGGATCTTCGTGCCGTAACGCCAGTGCAGCCGGTGTTCTTGTGCCATACCCCTTCGTGGCGTTGGGTCTGCGTCACGCCAGACAATTTTCAAATGTCTCCTCATGTGAAAACATTTTTCTCCAGTTACGTTTGATGGGAACTGCCAAAAACACTGAGAGTGGGTAGAAAGTTAATTAAATGTCCTGAAGTGCAGATTTGAGGCCACCTCTTTCTTCCCGTGCCAGGCTCCCTCTGGGTTTGAGGGATGGTTATTCCATACGTTTCACATGAAGCTTTCAGAATGACCCTGGAATAGGTTTCCAAGTATTCAGAGCCTCCATTTAGGGCCAGGCTTTTCCAGAGAACGTTTTACCTGGTGGACTGAGTTCTTCTGAAAACTTGCCTGCTTGTTCAGTGCCTGGAGAGGAGAAGTGGTGTTGAGAGTCTGGTCCCACTGGGGGAGCAGCTGCCTGAAGATCTTGCAGTGGGATCCGGTCCAGGCTCCGCTGTGGTCAGTGGCTCAATCCTTGAGCCTGACTGGATTGTGGAGCAGGGCAACAGTCCTGCCCATTGGGCCATCAGAGGAAATCCAGAAAGTTTGTATAGTCTCATTTAAAACAAACATTTCTCCGTGCTATGGAGCTTTTTCCTGAAAGTTCCTGCTGGCTGGAAGCCAGGGCAGAGAAGTTTGGGGTCTGCTGGGGACCAAGGGCATGGGACCTCCGTGATGATGGTGGCACCATCAAATACATCATCTGAGCCTGCAAGTTTCTAGCTCTCCCTTGCCTCCCAGAGCCTGGGTGTTGAGAGACAGAAGGGATGGGCGGACTCAGCGTTTCCTCTCCGAATGGCTGCAGGGGGAGGCTCTCCGGAGCCAATCTCAGCGGCTCTGCGTCTTTCCTAGATCTGGGGACGAGCTTTCCTGCTGTCAGGATTAATCTGTGCTTTCTGAGCTGATGACGGTGATACTGACCTGAAAATGGTATAGCTTTTTGGGGCAGGGGAATTACCCCTCCCTCCAGTCATTCTGGTTTAAAAAAAATATGCAAACAAAAACTCTGATATTATTTATTAAAACTACTCAGTCAAAATTAATATGCTGAACTCTGTTTCTAGTGGTATGTTAAGAAATCTTGTCCTCAGTGTTGTAGTATTTCCTTCTGCTGGGGAGAGGAGCACCATGAGAAGAGTTGTGTCATGGTGTGCTGGTTCTTCTGGCTCCAGCTTGGGGCTGGAGAGTGTAAAGAAGCTTCAGAATTGTTAGAATGAAATACATCAGACTTCAAAAACAGAGGTTTTTTTTTTTTTTTTCTCTGATTTGAGACTACTTATTTAGCAGAACCTTTTGCCCATTTCTAGCTTTTTCATCTGGATTTCTTTTTTTCCCCAGTTTTTGACCAGAAAAGTACTTTTAATCCTGAGCAAGCACCAAGCTGCAGCTCCCTGAGCTGCCTGGGTGTCAGGGCATAGCGTGTACCTCTGCCCCGGCTCGCCACGCTGTGTGTCTGGAGAAGGCGGCGGTGAATTTCTTTCATCTTCCAGAAAATTGTCAGTTTAAGCATCAGATTAGCAGGAGTGAGTCAATACAAAGATTGGAGAGCGGATTTTGGCTGCGCGTTGCTTTGCAGCTGGAGATTTCAAATTGTCTGATGGGCTGAGTGATGTTTTTCGTGGGATCGCTTGTGAGGGGACTGAGGAAGCATTACTTCCAGGTACAGAAACAGGCAATTTAACAGATTTCTCATATGTAGCTATTTTAAGGCAGAGGTGAGCCCGTACCTAGAAGCATTTGCATGTGTGTGCAGAAGATGAAGTGAGATATTTCTGTGGCTGGCTTGCTTATCCCATAGTGTCTATATTGCTTTCTGTGCTGCCAGTTCCAGCATTGCTGAATGATTTTGAACCAGTTTTAACGTGGGGTGGTTGTTTTGCTTTTTGGTTTGTTTGTTGTTTCTTTTATTTTTTTTTTCTTTTTTCCCTAGTCAACGGGAATTTTCTGTGCCTGTCCATAAATTTAAATCAGAAAATATAGAAGCTTGAATCTTGTCTCAGTGCTTTTAAGAGGGAGCCTGTACAGCGCGGATCTGCACAGCCTTCAGTTTTCACAGCTGTGCTCTGTTGTTTGGATTAGAATCAGAAGCAAGGATATTTTGAAAATTTTATGCTGGTCCTCTCGATAGTTTGGCTGAAAGGGCCTATTGAGCTTGGTACCACGTGTTTGAGAAAATCCTGATAGTAAAGACAGCTTTGGTGCTTCCTGCTACACAGAACTGTTGGAGGGATGAGCGGTGCTATTAAAGAGTGCCGAGAGGTTAATTTTTCTGGTAGCCAATGAAGGGTGAACCCAACAGGGATTCTCGAGACACCCGAAGCCCAGTAATCCTCTGGCCGAGGACAAGGCCGAGAGGTTAGCCCCGGCTCTGGGCAGCACGGCCACCGGCAAAGCTGCCTGCTGGGAAACGTGGTTGGGATGGTGGAGGAAGCGGAGCCCTCTCTGTTGCATTCTTGTTGGGGGAATATCAGCGCTGAGGTCTGCAGAAGGGATGTTACGTTCTATGAGATTGGACAGTTCACTTTGATAAATGTGTGTTAAATCACTCGGATTCAAGAATGCAGTCTTATCTCCATGACTTTGAATCCATTAACTTTTATCTTGCCATTTGAGATGGCAATATAACTTTTCAGCGGTTTATATGGAATGTTAGGAAGCGGTTGTCTGTGAGTGATTGTTTTGTTTTGATCTAGTGTTTAGAGGCTCTTTTTCATTAAAGAGCCTGAAGCTTGGTGCTAGGATGTGTAACGTTTTCAAAGGGCAATGTTTTAATCTTCTACCTCTAAAATACAGAGTTGCTGTAGAAGGAAGAGTTGTGCAGTTTGAAAGGTTACAGGAGCCCAGGTAGGTCCTGCTGTTGCCTTTTCCACAGATCAGTGTTGCAATATTCAGTTCTTTCTCTTTCCTGTAGCTTTGAGGTCGCGTGTGACTCCTTGTGCCTCCCCTTCACAATCCTGCAGCTTCTGGCTCGGTAGTGGGATGGATGCACGCTTCCACGGAGCTACCCCACTGCAAAGGCTTGGGATTTTGTTTTCTTCAGCAGCTAGCACGGGTGGAGTTCAGATGGCTTCCCTGGGGGTGTCCACTGGGGGCTGGGGCTGCCTGCTGTAGGAAATAGCCCCATCAGAAATAGCCAGCTTGCCGCAGGGTCTGTGGAGGCCAAGTGTGGCCATTCTGTGCGTCACGGAGAGCCTGGGACCAGTCTCTAAACAACTGAGATGACTGCCTTTCATGGTCAGGGGTGATGAAAAGCCCTGGCACTTCAGGACAGTGAAAAATATTCACTGAAGTTGTAGTTAGTCACTGCTTAATTGTCCCTTTCCTGAAGCCGCTCTCCCACATCCTTCTCACGTTTACAATGCTGACAGGCTTCAGGCTGCAGAAGCGGTGGAGCTCATCTGCCCTAAGGAGAGTCACGTTTGAAGAGATTGTGAACTGCGAGCGCTAGCTGAAATGAGCCATGGCAAGATCTTCACCTGAAAAGAGACATCCCAGAGATGCAGCTTAGGGATTTCACCCCAGTGGTGGGACAAGCTCCCACTGGTTCTCTGCGCCTGGGACTGGGCTCCAGCAGGTCAGAGCGGGGGTCCAGCTGCGTGGGGCAGCAAGGTCTGTGTAGGTGAACGTATCTGGCGACGGTTGCCAGAAAGGCAGAATCCAAGGAGGCTTTGGACTAACGTGAAATGCTTTGTAGAGATGTAGAGGTCCTGGGGGTAGGAGGAGCAGTCAGCAGCTGGGGACCAGTGAGGTCCATGGGCAGTCTGGGGTCAGGCACAGCCCAGGAGCCCTGTCTGCAGAAACCTGGCACTGAAATAGCTCACTTCTGGTTGGTTTAAATTATTTTCAAAGGGCACTTATATTGTTTTTTTCAGGTTAGGATTTTTATTTCTCAACATCGGAAGTTATTCGTGCTGCTTATGTGATATTAGAAAAATAGCCACATGCAGTGGGCAGCATTGACCAGGGAAATGCCTGTACCTTGTTTGCTTCTGAAGTTTACTGTGCCGGTTCTCGAAATAACAGCCTGACCTTTCGTTCCTCTGTTATGGTCTGAGGGTGTTCTTACGTGGATGTGGAGCTTTCCAAGATAAACGAAGTGGATGTGGTTTGGCATTGAAATCACTAGTGTTGTATCAAGCTAGAGAATTTCAGAAGCCATTAATGTCTAAAGAGATGTCATTTTGTTCACTTGGGGATAAACTTTGCCCCAGTCTATATGCAGGTCTTTTTTTTTTTTTTTTTTTTATTATCCAAATTCAGATCTTGATAATGGTATAAGTCTAAGTACCATTGCTAATGCCAGTGGAGTTACTCTGCATTTCTTTTACTTCATGTGTTTCTAAGAGTCCAAATCTTATCTCCTTTTTTTCTCTCTTTTTTTTTTTTTTTCTGAAAAGTAGATATATGTGACAAGATTTAAAGTCTAAGAGCGCTGAACTGAATGTTTCTGTATTACTCTTTTTGGAATGCATGTGTTGTTGAAGTCATTTTGGACTGGGCCCTAATGCTGTTTGGATAAGAGGCTGCTATGGATCCGACAGAGGATCCGGCATCGGGCTCAGAGCATCACTGGCCGACAGCCCCATGGTGCCTGGAGCCGCCTCCCGGCAGTGTGCAGCCTGCGCCTGGCGTCAGCAAATATTTTCAGTTTTCAGCTGAAAACCGTATCTCTCATTTGTGAATCCAATCTGTTTCTGAGGCCTTTTTCTTATTTTCGTATTTTCTCGTGAAAACTTATTATTTGCTTCTTCAAAGGATTTAAAATGCCTGCTCCGCTTTTTCTTTCGCCCCTCTCTCCTCCCCCCGCCCAGCACTTCTCGGGAACAAAAAAATGTTTCTTACCCTGCAGCTGTCATTACAGAGCTGAAGTTAGAGAGCAGTCTGCCTCATCCTGGGGAAAAAAAAACATTGTTCTCAAGGTTTTCTTAATCTCAAATCCATATGTGGGACAATAGGAAAGTGCTGTCATATTCTTCCCTATTTACCCCCCAAAACTACCTAATAATGTTTTTATTTATTTGCTTATTAAACCACTTTCTGGGAGGTTTTTCAATCTGGTCTCCTTATGGAGTTTTACAATTCAGTATACACCTGCATAAAATCAGACTAAAACATTTGCTTTAAAAATGACTTAGTCCTTACAGTGCTGTACATGACTTCCCATATAGATAGTAAAGTGATATTGTGAGTTTGAGGAGTCGGATAACAAAGTTAGTCATTGTTGGTCATTGCAACCGTGCTGCAGAGCCGTCAATGCAGAGCGATTACGGCTGTGTAATATAGTTTTCAGAAAAATTACAATCTTTGTAGCATCCCAATTAGAAGGTGTCAACACGCAGAAGTACAGTTTTGTTTAAGACACAGTTTTATTAAAGCCCTTTTATTAGGGCTCTGCGGCTAAAGGAACAGGTAAAGGGTCCCTTCGCAATGCTACGTCATACCTGACCCGCGGGATCAGCTGGCCAGGGAGGGAGCAGGCATGTCAGGACCACTCCAGGGGATTCGGCGATTATTTTGCAGTGGGAACAAAGCGACACAGCACAGCTTGTCCATCTATTATTCTGCCTGGATGTGGAGGAATGATTTTCAACCATATCATTACCTCCTTGATGTAATTGGTTCTTCCTCCTTAAAGAAGGTGATTGCAGTGCTAGTAAAGCCAAGGTGACGTTGTGCATTAGATCCTCTAAGCTGTGTGGTGACGTTTCCCTGGTGACCAGAGGGTGTGATGGCTGTTCATGCCAGAATAACGCCCCGTGCTTTGCCCGGGTGATTCACAATACTTGGCAGACGTAGTCACTGTCTTTGGTCCTTCTAATCCTTCCTGTGTGTGGGCACGAACAGGGTACAGAGATGCATTCTCATGTATGTGGTGGTTTGTACGGGTCCAGCCTCCAAACGAGTCTCTGGGACAGAGTTTGGAGGCAGGAACCTGCTTGAGACTGCTGTCTTATTCAGTGCCTCCAGTTGCTCTCCTGCCTTGATAGGTTTGACCAGGAGCAAACGGGCTCCATAGCAAGAGTGAGTGCTGTGAATGCTGCGCGGTGATTTACTGCTGGGGCTGGTTGTCCCATGTGGTGTTTTACTGCACCCTGCGTATAGATCCAAGGTGCTCTAGGAAATATTTAATGCCCTTCTGCTTTGTACACCTGGAGGTCAAAAGAGAATGTGTTTGTGTTTTTCTAGCTAAGCATCCTCTCTTGCAAACTAATTGTAAGTAAAACAAAGCAAAAAGAAAGTGTGTGGAGTCTGGACAGTTCTTATTAATGTCTGAACCAACTAGTGCAATGCTGTGTTATTTCTCTGACCTGATTTTACTGAACTTTTGTGGGATTTTGAAGTTTTACCCTGACTAGCTTACCTTAATTTTCAATGTGTGGCTGTTGTTTTTTGTGTTTGGTTGTTAGGTTTTTTTTCCCCAAGCCAGTGGGTCAATATAAAGAATTATTTTAAACAGTGGATGTGAGATAGCTTTAAAAAAAATAATGGGAGTTGCTACCAGCGTTTACATTATAGATACTCCACTGGAAGTTGATAGTGAAAGGTGTAATTGGCAGGGTGCTCACTTATAGAAGTCATATTTACAAAGATCTGGAATTTATCTCCATTTCTGGGCGGTATTTGGTGCTGGAGGAATATGTCCTTCTGCTTCGGACCTGGCACAGGATGAGCAGGGCACGCTGGCTGGTGGGGAGGCTGCCCAGGTCCTGGCCATGTGAGAGGGCATTTCCTTGTTTGCCTTTCTCGGCTCTTTTGCCCTTTCCTCCCAGAGCAGCCAGACCTCAGAAGCTGTGTGTCCATCTGCCAAGGTACTGGGTGGCCAAAGGTTGGGTCCTCATCCCAGGAGCTGAGGAGTTACAATGGGGATTGAGATTATTTCAGTTTCTAATGTGTGTGTTTCCATTAATATTTTGTTAACCCTGTGTTAACCCTTAACACTATGTTGATTACTAGTATAAATATTTATTCTTGGTATGTAGTTACAGATACATGGTAGGATTAATGCTAAATTTTTAGTACTTAGTACTCAGTATAAGTAAAATCAGTTTGTCAGATTGCTTCCTTTTGTGTGCTTTTTTATTTTATTTTTATATTTAGTTGGCAAAAGAGCATGCACAAACAGGGTTCAGATCACCAGAGCCTCCAGAATTTCATTATCTTAATTGAAAAATGTCAGCCTTTGACATTAATAAATGATTTAGCTAGTACATGATTTAGTCACTGGGGAGAAATGGAATCGACTGTTACAACCATCCTTCACTTCTAGATGATAATGATAAGCTACAGCCCACAGCTCTTAAGAATTAATAGCTCTGGGCTTAGGACATTGTTTTCATACCTTAGAACATCTCATATCTGATATATTTGGGAATGTTTTATGCTGGAATACCTTCACTTAGAAAAACGGGAAGGTGCACAAAGGACATCCTCCTGTATCCTTTAATGGTTCTCTTCAGCTTTTTACTGCCTGCAGATGTATTGCCAATGCTCTGCCTCTGCTTTTTTAAAAATCAAACCGGTTTGTTTCTGTTGACCATTCTTCACTTACTGGAGGAAATAAGATGTTTAGACAATGTGTGGGGATTAGCTGTCTATTAAACTACTGCAGTAAACAAGTAATTAATTCTCATCAAAATGTACACTGTGCTCTGTGCGTGGATTTTATGGAGTCTTCTGGAAAAGAAAATATTTTTCTGTCTAAAAAGCATTTCCTACCCAGTGACTAGCTGTAAAAGAAACAGCTTGAAAATATTTCCTGGCCGAAGGAAAGGATCGGTACATACTTTTAGTTTGCCATTGTGGTTAACATCACTATGTGTTTTTCTAGCACTTCCTCAGTTTTTCTCAGTTTTATGTACCTAAGTGCTAATAAACATAGGTGCAGAAATAACAGTCCGTCTGAGCCCATCTGTTTGATCTTTTCTTTTCTTTTTGTAATACCAATGCTGGGATTTTGCAGAGGATAATCTGAGGATTCAGGCTTGGCTTTGCTCCTGTTTGAAATCACTGTTAAAATACTGACGACTGCTGCTGGATCAGAAGCCTGAGGGCTGTGCCTTGGGTTTTTTTTTTTTTTTTTTTCCTCTTTTTTAAAGAAAGAACTAGATCAGTGGGCAAAACACAGCATTGGTGTATCGCAGGAGATAAGTGGGTGAGGATAAGCGGTGTGGGTGCCAGAGCGCTGTGTGCGGGGTGTGCGCCACACGCAGTTGTGCAAGTGGGAGTTTGCCATGAGACGTGTTTCAGAGCACAGCCAGTGACGGATAGGTTTTGATGACCAGCTTTTGCCTTTAGAAACAAAAGTGTAGTGTTCATTTCAGCTTCTAAACCAGGTTAGTGAACAACTGTTAGCAGCACCAGGCAATGGTTTGCAGAGCTTAGAAGGTGTTTTTTGTGCCATCACCAGTCTGCAAAGAGAGTTGGGGTTGGCAATAGTGGTGTTTCCAGAAAAGGAGAAAGCAAAGGTGACAAACACATATGTCCTCAGCATTTCTGCTGAGCCTCCCTGTTAATGCAGGGTTTTTGCTGTTGTCTTTGGACTGTGCCAGTTGCGTTTCTCCACGGGCCAGCACAGGGGCTTCTGCCGCTTTGCAGGTGGTGTTTCGCTGTCATCGCTGCCCCTTAGCAAGCTGCCCTGCACACACCCTGAGCTACCTCTAACTCAGTACCGTGAAGTTATTCCAAATTGTGAGTACCCTTTTCCATCGGACTTTGCCAGGCTCACTCCGTTGTTTTCACTCCTGCCCTCTCCCGGCCATCGCTCAGCAAAGCCATGCGGAGTGCGTTTCCGAACCGGGCGCTTCTGGACGGCTCCGCAGCGTGGCCGTCTTCTCGGGTGTCCAGACACTGACGGTTCAGTGTCATTTTGCTGTTGTGTCATACTGCAAGTGACTGCTTAACTTGTCTGATTTCCTTACTGATTCCTGACAGAGCTGTGTTTGCCTTCTTTCAAATCATGTGTCACTTGAGCCTGACCCTCACAGTCTGGGATTTCTGTAGTGCCTCGTTTTCTATAGGTGTGTGATTACTTGCGTTTTTCTGCCTTAAGTTGTTGTTGTTGCATTTTTTTAAGTTGCCTTTCATCTGTTACTGTTGCAGACAATATCCAAAACTGTGATTCGGAGATGCTCAGAAAACCTGGAGGCAAATGAGGAGATTCCTAAATTTATTAATCCCTTGCACTCTTTCAGCTGTGACGGTTTCCGTACTAACAGATGTGTTACAACTCTGGGAGATCAGGGGTGAAAGCAAGAACTGTTAGGGATGGCGACCTCTGTGGTACCAAAAACCAGGCTAGACAACCCCTGTGGTTCTTTGGTAGCTGCGCTCTTTGGCAAAAATAGGTTTGAAATGTTTTTGAAGGCTCGGTACAGAGACAGACCATAAATAGATCCTGTAAACTTGCTCTCCTGAGTTGCAGAACATCCCTCAGTAGGTCACACCTAAAGACCACCAGTTATTCATGCTGTATATATTCATACATGAATGTACTGCAGTGAAATTATCACAAAACTGGAAATAAAGCTGGCTGTAAATGGAAAAGCTGTGCCAATCAAAATAATAAAAAGAGGGGTCGTGCCCGTAATAAATGCTGTAGTGTAATTGCTATAAAAGTGTGCACGTATTTCCAATAACAGAGGTCTTATTTCTGCAAAACTTCAGCCATGTGCGTATTTTTACCTACTGCGAGCAGCCGCCGGTGCCCACAGCCCTGTGTGCTGCGCGGTAAGTAGGGGTCTGATTTCTTGCGGGACTGAGGCCTTGCGGAGCGTTCAGGGTTTCAAAGCACATGTGTCTTTTCCGGAATTGAAAACAGCTTTTATTCCCTGGGCTGAGCTGGCAGCCGGCACAGAAGGCAGTCTGCTTTATGTTTATCAATCCAGGGAGAAGTCCAGCTCTTGCGAGCGTATTTCTCATCTGCCAAGAGCATCAATAGAAAGTTTAACTATCTTCCACTCTTCTTTTTGTGTTTGTTTTTAATTACTTAAATATGGCCATTCAGGGAGGAATTTAATTCTTTAAATATGGTGAGGAAGGCGTTAGTGAATTAAGGGCAGAGGGTTTAACCCTGTGATTTCCGAAGCTTTGTTGGTGGCCACGGGTGCCAGTGGCTGGCTGCCATGTGCCGATGCGTGGTCTGTCCTGGGACGTGCTGCTGGAGCATCCTCTCTGCTGTGGACCAGCCCCGGGCAGGGAATCCTGAGTCCCATCCTGCTGTGCCCCCCATACCTCTCGGTGTGGGGATGCTGTCTGTGTGCCAGAGCGTTTTTGGGGCACCTGCAGAGGTTGTACCTGGGGACCGTGTTTTTTGGGGAAACCCTGATTTAAACTGTTGCTCTGTGCTGCCATCTATGCAGTGTATCCAGAGAGAATAAGCAGCCTGGTCCTGATGCATTTGTTAATCTATTCCGTTCATTTTAATTAGTCCAATTTAAGCTGTGATGTATGTGTGTAAAAATGGGCCTTGATCATTTCAGGGCTTGGCTGAAACCCTGTGATCCAGGGCTGTAAATAAAGCCCTGGCAGGGAGTGAATACTGAAGGGCTTTAGAAGGGTCTTTTCAGATGATTCCTGTGCCCATGTGTGGAGAAATGGGGGTATGTAAAAGGTTTCCCTTGTAGCTGAGGAAATTTTAAAGGTCTGTAACAGCGTATTTAACCACTGGAATTTTTAATTATTAGAGTTCTCACAAGCAAATTTCTTCATAAATTATGATGGCCCATTTCACTAACTGAACGCCAAGTTTATTACTATATGAACTTGATAATTAGTTTGTAATCTATGCATAGGCATTTCATCCTGGCGATTTTCTCGCAGAGAATAATTTGCCTTTGATTTGTTGAGGGTGGTTTTTTTTGGAGAAAACAGAAGTCCCATTCATGATGGGCACAGCAAATGTAGTAAAACACTATCATAGCTGGGATTTGTTGTACGCTATGGATTTATGTCAAGAATGTTAATGATTTGTTTATGAATAAGCGAGCCTGTAGTATTGTGAAACAGTATCTGGCAGGGCTGCTGAATGGACATTTTGAGAGCAGAGGATTCTTGAACTGAATAAGCTGTAGATATTTGTGTGTCTCAAACTAGTCATAAGTAGGCTTATGGATTTTTAAAAGGAAGTGTTTATTTAATGCATTATTGTCGTCTACAGCACTCATCCGGCATGTGTATGGGCCACTCGATAACAAGTAAAGAGGTTGTTAAGTATTTTTTAAGGGCAGTTAATCTCCTTCTAGTGGGCTTTATTTTAAATACGAGGTTTTCTTCCAGAAAGCAACATAAAGCCTTAAGCAGAGCAGTGCGATGTTTGCAGAGTCCGTGTGGATCAGGAAGGTACTCTGGATTTGCCAGGTCTCGCTTGGGTGTAGCACCTAGTTTAGCAGAGCCACCAATCAAGTTTCCTGATGGCATTATTACTTGGCTGGCAATATGTTGTATGGTCCCAAATACACATCTTCCTAATGAGGGCTTGGGAGGTGTTTACCACTTTCTTCTGGTGTCTGCTTTCTTGGAAGGATCCCTACTGACGGGTAGGAGAGGTGGTTCATTCCCATCTTACGTGAGTCCAAAGACGGATATCCCCTGTATGTTGGGGGGTGCTTGTGAGGAGTGAAGCACAGTCCCCCAAAAGAATAATTTGGGGACTAGATTGAACCTCATCCCAGGTAAAGATTCCTTGCTTTGCCTGTTATAATTTGCATGGTCCGGGTGGGGGATCTAACCACTGGGATATCAAACCAACTGACCAACAGCTGATGCCCAGCAGCATACAGTGAGAGCTCTGTCATTGTTCTGGACTCGTCCTTAAACTCATGTGTGAATTTTTGTGCTTTGTAAATATTGTAAAGTTTCAAAAAAATGATTGCAATATTTATCCTTTCTCTGACCATCCTTCCTGTAATGAGTTTCATACAAGGTTAAATGGGTGTAAATGCTTAACATGAAGAAAGGGTTGCCACTCAAGCGGGATTCAGGCATTTTTAAATGCAGTGAAGCCACTTGGAAAAACTGCAGGTAGAAGATGACGTGTTTATCGCTGTAGTAGGAAGCTTTGCCGTGTGACTTCACGCACCATGGGCAGCTGAGCCCAAACCCAAGGGGCTTCAACTGCCTCTGATACCTCCCGAATCCAGCACTGGTGTTGTGCATCCAGGCCGCTGTGTGGAGCGTGACTAAACTCTGCCCGATAAATTATGGCATTTCTTGAAATAGTGCCTTGTACTTTTTAATGAGCTGGGCTATCAGCTCTGCATCAGTGGATGGTTAAAATGAAGCAAGAATTGCTTTAACATTAAAACTGTGCCTGGAGGACTTCTCTGAGAAATTGCTTATGATTATTAAGTGAATATAATACGGTTAGACAACCTTGGTTCTTTGCTGTGCTTTTTTTTCATACTGAGTGTGGTTTTGAAAGTTGAAACATGTACAGATGGAAAGTACTGTTGAAATGGGAATGGCTTTGGAAGCCATGCAGTGTTCCCTCCCTTTGAATGTGGATGGGGAAGAGAGGTAAGACACAATTTATTGAGATGCAACTTTTATAGAAGAATTGGATTTCCTCTAAATACGGTTTGATTGTGTGCCAAATGGAAAAGAAGCTGAAGCCAGAGCACTTCATGTGCCGAACTAGAGAGGAATCTCTTCCAAACCGAATGGGCTGGGGAAAAATGAGCCTTGTATTGCTTGTTCCTTCTGCCGTGTATGCATACGTGCAGCTAAAGAAATGGAAAGACAGCCACCCTGTGTGACAATTGATGGGGATGATGATGAAGCAGCTGTGGGGTCAGGCGGGCTAGCTACAATCTAACCTACTATGGGGCAGCAACACCGCAGGAGTGTTTTATGCAACCTAGGGCAGGTGGTAAGGGTTGCTGTAGGTAGCTCTGCCAAATTACCACTGAGATTTACCTCTGCATCCTGTGTGTGTTATTTCTTCAACAGTATGTTTGTTGCTTACGCTGCTTTCTGAATTGTCTCCTGTTTCTTGCCCAGAATCGTCTTGTCTGAGATGATGTTTCAGCAAATATCTAGCCCACAAGCTGCATGTTACTCCCGTTGTCCAATACAGCAGCACACATTCAAGGAGGAAGGCAAGGAGGGAAACACTACTGGAGTTGATGAACTAATTTGTTCTCTAGATAGATGCTTGCGCCCTTTTCCCACTCAGAGACGTACCACACCATTAAACACTATTAAATATTGGCAGCTTCACAGTAAACTGCATTTGTGATTTGTCTACTGTGTAAGCAGAAAAGGCAATTCCAAATCTGCTTCAGGGACGGCTTTACTCTGTTGGGTTGGGAATATCAGTGATAGCCACCAGAGTCTGTTTATTTCAGACTATAATGGTGATAAAACATGAAAGTGGAAGTGCTCATGTCGTAGGGCAGCAGTTGGAATTAATCACTCTTCTACAGATGCTACAGGGAAAATAGATTATAACCATAGCCCTGCTTCATGTGCTGGCTGAAGCTGGCTCACTTTTAATCTTTATAGTAGCGATGGAGTACTGCATGGAATATCACGGTTTTCAAAGGATTTCTAACCTTTATTTCTACAAATTAATTATTTTTAAAAATTGGTGTTTAAGCATATGCACTTGTCATATGTTTTTTTTCATTGTGCAACAGTCCAAACCCATGGCTGTGCTTTATGGGTAACTCCCTGCCTACACTTGCCTGGCTTGAACAGCAGAAAATGCTGGTAGTGTGTGTTCCTGTTTTTGCAGGGAGATGCTGTAGTTCTGCAACCCTTGATTTTCTCTGTTGTGCTCATTGTGGTGTGGGTGATGCTGAGATGGACATGATACCTAACCAGCAGTTAGAGGTGGGAAAAAGCAAAACTTGGGTCACTTCAATTATGGCGGTTGCTCATCTCACCCAGGAGGGAACAGGCTTTGTTGAATGATCAAAGGTCTCCTACGCTCATCAGCTGCTCAGAATGGAGCAGACAGATGTTTATCTAGCTGATTGTCTTGTAAAACTGTAGATTTAGCTTGTGCAAATAGCTGTGCATGCAAAACTTGACTGCTGTTATTTCAGAGGCTTTTCTACTGTCATCTGAAAACCTGTTCCATGCAGAGAACCTGGGATCCAAAATTGAATAAAAATCAAACAAGGATACTTTCTCATCCTAAAACCATCTAAGACTGAAAATAGTGTAGTTGGATTAAAGGTCGGTATATTGAAGGTGAACTAGTGGTGATTAATTGACATAGAGTTAAAGTTTCCTCTCGGAATCTGTGCCTTCAGTTAAGTTTGTCCAGACTTTCCACTTTTGAGGTTATCTGTTTCAAGTTTTGCTTCTGGACTGAAATTACATGCCTTTTTTTTAAACGAAAACATTTTGGTTGTGGTGATCTCCCAAGTAACTTACCAACAGTACAAACATTTTTACAGACTTTCTTTTAAATAATGCTGACACTTGGAAAGCAAGAGAACAGCCCTCTGTCATCTTGCTCAGAATCAACCCTAAGGAAGAAGATGTCCATTTTGAGCGTTTGGGGCTGACCGCCCTCCGAGCTCCCAAGTGGACACCTAGAGGCAAAGCCTTATTTTGTGCCCATGTGGAATGTTTTGTACTGAATGTTCTTGACTAGTATGTAGGCAGAGGAGCTTTGCAGTGGGCAGCCTTGGGAATCTCAGCAGCTGTAATGAGAACTCTGATGGAAGTGAGTGGCAATGAGGCTGAAGTCTTGCGTAACTGTTGCGTTGTTCCCTGTATGCTGTATAGCTTCACCAGTAGCAACTCTGCACTGTGGTTCAGAGCGCTCCATCAGAGTAGCTGGCCTTGATGATCCTAGCTCATGGGTTGGTGTTTGCTTTAATTGCTTTCTAAAAGTAAGAAACTGCAATAAACACTGTGAGCTAGACAGTTACTTTTCCTAGAAGTATTTGGGGAAGAGGCCAGGAAGCTTAACAGATTCCCTTGAAAAGTCTTCTGTGGATTCTCCTTCCATTGCAGAATTGGGGCTGAACCATTCAGAAGCGGCACTGGAGATTCATGTTGAACCCCTGTGTGCGTGCATCCATCTGCCTCTTATTTGCAGTCTACCTGCTTATTGCCGTATCAGTAAATGCTTGGAATTGGGCTACCCCCCATCCCACCTTTTTCTTTTTGGCCAGATTACTGTCAGTGACATTGCTTAGTTTGGCTTGGAGATTTTTTTGAAAGGACTGTATGGCCATTATATATGCAAGTAGCTTAGATAAGCACAGTTGAGAAGCCTTCAGTAGAGCTGCAGCATGAAAAATTTCAAGTATAAAAAAAATGAATTATAAGATTAATAACCTTTGTGCTTAGTGGTCAGAATGCAAATAACAAAAGTTGCAAATCTGAGCAGAGAGACATGCTATAAAAAGCATTATCACAATATTAAGCTGTAGAATACACATTTTTGCATGGTAATTTACGGGATTGATTTTGACAATTATTTATTTGTGGCAGTGGTGGTTGTGAAAGTGGATTTTTTTAGCAGTCTTGGTATAATTGTAGAGGACTGAATTTGTAAAGCTGCTCAAACATTTTGCATCACAGTTGTGTGGGTTTTTTTTCAGCCAAATACATGCCTTTTTTGATTAAAAGAAATATTTGTCTTGAAACTCTTTTTCCCCAGAGGAATGACTAATTGGTATTCACAAGATTCAATACTTTAATATTTTATCAGAGGCCCCTAAATTCTTTCACTCCCTTCCCTTTCAGGGTAAATAATTTAGATTTCAGATGCATCAAGTTTGATAAAAGCCACCTTGTTAACATCTGTAGAATTACAGCTCGATGTGCTCTGAGGGATGCTGGAATAACTACATCAGTAATGCTTGTAAGTTAAATTGAATGGGGCAAAGGAAAAAGGCAGTGGGGAAATGCTGTGCAGGCAGTTCATTTATTTTAATTTTGTTGGTTCTTTCACATCTGTTTAACTGGCTGCCCAGCACAGGTACACTGGAGACTGTAAATGTCATGAGTATTCAGAATACTTCCAATTGTGGTGTATTACAGGAATATGTATTAGATCTGCATCTAGAGAAGCTCCGGGCTTTAACAGCCCAAGCCCTTCTCCCTGGTTGTTGATGTTCTATATTATTTCGTTTCCCCTAGAGCTTGAAACATGTTAAAGTATTGCTTGCAATAATTGACAGGGTTTGCACCAAGAAACATTTAACAAAAAAAGACCCAAACAAACCCAAACCACCTTTCATTTACATTCCTGTTTCTTCTGCAACTTCATGTCTCGAAGTTGAGCCAAAACTTGCAGATTCAAAATTGATTTGCTCTTTTCAATGCAAAATTATTTAAGTTGTAAAGTGGCTGAGAATGGATGATGTTTAAGGTGGTCAGCATTGATGGAGGGGGGAAGAAACTGAGGCTATACTGAGAACGAGGATGCTTGTTGCTCTGTGGCATTGTTTATTCTGCAGCTGTTTTCTGTATAGAAAACTTGCAAGTCATTGCTGTGTTGAACAACGTTTGGAGCAGATTGGGCAAAAGCGAGAGTATAATTACTGGAAAAAGAGAAAGTAGCCTTCACAACGTTAAGGGGTTGAATGATGATCCTTGTAGAGGCCTGAAGTTCTGCTGGTCTTGCTGGAAGGGAACTTTGGATAATTTTGTGCTCTTCTGTTTTCTTTAGTTAATTTAATATTTCCAACATTCAATGATCTTCATTTCATTGGAGATCTTAAATTATAAGACTGAAATAGCAATTTAGTTACTACTCTAAAAAGTAGTAATAATTCTTCATGTAGGTACATGTGGTAGCCCATGTAAAGCTACCATGGAGACTAGCTCTGTTCCTGTTGAATTTCAGATTTATTTTGCCACAGATTTCTGTGGAAGCAGGGATTTTTTTAATTTTCTTTTTTCATGGCATATGGGATTCCTAAAGACTGGGATTTGAGTATGAATGAGCACGTGTTTCCAGAATGGAATTACTTGAGTTTGTTTAATCAATTGTGGATTCCTCCAGAGTGATGCTGCAGCACTTGTGTGAGGAGTTAGCTCTTTTTAATTGGTCCCATATGTACTGGCAGATAGTATATTAACCATACCTTGGGGGGATAAGGGCGTCTGGTTGAATATTATGGTGCATATTTTATTTCTTTTCTGGAGGGATTTGCCTTTTTTTTTTTTGTTCTAGGAGCTGTAGATATGTGTATAATCACTAGCATTTTGAAACTTAATACTCAGCTGAGGGATTAGTTAGACTTCTGCGAAATTAACTGTGTTGACAAGTAAAGAAGAAGAAACTGAGGTTTTACAGAGAAGCTGGAATTTGAGTCTCTTTGGGTTTAGGTGCTTAAATTGTGAGAACTTGGAAGCTTAATCTCCCTTCTCGTCAAGTGCTAAGGACTTGTCCTTTGAAAATCAGCAAAATGGAAACATAAAAGATCAATTACTTTCGAAAAAACTTGAAAATACCATGCAGATTCAACTTTTTTATCTGGATGACATGGATATGAGTGGACTGTCTTGTCCGTAGGTGCCATAGGTTACCTCCAGCAAAGGGGAGTGCTGTCCTCAGCCGCTTTACTTGACTGATTCTGCACTGGAAAAGCAGAGTAATTTTGCATTTGGCTGTTCTGGCTCAGCTTAACCAGTAAGGTAGCTGCAGGAGAAACAGGAATGTAAATGAGTTGGTTTGATTTTCTTTTGTAAAGGTTTTTGGTGCAAATCCGTCAATTATCCAACTCTAAAGCTTTGCTGAATTAATGAGATGCTTTGTAGAAGGGTATTTTTGATCACTTGCTTTAGACTCCCTTATTCCTGATGTAGGCTCTCTGGTGTGCTGCTCTTATTCATCATGGCTTTAAGAAGCGGGAAGACCTACTGCGTGAAGTCCCCCTGAGGCTAGAGGTTATGCATTTGCACTGCTGTGGGACCCAAATTTTGTCTATATTCTGCATCATCTGCTTAAAGGTTTGTGTAGGCATAAATCCTGGCAGGGTTCCCCCATGATGAACAGGAGATGAAATGCCTCTGAGTGTAGTTGGGTCTGGGGACCCCTCCTTGGGAAGGTGCATGTGATGGGACAGCAGTGCTAGCCAGGCATGGTTCCCTTGGGGATGCTGTGGAGGATGTACTGATGGTGCTCATGGGGATGTGTGGAGAGAGGGAAGGCTAAAGCCACCAGGCTGCTTTCTTTGTCGTCTGCAAGGCTTGGGCCAATGCACCCTGACGGAGGCTTTCCAAAAAGGCTGACTTGCAGAAGAAGCAGGTCTGTTCACTTGGAGATGGCTTTTGTCCATGGGAAGTAGGAGGACCCCCTCTCAGAGACCCTCAAGAATGCCAGGCTTAAATGCTGGGGGTGTTCAGATCTGGAAAAGGCAGTGCTGTAAATTAGCATAAAGGAGTCAGTGATAAGATGGACAGCTTTAGAGAAAGGAACAGGTTCTTATTACCTTGTAGCTGTAAATACAAGAATTCATTAGACTTATCCCAGAAGTTCATTTGGTTTATGTTTAAGCAATACATAAGCATTTTTGGCAAGAATTTGTACCCTTTGTTTCTGCATAGTATTAGGCACAATGTTACCTCTAGCAAATAATTGGAGCAAATAGCCTGTTTGTGGCAGGCATCTACGTCATCCAGTCTGTATCCCTGTCCCAGTGAACAAGTCTTTTTAAGACAAGAGGGAGGTCGCTGAACTACATAACTGCTTAACAAGTTATTGATTTCTTCCAAAAAATGAAGGAGAACAGCGAGAGAGTGAAATGCTGGTTTTGAAAGGACTGTGTTGGGGAATGCAGTGGCTGTCTGGCAGGTATTGTATGAGATGGGCTTGCTCTGCCAGGCAGCGTGAGGAGAAAGAACTTTTTAAAGCATCCTCTGACACAGAAATTATTGGAAAGCCTCCAAGAGCAAATTGAAAAAGCAACAGCCGCCTTCATGCTGCAGGATTCCATTGTTTTAATATTGGGCCAACTATACCAAATAATACATCTACTGGAAACTCATGTTAGGGAAAAGTATGTTGGAAAGCAGCTAAGAGGTCAGCTCAAAATCAAAGTGAATGAACTTGACATATCTATGCTGCTGCGTGTCCTATTGTGTTCTTTCTCTTCTTGTCAGCTCCTATTTCCTCATTTATTTCCATTCTTCCTTTTTTTTTTTTAAAAAAAAAACAAACAAAAAAACCAACAACAACAAAAAAAAAAACAAACCACCAACATTTGTCTTGGGCTTGTGTTCTGGCTGCCATTTGTCCTGAAAAATGCCGGGGCTGATACATACCTGTGCTTGCACAGAGAAATTGTGGCCTACTGATACTTTTCAAATTGTAATCTAGCTTGAAATTCCAGGCTTGCACACAGACACAGTGCTTTTGGGGAGGTACTGCTGCTCTGGTGATGAGAAGATGAACAGCAGATAACTGGGATGATTTTATTTTCCTGCAGTGCCGTGTAATGGAGCTATGCTTCTCAGGCTGGTATTGTTTGCTGGACTTCTGAAGGTAGCTTGAAGACCAACATCATCAGGGATGGAAGAAAAAGGCAGAGTTGTTATTGCAAATGTAAATGTTTTTTTACAATGATTGCATTTAATGAAATATACAATACAGCTATTTGTTAATGGGTTTGGGTGGCATGAGAGCTAGTTCGGTCATGACAAAGTTATTAAAATTTGAAAGTTAACAGTGATTTATGGGACCTAAGGTTTGGTTATAAGCAGTTATTTATGACAGCAGCTCAGTTCATACATTGGTGAATTCATTATGCTTTATTTCTACTGATGCTAAAAAAAAAAAATATGTTGTTCTGGTATAAAATATATGCCATGAACACAAGGCACTGGAAACTACAATTCATTCCAAAATATGTTTAACAGTCATCAGTAAATAATAAACTGTAAAAGCTCAAATCCAAACAGACATATTTAGATGTTCATCTTTCACCCACGTGCCTAATTTCCACTGGAATAATGAACTAGGAATTCAGGTACTGCAATGTAGAGACTGATCAAAGAACTTTTTATTGTAGTACTGTGACTTTTTACCTCCTTCACTGATGTTTTAGGGACATCTTATTTTATTTTCATGATTATGAGTGTCCTGAAATACTGACTCTGTCCTACTCTGATGTGGATCTCTATATTGAGACTTCAGGTTTTGAGCAATTACAGCTAAACTGGGAACTTAGTCTCTGAATATCCTGTATATTCAGATTTGCTTAGGTTGGGGGGGTTAGTTTGGCTAAGTGTAGAGAGATGTTAGAGGATCAGTCATGAAATTCTCATCTGGCTCTGAAGTTCCCTGCAGTTTGGAGGGTGTTTGTATCTGGGATTGTGTTTTGTTTGGGCAGCGATCCTGCTGATCGGAATCACATAAGCTAGGCAACAGAATGGAGGCATCCAGCCAGAGCAAACTCAAAGTACACAGGGTCTGAGAACAAAACGTTTCACATGAATTAAATTGTGAGGAAATAGAAATTCTTTAAACTTGTAAGAAAACAAGGCAATGTGAGCCTCATCACACAGGCAGCTGTGTGATCAGGGCTATTGATAGGGAGTGCAAGATTTATTTATGAAATCTTCGTAGTTGTGTGTTTTTAAGAGATATGTCTCATCACGGCAGGAAGAATAATATTCTCGGAGAAACTGGTATTAGAGTGAGATGGAATAACTCTCAGTGCTTGCTTGCAAAGATCCAGTCGCATCTTTGCTGAAAGGCATTTTGACACTCAACTGATTTTGGTTTCCTCTGTACCATACACTACAGCTGGGTTAAAAAGGTTTAATCCTGAAATGTTCCGTGTCCTCATCCTGCATTTCTATCTGCAGTCCT
Organism: Charadrius vociferus; assembly: GCF_000708025.1. Lineage (NCBI taxonomy): Eukaryota > Metazoa > Chordata > Aves > Charadriiformes > Charadriidae > Charadrius > Charadrius vociferus. The sequence goes on along the minus strand of NW_009646736.1, from coordinate 5,014,800 downwards.
GTGTCCCCCTTCCCTTCATCTATCCGTTTTTTCTGCATATTATAGGTTTTTCTATCAGAGCTTTACCCTTGACTCCCTTGTTAGGTTCAGCAATGGCAGGAGAAGTCCAGGAGGGTCTCTGTGCCTGGCAGCAGGGAGCATCGCTCGCAGCATGCCGGGGGCTGCCTCTCCTGGTGCTTTCCTTTCCCCAGTCTCACGCTTTGCTTGCTTTGACGCTGCCTTCTGCTCTGTGTCTGGTCATACAGATTTGAGCTTACCCTAGTAAACGCAGATGACTCTCTTCCGTGCCAAAATGCTCGCTGCCGCCCCTGTCTCTCCTCTACACTATCTGGCAAGGGGACATGAGGGGGAGAAATAGTGGCAGGCACTGGTTCAGTTTTTAATGCACAACCATGCAGAGTGGCGCGTTCCCAGATGCTTTGCCCCTGAGATCGTTAGGGGTGCCATGCCCTCAGTCTGGGTGTGCTGAGTCACGCCATGGACCTGCCCAAGCTCCTCTACTTCCAAAACGCTCCACAGGGTGCCCGCAGGCAAGTCTGTTGTCCCCTCATGCCCCTTGCCATTTCTTTGCAATTGAGAGATGTACATTCAGACATAGTTATCTGCTTTTTCACCTAAGGAGTGTCTGTTACCTGAAAGAGATTGAATGGATTTAGTTTGATAGGCTGGCGAAATATAACTCTCAACATGCTAGATGAAATAGGCTTTTAATAACCAGATTGCTGGAGCTGGATCAGTTTCAAGAAGATTACTAGGGCTGGATCTGCTTGAGTTTAGAGTCGTGACATGATCTTGGATTTGTACGTGCCAGTCAGTGTTGTGTTACAGAGCAGGCTGCTGATGGGATGATTTCTGACTTTGATATGTGCTTCCATCCTCTCCATAGAGGGTTTTATTGTAGTGTTCAGTACAATGTTTATATGAACTGCTAGTAAAGGATAAATAAATATAGCACAGTAAAGTTTAATATGGGGGAGGGAAAAGTATTTAAACTGTATTAGAAATATTTGTTTAACAAGAAATGCATCAGGTGTGACATTTATCTGTACTGGATAGCATTTGCTTTTAAACAGAACAAAGCCTTGAAATGGATTCGTTTTCATATGAACAGTATCGGAATTCTTTTCTTGCCGAAAAGCCAGGGGCTTGGGGTGGGGTGGTCCTCAGGTCACAGCTGTGCTAATGTCACTGATGGTGTAACCATATTGTTGAAGGACTACTGTGTTGTGATCTCCTCTGACCACAAGTAAGAGTGGAGTCTTGTATCTACAGACTGGATACGTTGGTAGTCAAGTTCCACTGGGGACAGGCAAAAAGGGACATTTAGACTTCCTAAAATTCTCTTGCAGTTAGTTGCATTTGGTTGTGTCTTTCCTCTACTAGGCTGCTGTGTCTTGCTGTGGGATGCTGTTGAAAAGTTTTGGTTTCATTCCAGAACTGTATGTATTTCAAAGGTAGAAGCAGTACTTGAACTGAATAGTAAATTATAGAGGTTATGTTTGAATTTTCCAGGGACTGATCTTTTGCTGATGGTCTAACATGGATTTCACCTGGGAATTCCTTTGTAGGTGCTGTAGCAGGATGCGTTGCACAGAGAATTGCTTCTCATTCTGGCAAACCCCTCTTTCAGAGGCTTTGAACTTCTCAAATAACTCTTTTTCACAAGTTAACACCCTGTCATTTTGGGGTTTGCACTCAAATGTGTGTCTTTGGCAAAATTTGGTCGAATACAGGTCATGGGGACCAATCTGGCCAAATACTGGTCATGATGCCAGTTTCTGCAGCCGTATGTTGGTTGTAATGCCGACATTAAAAAATAGTGGGGGCTGAGGGCCAAGGTGCTGAGGACTTTCTTATATTCATCATGTTGCAACCTGATTAGCCTGTAAACAGAGTACGAGTTGCAGTCCCTCTTTCTTGACTTTTTTTTTTTTTATATTCACATCTAATGTATAACTCTGTCTTAGATTTATTGAATCTGAATCTTTATTTCCATCATGAAAATTAAGAGATCCTCTAGGTCAGGCTTGACTGCTGAGTACTCAATATTGTGAATGGCAGTGACTCTTTAGTTAGGACCTGAAGATGAAGAGCTGTACAGAAGTGGTAAGCATTATTATTACAAATTGTCAGTCCATACTTTTCTCCTCCAAGACACGTTTAGTTGTATAGAAACACAGTTGTTTTTTCCAAGGCATTTGGCCTGAGTTGTGGAAGTCACTGTATTTTTGCTGACAAACTAAACCAAAACGCTGTTAATTTTTAGTTTTAACAGCAACAGAAATTGCGCTCGGACTAAATACATAGCACCTAAAATTTGCAAATTGAATGTTGTGAAATAGTGATTCTAGAGCTAATGCGTGACTGTTGAGCTGGTAGCAAAATACATGTTGAAAACAATTTAGAAGTTCTTGATTCTTACGTTCGGTTAACCTGTAGCTAAGAGGGTTAGTGATGACAAGGTTTTCATTGAAATAGGGAGCACTTTGAAGGTCACCAAGAAGGAAAGTATATATTGTACCTCTGCAGTGACGGTCTTGGCCTGCTAAGGGTTTGGGCTACCAGTTGTACACCCTTAAGCTTTCTTTTATGAGGGAAAGAATGCTGTCAAGACTGGTAAACTAAGCAAAGGAAATGTTGGAACTTGAATCCTTGAAAAAGCAAACCTGTGGTTTTGTATTAAGATAATTTTCTGATGTTATTAGAGGCCTTACTTAAATTTTATTTTGAATGGTTTCATGTTCAGCAAGTAGGAAAATACAATGCTGATTACAGCTCTGACCCTTTCTTTGGCAATTCAGCTATTTTGTTCGCTCAAGGAATTTTAAAACTTGCTGCCAGTTTCTTACTGATGTGTTGCTTCTTGCATTTCTTTCAAACATAAAGTCTGTATCAGTAGCACAATCTAAATGGATGCAGGACGAATGATGTGCAGTTTTGAGCTGCTGTTATATTCATGCCAGTTAAGAATATCTTCTTTTGATGATTTTAAGTATAAGAGCTACCAAATGAACCTAGTGGTTCTGGCACATGAAATGTGAATGGTATAATGTTACCTGAACCTTTATTAAGTGAATTGCCAAAGTCATGCTTTTCAAGAACTTTGTGAACTTAAAGCACTTTAAAGAAATATTCTGGGTTCACAGCAGTGGAGAGCTAATGCCTTTTCTCAAAAAATACATTGGCTACTGTTATAGGTCAGCATTTGCCAACAGTTTTCGCAGGAGATGCCAGGTTGGAGTGGAAACTAAGAAATGGGTTCAGCGAAGCACTTTATCCTGTTCTTGGCTCAAAGCACATGAATAATCCCATTGACTACCCACGTGTGCTTTACTGGGACTGCTCACACAGTGAAAGTTAGGCATGTGTTTAAATAACTTGCTTATTTGGGGGCTCACTGTGTGATGTCTCCTGGCAGGGACTTGATTTTCTTATGGCAGCCATCATATGACCCGTGTGCAGGGAACACAGCGATGTCTGCGTTAGCCATGCAGTCCAAAGAAAAAGGCTATTTCTGTGTCCACCCCCAATCCATCCTGCACTTCTCTGGCAACTGATTATCTGTTTGCTGCCAATTGTGCTCTAGTGTTTTTGGCACCCAACCATTCCAACTTGCTCCTCATACAACTATTGAATTGCCTTTGCAAGGCAGAGAGTAGTCTTTTCCTTGTTTAAGACTGTATATGTGGTGGTTAAAACATGAAAAAAAGTAGATAATTGTCATAGCTTTCCTCAGTTTGGTCAAATTGTACTCTCTCTGTCAGTAGTCCCACTGAAGTTGACAGAGATGCTAGCAGAGGAGAAGAACCATTTCAAAGATGCTAGCAGAGGAGAAAAAACATTTCAAAGGTCCAAGCTCAATACTCAGAGGGGCTAAATGGAGCTTTTTCATCTATTGAGTATCTAATGGAAGCACTGTTCTTTATTTGAGAACTTCTGTAAGTGGATCATCTTTGGAGGTGAAACTCTTTCAGCACACAGGGAGGGAGAAGTAAAATGCTAGGGTAGGATCTTCTTCCACTTGATATTTCGCAAACACTGTCTCTGGTTTGATCCAAAATTGGCCCACCAGCAAAATAGAACCACTTCAGGTTAAAAATAGATTTAGGTAAGTTTTCCACCTCTGCCTTCCTCTCCCATCTCATGCATGCCCAAGGCAGCAGAAGACCTTGGAGACAGCATTTCCCTGTGCTTGAAAAGGGGCCGGTCACAGGCGGGGAATTGCCGCGACCTGCGCACGGCATGGCTTCAGCACCCTCTCCCTTCTGCATATTTTCTCCTCCAGAAATACCATCTCTGCAGTAAGTTAGCAGACCTAGAGCCTATATATATAAAAACAAGTCAAGCTAATAGACAGAACTACAGTTGTAGTAAACAGCAATTAATTAGTGGGATCCAGCAAGCCTGGTGCTGTGGTTGGTAATCAGCGGTGCTCCTTCAAACTCAGGATCTCAGACTTTGAGCTTGCTTTACGCTTGTCATGGCCAGTTATCTGTTGTTTCACCTTTGCTAACAACTTTACCAGAGAAGCCTAGGAAACTCCAAACAAAAGCCTGTTAATTGCAACTGAAAGGCAAAAGGAAATAGGTTTAGTCAGTTTAGTAATCCTGGCTGGCAAAGAGCTCTGCTATCTTCAGAAATGTGTCAAAGAATATTCTTTAATGTACAGTCATCTTAAATGGAGTACTCTTTTGCTGGAGCTGTGTTTGGAAGAGTGAATGGGATAACATGTAATATGAGCCAGATGAAAAATAATATGAGTAGATATCTTCACTAGGATGGAAACTTGAATGCTTGCACAAACAGCACGGAGGCCCTAAACTATTCCTGTAACAGGCTGTAACTTCATGTGTGAGGTAGGGAAACAAGTACTATTTTCACAGACTATTAGTGTTTATGCCTTGAATATACTTATGAGAATGCTTAAGGTGCTGTAGATCCAGTATTGTAACAATTAGTAGACCTAAAAACTGATGAGCTAAAGATTAAACTGTTTTAGAAGTGTATTAACGGTCTTTCAGTTAGCTAATGATAAAGTATTTATGAATTAAGTGGGAAGTTTTTTTCCAAGAAGTTCTCATGTATTTTCAATGGAATGCTCAAATCCACAAAAATCCAGTATAGTATCTATATAGTTGATTCATCCCCTGTGTATAAACAGAATATTTAATGGGCACTTTCCTCACCTAAAGCACAGGACTGAAAAGCAAGGACCTGAGTTGATTTTCTAGTTCTGGTAGAGACTTGTACAGTTCTGGGAAATCACTTAGCATCTCTCTTTCTGTAAGCCAGATCCCGTAATGTTTGTCTGACTTGTGGAGGTGAAGGGAAGGCTGACAAAAGTGGTGACTGCAAAACAAGTTGAGAATCTGCCATCAAAAGACAGAAAAAATGGTTTTATTTTGATAAAAGTAATCTGGAGTGATTGCACATACGTCTGATAGCTGCAGATTAATAAGAGTCAAGTTATGAAGCTTTAATAAATGCTTATTTCTTTTCGACAGTGCTGCAGTATGTTACTAGCTGGGAATATTATATTAATTTGCTTCATATCTGCATATTTTCCCCCTTAGATACGTAGTAGCAAGCAAAAATGTTCAGTTTCTCAAATGAAGGTCAGTTCAAAGAAACATCCAAATGTTGAAAAATTTCTCTGACCCTCCCCCCCCGCCCCCCGATTCCACAAAATTGATTTGGAAATCTTTCAAGGATTGCTTTACTCACTCTAAACAATTGCTAAGAAGTTTTTCATTCAGCAACATTACTGTCCACTTGGATAGTTCTTCACCCAGGCCTGGGGAGTTATTTCTTGTCTGCTACAGCAAGTGACAAGTTTTGAATGACATCTGTTGGTTAGTACCAGTAGTGGCATTTACATTGGAGACTAGAGGAACTATTGCTTAAAAGGAAGAGAATTTAAAATTCACATGCTAAAGGCAAAGCGATGAGACATTCAGCTCAGTAGGAGTGATAAGATCTACAAAGTCCAATGGGATGTGATTTAAGTACAGAGGAAAGAAAACAAGAATGGATGAATCCATAGTTCTTTGAATGGGTCTTTGATCCCCTGTTCTTCCCTCCATATTGTCATTAATCTATGAACAGTTTTATAATATGCCTGGGAGTGATCAGAGGCTGAATTTAGACCCTTTTTGGGATATCCGTGGATTCTAGTGAATTGTCTCACTTTGTGTGTGTATATCTTTTTTAATTAAAAACAGTTTCCACATTGCTAATAGTAATAATGGATATTCACGGTTTTAAGTTATAGAACTTGTTAACTCTCCCCATGGAAACTTCCAAGACACTGAACAGCAAGTGAAACATGCAGACACGTCCAACTACTATCTCCCATTTTTCTGTGCTAGAACTGGAGATAATTGCTTTTCTTTCTCTGTTTAGCACTTTCAGACCATGTTAAAGACTAAGTTGAATGTCCTAACTCTTCGGAAAGAGCCTCTCCCGACAGTGATCTTCCACGAACCAGAAGCTATTGAGCTGTGCACCACAACTCCCCTCATGAAGACCCGGACTCACACTGGATGCAAGGTACTCGGGAGTATAAACTTAAGGAACAAGACCATTGTGGAGGTGCCCCATGTATGTGTGAGGGCTCTAAAGAGCCCAAAGTAACCAACGTTGTCATTGTTGTTGTTCTGGAACCCCCATTAACTGCTACTATTACAATAAGGTTTGCAAATCAAAAAATGATATTGAACATTTCTGACAGAAATTCTGGGCTTCAGTAAAAAAAGGTTCGGCTGCGTGGCACAATGCCGATCATGGAGAATTTCTAACAGCCTGCAATGAACATCACTTGTAAACACCGTTACTGCTTCTCTCAATGCTAGTGCTGAGATAGGAGGTAAAGGGCCAAATGCTGTGGATTTGCATTTAGCAATCTGTACTAACAGAGCTATATACCTAATGAAACAGAGTTGCAGCTTTAAATTCAAGGTTAGTTTTTTATTTTTCATTTTTATTAAAAAAAAAAAAGGGGGGGAGGAGGTGGAGACTGTTAGATCTTGATTCGCTTAGGCAACAAGATGAATTTGGCCAGTTACATCAAAGCGCAGCTTCTGAAAAAGCGCTTCTTCAAAGTTTAATGGCTTAAGAGCTTCAAGTGTGTTCTTCTGTGGTACGAAGCCATATAAAAATAGCAAACAAAACTGCTCTATTTGCATCTTCTGGTGGAGCCATTTTCCTTGGTCAGAGAGCTCGCCTAGCCTTGCAGAGCCATGGGCAGCCTTGCAAACTGAGCTGGGGAACAGTTTGGCTTGTGCTGCCAGTCAGGACTTGGTAGCCAAGTCCCCTTTGCTTGGCCCAGCTGTCAATTGTAGAGAGTATCCACTGACCCGTGAGGGTCTTAGTGAAAATGGAGAGAGAACTGGGCTTCAGTCTCCACTGCTCTGTAACTTGTCAGTTCTAGGAAGCAGTTGCCTGCTGCTACATGTACTGGATAAGGTCCAAAGTGCAACTAAATGTCCTAATCCCCTCTCCTGCCAGTGTGTCTACACACACGCGTGTGCACACACTCTTCCCTGTTGGAGGATCCGATGTGAGTGAGATGGAGTTGGAAGAAATTGCTCCCTGGTGTGTTCCCCTGCTTCTCTTGGCGTGCTGTGCAGATGGTAGGGGCTGTGGGCATGCTGTGAAGGGCTTTGCTTGGCCACTTCCAGGTCTGGCACTCCCTCAGCAAAGTTTCTTCTTGAGAAGTATAATTTTTGTTTGACTTTTTGCCTGTCACAAAAGCCAAGAAACAAAATCGCTGTTGGGTGTTGAAGCAGTGCTGCCCTGTGCTGATGCAGAAGAATGGAGGGCAAGTGACCCTAATATGCTTTGTATGGTAGCTCGTAGCATCTGCTCTTCTGTGGTGATGTCTTGTCCTTTATGTTGACATCTAATGAATTTTTAGAGAATATTAGCTATCATAAAAATGGTCTACAAAGTATCTGGCTTTCACCCCTAGTGAGAGAGGGTTCAGACATAATAATGCTTTCTAAAATCAGTTTATCTCGGTGAGTGTGTGCAGAATTTAAATGAACCTTTTCACTTAACCTACAGTCCTTCAACTGGAAAAGATGGATTGCAGAGAGATGTTGACCCCCTCGGTGAAGAGAATCTCATTCTATATTTAGAGATCTCTTTTATTTATTCATTTATTTTTCCTGCAATGTAACATAGTAGTGGTGACTAGGGAACATCTGCTGCCACAACGCTCCCCTTTTCTTGCTTGCACTGTTTCTCCTTCTCTCCTTCCCCCTGTAGCTAGTTCACCTCCTGCCAGTGCTGGAATCTTACAGTGGTGTGTTTTGGGGTGGTGGCCAGCCCATCTTCAGGAGATTCAGGAGTTGTGATTTCCAGTACCCACCTTGGGAAGATGATTCCACATATGTTTTGTTCCTATGGCTAAGAAATCCACTCCAGTCAGTAACTCAAAGGCTATAATTTTACCCATTCTCTCTTTTCATGATATTTCCCCCCCCCCCCTTTTTTTTGGGGGGGGTCATTCTTTTCTTGCTGGGCTTGTATCCTCCAGCTGTTTATAGGTATTAGCCTTCCTCTCCTCTTTCCCCTCTGATTATTAGTTTCTTGCTGAGTGATACAATAAGTGTTGCCATAACAAAGCCAGTATTTTATAATCTGAATTTTCGCTCTGTGTGGTCTGATCTATCACTGTTATTCCAGGTGTAAGGGGGGAGGTGCTGTGGTGTCGCTGGTACCACCGAGCCTCTCTGGTTCTGAGACATGGGCTTTTCGGCAAGAGCACAGCATCCAGATTTTACTTTCTTTCATGAGTCACACTCTTTTGATCCTTAATCGTTTTATTCCTCTTGACTGAAATCCCTCCAATTTTTTTATGTAATCCCATTAATGAGATAGCATCGTTCTTCTGACAGAGGCTCCAGACATCTAATTTTATTGCACAGTTTTAACATAAGCCTCAGCTGGCACCATCGTGTTATGGGAACTTGACACATGCAATTGCTTTGCTGTTCAGAGGTCTGGGCATTGGTTTTCTTATGTGATTGCACTTTTCCTTGTCCTTTTTTCACAAGACAGGCTTCTCTTTCTCATTCATTTGGTGTTAGCTGCTGAATCCTGAAGAAACAAAACTCTTTTGCTGAAATCCAATCTCATTCTGTAATTGAATGGGATGGTTTTAAGAATAGCAGAGAAATGTCTTGCTTGAAGTAATCTAGGAGGAACCCCCCCAAAATCTGGGAAGTTAAATAACTGAACAAAGTCAGAGAGCTTCTCTTTCCCACACAATTCCAAATCTGATGCAACTTTGTTACCATTGTGTTTCCTAAAATATATTTTTTTACTTACAGCAGAAGCCTTAAGACTGGTTCCTCCTGTTACCGCAGGTCTACGCCTGCCTGCTCAGGCTGGCTATGCTGTCGCTGTTCCCACCATTCTCGACTCGTGGGCATGGTTTCATCAAACAGGAGAAACAGATAGTATTTGCATTGATTTGCAACACAGATCTTTAGGTGTACATGTTTTGGAGTTTGTGCTGCTGGTTGGTTGTTGAGACAGAGGTTGGCTCAGAGGCTGTAGTTTCCAAGGGGCACCTTCTTGCCCCCCTTCCCTTCTTTTCCCCACCAGTCCTGTTTGCAAATGGGGAGCGACAGCCCTGTGCCATGGGGTTGGACTGTCGCAGCCCCACTCAGTAGACAGCTTAAAACAGAGCAGGATTTCTGGGTACAGTGAAGCACTCGGACTCTTGTTTTTTCCTGAGGGTTCTTTTGATTTCCTTTGAGCCATGGTGTACGTAAGGTGAGAGGCAAGTCTTTGGCCCCAGAGGAACCACAGCTTCTTGTCCTTCTCCAGCTGAGACCGCTGGAGCAGGGCAGGGGGATGCAGTGCCCAGAGGGTTGTCATCTCTCTGGCAGCCACGGTTGAGCACCCATGTGCGTCTTGCCTTTTCCCTGCGACAGATGTAGTGTTTGTGAATGCTGGAGCATCAAGTGTTGTGTTCAGTAGCTGCTTCGAAGAATGAAAAAAACCCAGCTGTCTAATTGTATACCCGTAAATGGCAAGTCTCAGCTTAAGCTAAATGACCCTGTGCTGGGGAAGGACAAAAAAGAGTCAGAATAAGTCTTTTGTTCTTCCTAGTTGGACCACACTTTCAATCACAGGTTCCTAATTTGCTCTTATTTAAGTAGAGCATGTCTCTGTATGCAGCGTGATTTAGGCATGAACGTGATTTAGATTTGTGTATATAAAAAAGTGTCCATCCTTGTTTGGATCCTAAGGATTTGATTAGACTGTGGCTATCCTGCTTGTAGGTCTTCCGTGTCAAATGTTGTGCACTCTTGTGTTTCACCTGGAAACCTCCTCTTCCCCTATCACAGCACTAAGTACCACCAGGTGGAAGCTGAAAATCTGGAGTATCTCCAGAAAATAAGTTGCTCTCTACTCAGAAATGCGTGCTTTCTCTGTGCCTTTTAACAGATTTTGTTTAAGTTCTGTGTGTTTTATTCTTTCTTAATGTTCTAACCGGCTTACGCTGATTCTAATGTTTCTTGATTTCTGTCCCTTTGAGCTATGGTGGTGGCATGAAAGGAACTGCCTAAACAACTCTCTTCTGATGTAGATTTCCAGGCACTGCTGCAGTAATGCAAAAGGACAGAGGTTAAAAATGCTGCCTGCGATTTTTGAAGTGGTGTCATAGGTTTAATTTTTTTTTTCTTTCTATTGGAAGGCTCTTCAAAGTGAAGTCAGTGCTGAATAATCGGTAGCTTGTTCTTATCCACCTGGGTCAGGCAATCTTATTCCTCCAGTTCCCAGCAGTGAACAAGCTTTTTGCAGCAGCCTGGGAGGCTGAGATGAGAGGAGCATAAAGAGTGCAAATAATTGCATTCTTAAGAGCATGCTTTTATTAAATGGGAAAATATATATTAATGATATAGTGTTTGCAGGTGTGATACTTGTTGCTTGCCTGTTATATTGGATTGAGTTTATTAATTCAGGCTTTGTAAAAGGTATGATGTTGAAATTTCTATGATGGTGTATTTTAGTTGAAGATTGACAGAAGTCTGGTTTAGCAGTTTGTACAAATGGCATTAGAGTGGTACTGGCATTTTAAAATCAAGTCTTGCACGTATTGATAGAGATTTAAAAAGTAGCCAAGAAGTCATATAAATAAATGGAGCTTGGTCTTTCAGAATAGCTGAATTGCTTCACTCACAAAGCAAAAAGAAAATGTTTTTTGTACTAAGCTTGCTGCCGGGTGGTGATTATGGTGTGGTTTATTCGAGGTCTGTGTAGCAGGAAGGGGCCATGGCCATGGCTGGGCCTCCCTTGCTCAGTGTGATGTTGGCAGGTACCCACCGAGCTCGACTGTTGTGACCCTGAGACACACCTGATGTTGTTACATCCATTGACTGGGTCTCAGGTGTCTTCCGTGAGAGCAGGGCAGTGCCTGAGGGGCCTCGACCTGTGCGGTGCCAATGGCCTGGCCCTGCGTTCCTGCAACCGACCCTCCCGCTGCGGCTCCCTGCCCTCTCCCCAGGGCAGCCTGCTGCCCTGGCTGCTGCACTTCTGGCCAGGCTGGCTGCTGCCAAGAGTCTTCATTTTCCCTTTCGTCTCTCTGTCATTCTCCCTTTTTCTTCTTTTCCCAAAGTAACTTTCACCATTGGAGACAACATGTGCCATCAATGGCGGGCCCTACTAATAAATCTGTGCACATGAAACTGCCTCAGTGTTCTGCGAGCAACAGGGTTTGCACGAGAGTGTCAGAGACTGGAAGTTAGTCCACAAGGGAAAAAGTCATAATAAGTTTATAGGATGAATAACGAGTAATATTGATCATGATCTGATTATGATTCATAGAAATAAAATGTTTCTTATTGTGATACTTATTAAATAAATAAAAAAATATTGTCTTAAAATTGCCCTGCTAGGCCTGATTCTGATTCCTTGTGTAAGAGAGTCATTTATGTCTGCTCAGATATTACTGCCCATTTTTGGTTTTCTTGCAAAAAGGCCTTGCAGCAGGACTGTCTTGCAAAATATCCCATTTCTACTCTACCCTAGATGCCTCTACAGCAAATTTATTAATGTTGTGTTGCTGCTTTTATTGGTCATTGCAGAATAGTGTTTTGCCCAGCATTTCTGTGCTATGCAACCTCTGCCACTTGTGTCCCATCCTAATCAGCTCACCCACGGCAGTGGACAGATACATTATGGCTGTAGCTTTCAGGAGACAGTGTGCTCCCCATCTCCTGGGCGCAGTGGCCCCTCAACAGTCAGAAAATGCCCAAATTGATGAACCATCCTCCCAGCTTCGTGCAGCCCAGCAGCCCACACAGTGCGGTTTTAGTGATGGCAACCACAGCCTTGTGCCTCTTCCCCTTCATTGCTCCCCAACCCCAAAATTTTTGCTCTCGCCAGCTGAAGAGTAGGTGAATGTCTCCCCTCTGCTGCACTGCAACTGTGTGCGGGTTGGTTTTGTGTGTTTTGATATTGAATCAGTCAAAATTAATGCAAAGAGGACATTGTCTCTCATTTCAATACACGGAGACCAAGGTGTTCTTTCCTGTTTGTACTGTCCTGTTGGCTCAAAAAGGCTGAAAATGTGTCTGAAGACTATCTGAGATGGGGAAATACAGATGACGTAAATGGGTGTTAACAATTTAGTGTTTTACTTAGATTTCCATAGATAATTTAAAAACCCTACTCCTCTTGAACATTCATTGCTATTTTGGCTACTGAAACTAGCTGGTTGGAAGCTGCACATATTCTTAAAACCACCTCGCTTTATCCTTATAAAGCTTAATAAAAATGTTCTCTTTGCAGCTATAGCATGATCATGGTTGTTTTGAGTGTAGGCTTATCTAGCTGTAAATGCAAGTCCAGCTAGCTGCCTGGTCTTCATTACCATTTCGTAAGACTGTAATATTAAGATGGCCATTAACTTTATTAAAGAAACAAATTAAACAAGTGAGACAAGCTAAACTGTACCATGACTCCCCAGCCTACTGTTTTCCACCATTTTTAATGTGAGTGTGAAGCACAGAGCTTATTTTCTTCTTGCTTCATTAAAGGCTTTCTGTTGTTACCCTTAAGCATTGCATATTTTTGTACTGTGAATTGAGAGCTTGTTTTTCTACTTCTTTCTCCCCTAATCAAATGAACCAAAAGGATGCATGTGAAGTCTTGCATGGGGCAAATCTTAATAGCTTCAGTATAGTTAGATATAGTGCTTGTTGGTGAGAGATAGAAACTTTAATGATGTGTTTTCCAAAAGAGAAGTGCACCAAATAAACTAATTCCCCAACAATTATTCTATGTGAAGATGGAGTATTTAGTTTACTTTTTCTTCATGTAGTGTTACAGAAATAAAAAAAAAAAATGCTTAGTACTGAAGTTTGGGAAGTGTAAACTGCTTGCAGAAGCCTTACACATGACTGTATCCCAGAGTGCTTTAGAGAATATGGCTGAGTTTTGTTCCAATATTGAAAATGGAGAGTTGCATGTGCTCCTTTCTTTCTCAAGACATGACTGTGGTAAGGTCCTGTCCTGCACTAATGAAGTTAATGAGAGCTTTGCTGTGGGCTCCATTGGGAGCGTGGTGGGATGTAGCCATGCAGGATGGCAGCCACCTTCAGGCAGCACACCCTGATGGTGTTTGGCACTGGCTGCTCTCAGCTTTCAGCTTCAGAGAGGATCTCTCCTGCATGTGGGTTTTTTTATTACATGCATGGAAAGCCCATTTACGTCAGTGAGGATTTATGCTTTAAATGAGTACAGAGGAGCTAATAGAAATATGAAGGGTAGATGCAAGTGGAGAATATTGTTAAAGCATTGTAATGCTTCATTTCTTGAAGTCCAGGAGTCTTAGGTGGAGAATATAAATTGGCTGAAGCAATTGAATTAACCTTAAACTGCGCCTGCTTTAAATAAGACCTTCTGCAGTGCTCAGTTTTGCTGTGTTGGATGTATTTTGGCATAATTTTATTTGTTTACTGGTTAAGTGGCATTGTAAGACTAATGGATTCTGAGAGCAGTGGAAGTTATGTCCTGTTAGATATGTTGGTGGGTTGTGGTTTTGTTTTTTTTTTTCTTAGCATTTGCACCGGTGACATTTTTCAAGCCATGGTTCAAGTAAAGGGCATCTTGTTATTCAGGAAATTCTTACATCCCATCTAAAAATGGTCATGTATTTCAGTCAGCTTCGTGTTTCTGCTTTAACTACCTTTATAGGAGAAAGTATATGGTGGTTTTCTACATACCGTGGAGTAACTTTGCTCTGAATATATTAATTAAATGAGAACAGTTTTGCCTATTTCTCTTTATTTTTGGATTTTCATTACGGATGTCTTTCTCAAACCATTTTAAAGAGTTCCATAAAAAGAATAAGACTGCCACCTTGGCGGGAGAGTGCTGGTGATGGGGAGGACGTGAGGATTTCTGGGACTTGTCCTCCATGTTGGTGGCCAGCACAGGACTTGAACTGCCCTGGGTTCAGGGCCTTTGCCCTGTGATCCCCCTTGGATTTGCTTCAAGAGGGAGGGAGCTCAAGGCTGAGCATATTGTGAGGAAAATAGGGAGTAATCTGGGTTTCTTGAAGAGATCTGTAATGAAAATAGTGGTGTGTGTGCGCACACTCAGGAGGACTAGAGGATCATGTTCCCCACTCCTTGGGCTGGGTAGGAGGCTCCCAGTTTTTAAGGACTGTGTAGATGATGCCCAGACCAGTACCCTGGGGAGAGAGGTCCCCCCCAAAGTCCTGACAATTAGCATGCAGGGGATCTCCTCGGCTGTTGCTGGGAGCGAGGCCGAAGGTCCCTGGTTTTGTGTGTGGAGTGACCTGGTCCCAGCGCCGCCTTGTCTTGTGTGAAGAAATAGGAGCAGAACTGTTGCACCAGGTACATCAGTTGCTCAGATATATGTGTGTTCAAGCCTGTTTTCCTTGGCAGTAGGCTGCAGAGAATATCCCCTACACAACAAAACCCCCTGAAAAATGCAAGGAAATAAACACAATGTGCTAATGGATGCTCTGACTTTTTTTACTCCTCCTCTTGGTGGATGTATTGTATTGCTTGCACAACCATTGTGAACCATCATAGTGCCATAGTTTTGTCCCTGTAGTGGATGTGGTGAGTCCCAGTGAAGAAAATGGGTGATGATGCATGATATGGAGCCTGGGAAAAACAGTTTTTAACATAAACAGAAGTCCCTTTGGCTGGAATCGAGCACTTCCTTTAGCTTCAGAGCTTTGATGTTAATAGTTGCCTTTGATTCAACAAAAGCTTGAATTGGAAGTCATCAGCCCTTAATTTTGTTAGCAAATTGTGTTTATCAGCAGAAGTAATCTAAATCAAACCTCTTAATGTAAAACAAAGCACTAAACAGTTTATATTTCAATTAGGTATGGACGAGAGTGACTTTCACAGAGCACTGTGTAAAATGCAAATATATAGGAATTAAAAATGCTTCCTGTGACTTGGTTGCGAATGAGCACCGGCCGTTCCCGAATTTTGCCCTTGCTTGTAAAAGCAACTGAGAAACTTGTGAGGTACCAGCAAAGCCAGGCACTGTGTGCTGGTGAATGCTCAGTAGCTCTTTACTATGTATCAATTGTACTTTTGTAGTATTTCTCACCCAGAAAGATCCCAAAACACTTTCTAAAGCAGCTCTGTTGTCCCCTGCTGTTCAGCTGCCGTTCTCAGCTGGCAGCCCTGTTGCGGGGATCAGATCAGCTCGCCAAAGCTCGGGGGAAGGCTGCATGGGCACACTGCACTGTGGATAAAACATGCTAGGGGAAAACTAAAAAAGATGCTGAGAATTAAAATGCATACTTCTATCAAGTAGTAATGCATTGAAAAAAAGTACTAAAAAGCAATATATATTAATGAAATTCCTTTGCATAAAAAAGCCACGGAATACTTTTGTATCTTGAAACCCAATTTTGAGGTTGTGGGGTTTTTTTTGTCAGTTCTGGAAATCACACTTTTCAGGGTACTTGGAGCTGTTGTCTAATTATAGCTGTCTTTGTAGGAGATAGCATAACAAAATAGCTTTCTCTGAAATAATATTTAAATATTTAAAAACAATTTAATCGCTCTACAGCAGGAAATATTTAAATTTTGAAGTTCTAAATTTCCAGAATTCCTTAGGACATAATCTTAAATTACACAAATATATAATGCCATATAGTGCAGGCCAATATGTTCTATCTTTTGCAATCTGGCACAAAGACAAGATACCAGTATGAAGCACAGTGGCAACTATAAGGTCCTAGACAGCTACAGATGTGTTAGGATATTTATTTTTTTTTATGGTGTAGAAAATACTGTGCTCATCACAATTGCTCAGGCACAGCCTTCTGGTCATAGGACCTAATTGCTTCCATAATAATTAAGGTTCAAATATCTAAGACCTAATAGATTTTGACGTCTAAAAATTAAAATGAGATTGAAATTTATTATGGTGGTTACACCGAGCAGATGCTGCAGTCAGTGTTGATTGTTTTGTTCTAGTGTGTCCTTGAGAAACGTTTCCATCTTGGTGCAGCTCTTTCAGTGTAAGGATGGAGCTGTGATTGTGTTGCTGGTGAGCACTGGGATGCTGGTACTTCTCCATGGCCATTAGGGCATATGGCCCCTGTTGTGAGCTGGCTCTCAGGAGGAGGAGGCACCCTTCCTTCATAGCACATGAAGTTATTCTTTAACAAAATTAAAGAACTTCTGGCTCTGCGGCTGTTGCTCCCTCATATTATTGCAGTGGGCACCTCCTGGCTTAGCAGCATGAAACGTGCTGGGAGAGGTGTTGGCAGATCTTTTTAGGCGTGCTTTTTTGCAACACAGGCATGTGTGCTTATTCTGTGAAGGTATTCTGTGTGGTTCTTCCCCTGAAGCCATGGATATTGTTTCTTTGATTTCCATTAGAATACTGCAAAATTTGCATTTGGCAGTGGGTACCCACTGCTCACACTAGTTTGAGCCAACTCAAGGAGCCTTCTCAGGAATTCGTAATCTCTGTTTACAGCTGTACTATGCCCAAAACCATCAGCTCTTATTTTGGGGCTGATCCTGTGTGCTGAAAGCTTCCCACTGAAGCAAATGACATTGGCAAAAAAGGAGGCTGAAGTTGGATTACAGATCCATTCTTCTGTCGATGAGGTATCGTTGGGCATGTTCGTAGATGCACAGGCTGCCGGAATGTAGACTAATGTTGTAACCAAAAAAATATTATGTCATCAGAGAACAGAATGTCCTGTGTGTGCCACCTCTGTTGGTCCCAGGAGTAATCCTGTTCTCCTCGTACTATTGCAATATAATCTGTAATGCAGTGTGATGTATAAATACGTGAGCTTGGAAGAGGAAAGAATTTTTTCCATTCCTGGGGTTTGATGTCAGTGTCTGAGACTAATAACTTTTTCTGTTTCATTAAAAGATTTTTTTTTTGCATAGTTAATTAAAAGTTCATAACAATAACCATCTTTAGGCAATACTTGTGGGCAATTTTAAGGCTTGATGTATGTTATCTATTCTGATCAACTACCTTTGTTGTAATCTATTGTGAATATTTGACTTCAGGCTTGTGGTAGTTCAGGAAGCTTTCTTCTCTGAGATTCTAGGTTGTATAGGAATAACAAGTGCAACAGAGGTATGATTCTTATTATTTTTCCTTCTTAAAATTGATGTCTCCCCTTTCTTAAAGTTTACAGTCTGGTTTGGAAAATCAGCATGGAAAATCCTAGGTTAAGAACTTCCCTTGTACTACTAACCCAAGAATCTCTGCTATTCACCTTTAATCATTTCACAGCAAGATTCTATTAAATGATACATATTGTCACAGAAATAAGATACTGAATTTCATAGCAATGTAAATTTGGAATTAAGTTTATCAAGTTTTATCAGTGAATGAAAAACTAATGTTGAATTGGTAGTGTCCCATTAAATTTGATAGAATAGAATACTCTCTTATACCCACGGAGAGTATGGTCTGTCCCTTTTTGGGAGCTGATGTTCATTTGCCTGTTAGGTATCAGGGTTGCTTTCTGATTGCTAGAGCATAGCACACTGGGGAAAAAAAATAATGAGTTCATCAGCTGAAAGATGATCTTAATTCATTATGCTCTTCAGGTTTTTTTCACCTGTAAGGCCATGATGACATGATCTTCTGATTAAAGTGCTCTTAAGATTTAAATGGCATGGCAGTGACCTGCACTTGATAATAACAAACTTGAGACGTGGATAACCTTACATTTAATAGGTGCCCATACACAAACATTTCAAGTAGAAGGAAACTACTTTAACTTAAATGAGCAAATTTTGGGAGAAAAGCAAATTGAAAGTGTCTTTATAACTGTACTTTATAAAATTTACTGAAGATTCATTGAACTGTTTGCTGAGAAAGATTTGACAATGAGTAGTTATTTGTGGGATTTTTTTTCATCCTGAGGAACTTGTTTTATTTCAGGGTCTGTTGTGCTTTACCCTCTGTCCCTGAATTTATTTTTCAGTAGCAGAGAGGTGAAAAAACAAGCTTCAAGTCAGAAACAGATTTAAATTAATATCTCTAAGATCAGAGAAGGATCTGTGTAAAGATTGGTCTAGTTGAGTGGGAAAGGTGATAAGGAAAAGACAAAATAAAATAAGGTAAAATAATATGTGTATCGTGATTATTTTGAGAATGTCATTGATGTTGATTCTGTGTATCCTCTGGGACAGGATGGGCAAAAAAGAAAATGGTTCTAGTTCTTTATAGAAGCTGCTTTTCTGACTGAATTATCTATAGGCTGGGAGTAATTCCCCTGTGCTGATGTCTGACTCATTCTTACAAATAGCACAATAACACACTTCAGCTTTGTCAGCTATTTGTAACCACAGTGGCCAGAATCCTTATGGGAATCGTTGTTAATGGGATGCAGGTTTTGGGTTGGCTTTGCTATGGTATAAATTGGCGTACTTCCTTTGACTTGACTGCCGTGCTAAGTTATATCGTCTAAGAATTTGGCCTTTTAGCTTGACATGTGGCTTGGGATTAGCTAATGATTGAAAGCAGTCTGTTAATGAAATCAAAGTAATTGAGTACAGCATATGTGAACCAGTGCTGTTTGTCATTTGTTATTAGGCTGAAGTGTTAAAAATATTAAGTACTTCTTGAAATGATTTTTATGAAACAGCTTGATAGTGATTTAAAGAAAGGTGTGTTTTCACCACGGAGCTTTGGCTTGAGTTGCGTTCAAAGGTCTTCATACAAGGCCAAACAAATTGTATGATTCTGCATTCCCAAGTGGGAAATAAGATATACATCTAATAAATATGTCGTACATATAATTTAAGTTTGGAATAGTTTACAGCACTTCCTTAGAAATACTGAGGATGAACTGAATGACTTTAATTACCAGTGACTTACTGATGAACTGCTCTAAGGTTTGTGTTCTGCATGACTTTCCTTATCTGTGTATGTAGTTTTTTGTTTAATGTTATCACTTTTATGCAGACAGTGCGTGTCTCCAGGGTGAAACTTGTACCAAAGTGAGGGACTAGCATACAGCTATTGCTGTAGCTGTGCTCCAAAGGGGGTTTGACACAGGGTAGGTGGGTGAGCGTTGGCTGGAGTGGGAGGCATGTCTCTATCGACAGCTCCATTCTGCTCCTCTGAGGGAGGATGTGGTCGCGTGGGCACTGGCCACCCCTGATGTCCTGGATGTCCCATCCTGCAGCAGCTCCCCTGTGCAGGGACATGTGGCATGGCTCCCAGCCACGCCACCAGCAGGGACGAGGGGCCTGAACCACAGCCCAGCAGCTGCTTAGCGTTTCTCGGCTGGGTGGTGCTGCCTGGCCTCTCCGGCGAGTTTCTTTGAGTCATTACAGGAACTCGCTTGCCCGACCTCCAGCCAAGCCCCGACTGCCCTGGACATGCCTGCACAATGACACTGGTGTGTTGCACGACCAAATGCTCTCGTGCATATTTACATAAGGTGCAAATGTGGTTGGGTTGTTCTTTTTTTTTGGGGGGGGTGGAGAACACACTAAATAAAATCTGGCAAGTAAAACATACAGTGGGATTTCTGTGGTCTGGTCCTGTGCAGCAGCTGTAGTTGTGTCAACTTCTCGGGTTCTGTGTGTGGTAATGTCACAGGCGAGTGAGCCTGGGTTTAAATAAGTAAATAAATAAACGGGAATCGCACAGACCCCAGATCTGGGGTTTCTATGGGTGCCCCTGGGATGTTCCCACCACCCACCAGGGTCGGGGCTGCCCCAAGCCCAGCACGGCCTGTTGTCTCCGCGCACCCGGGACCCTTCACTGGCATCTGCCTCAGAGCAGCGGGGGGGGCTGTTGTGGGGCTGTGTGTTTCTCGGTGGCTGCTGGCTGTGTCAAGTGGAGCCGGGCTGGTTTTTGTGTGTTCTCCGCCTTCAGGTGGCCCCATCTTTTAGGGCTGGGTGGTCCCTCCTGCCATCTGGGTACGGAGGAAGGTGAGAACACGTCCAGCCTTGTACCAGGCCTCGAAGACCCGCACTGGCCTCTGCGCTCTGACCCAGGTTTCCCCAGGCCCTGGCAATGCCCCACAGCAAGAGGTCAGGGCCAGTACAAGTCCTGAGGCTACTGTGTGTGCTCCAAAATGTCTTGCCATCTTCAAAACGAGCAGTTGCCTCTGCCTGAGGCGGTGGTGTGAGCACCTGCGGCTTTTCTGCAACATCTGTCATCTTGATAAATTAAGTCAACAGCAGTAAGCCCTTCCTACCCCCAGAAAAGAAACAAAAGAACGCTCTCTGGGGTGTCTTTGGGTGGAGGGAAGTCTGGAGCAGCCATCCCTTTCCTTAGATCCCCTTTGTTGGCCCTTTCAAGGAGGCTTGCATGTTGATGTGGGCCTGAAATCAGACACTCGTAACTTGTGGCCATTTGAAATACTCTCATCAAGAGTTTATGCAGTGGGGGTTAAATTCCTATCATTTCAGACAAGAGTTTCAATTTGAGTCCTCCACTGGGACACTAGAGGACTCACTGAAAGTCTATTGTGAAACCAGAGGAGAGAAGTTTAGGTAATCTAGCCCCTGGACTTTGTAGCATCAGCCTTGTGAACAATCGTGAGGTACTCTTGCCGTCTCTTTAAATTTGTTAGTGTGCCCTCATTTTGCAGTTGAGTTGTCATCTTCTGCCGTGTGACTCAGTATGGCATAGCTGATGGGTGCCTTGGTGGGGACGGGTGAAGAGCGTTGGGGCAGGGGCAGGCTTGTGATGGTGAAGAGCCCTGCTTGACATTTGTGCTGCAAGGCAAATGGCCAAGGGAGGAACATCTTTCAATTAAATATTAAGATACTACTCTGCAAGTAGTATCTTAATATTTAAGATGATAAGATGATTTCATAAGATGATTTTTATTCCAATTAGCTCCTCAGTAAAGTGGTGAATTTTATTTTGGAGTGAGACATAGAGATTACGAGTATAGAGATCCTCCTGTATTTTTTTCCCCTTCTTTGAATTAGGTTGCATGTTTGCCCTTGGTTAGCAATTACCTTCATGTCAGTATGAGTGCAAGATGTTATAGAAGTGCATGATGTTTCTCACATTGTAGCAGCTTTCTGCATACCAACCCCTTTGCCCTTTTGACTACATGGAAAACTATAAATGTGTCATGCAGGAAGATTTAAATGAGTGCTGTTAAGGTCCCAGACACTCATTCCAGACCTGCAATTTCTTAAGAGCTGTCTGAGCTTTACCTTACGTGCAGCCATCACAGTCATGCCGCTGAAACCCTGCTAATTATTTTGGAGACATTTTTGTGTGACGTGTCTTGAGAAAAGAGTCTGAGCATCTGTGAAACAGATGAAGTGAAAATTCCTCTGGCGTCTATCAGCAAACATAAGCAGGTGGAGCACATCCAAGTTTCTGCAGCGGAGGGAGGGGCTCCAGAAAACACTCTCATTTCCAGCACAGAGGGAAAATCAAAAGAAAAATAATTACTTATTTATCTTAATTTGATGGTGCCGTGTCATATAAGGCCAGTCCAGGAACAGCAGCTTTCTGCTTTATTTCAAGAGCTATTGTAACTCAATTGGCAGGTTTGTATAGGAAATAAACAGGACACTGCACATCCTCTAAGATGCAAATTGCTGAATCTAGAGCTGTGCACTGCAAAGAGCACACATTTCTCAGTTTGAAGGGCGTTACAATGTTTACACTTCTTGCCTGTCCAGGGTTAATCAAGGTAATTGCTGAAGTACATTGCTGCATCAATCTCTTAATTGTAGTAGTCCTGAAAATCAAATGATTTGTATCTTTTAAGGCAAACCCCAGGAATTTAGAAATAAAAAATACGCTGTTGGTGCCCACTAAAGGAAATGTGTGTGGTAAGGAGGTGTTTATGCTGCCCAGGATGAAAGGCCAGCTGGCATCAATTAGCACTTTATGTATATGCACTTTTATGGAAATAATTTTTACTGAGCAGGTCTCAAAGCCCTTTGGTGTCACTTCGTTAATCCTCGTAACAATCCTGTGCAGATCCGCACCATTATACACATTGGCAGGCTGGAAATCGGGGAGGTTTAAGTGACTAATCTGTAGCCACACAGTGAATCAGTTCTATCCCATCCTATCTATCTTTGCAAGGCAGCAATGCCTTCACTCAGAAAGGAAACCAAAATACAACATAAAAGTTATGGCAATGGTTATGTGGTACATTTTAGAACATCCTTTGTGAAGCAATGCCTTTAAACAGTGTATGGGATAGAAATACGATTTGTGTATTACATGAAGGACAGCTATAAAGGATCAAGTAATTTGTACGTTAATTGACTTCTCTACGTCAAGTGCATTGTTGATGTGCTTGGATAATTGCATAGACAAAGAATGACATTTCCCCATACATGAAAAGGAAGCCTTGCCTTATTCTCACGAAAAGAAAAAGAGACTGGAATTTGTTTTTTTAAAATAAATGCTTTCTTCTTCTAAGAGCATGAATACGCAAAAATGTGGGTGTGTCAGATTTGACCCTGTGTGTGAAATGAGCAACTGTCCTTCACTACTTTATCTGAAGTTTGCACCCACTTAAAATGGTCTTCAGCCTGTTTTCCACAGTGGCCTTTAAAAGCCAAGAAAGTGCAATTAAAATACACAACCATGTGATTAACTCAGTAGTTCCTCAGTGGCATGATCTGACCCTTGGATAAGAGCTTGGTACCTTGCTTTACAACTTTATGGTGCTTGGGTTGTCTGTCCCCATGACGCATGGGGTGGGGAGGAAGCGTGGGAGACTGCAGACTGTAGTTGAGAGGGGGAGGTGTCAGAAATGTCACCCCTAAAGTACAGGGCCTTCTATAAGATTCTACAGTGATAAGGAGGAGTGTTTGTTTTTGTTTTTTTTTTCTTCCCCTGGAAGGTAGTTGTAAAGGGAGCAGGGAATTCATAGAAAACACTGCCTAGTTCCTAAGTATCTCATGATACTGTTGAAGTCAGACGGTATACAGACAGATTATCCTGTAGTCATGCCTGATTGTACCCTCAAGATATGAACACTGTTTCTTTATTTCCAGCTGACGGGAGGTATGACTGATGGTATAGATGAGGATCATCATTGTGAATGAGCTGGAGATGCCCCGTGGTTTAACCCCCGGGTTTGGTTAAGCTGGTGTTTTGGTTCATGTCTCGGGGCCATCTTTCCAATTAATTCTCCCAAAGCTGATGAGCTGAATAATATGAAATGTATTAGGGTGCATGTGTCAGGTGATGGTGAAAGTGCTGCCTGATTATATGGATATGAAAAGATGTTTTTAATAGAGCACTGTATATTCATAAGCAAATTCCCTGTTCATTTTATAGCAGTATAAAACCACAGCAACTGCACTAAACTTGTAGAATTGCTCTGATATCCCACCACTGCAATATAAAGCACTGTTTTAAGTTCCTCCAAGATGAGAGGAGTGTTACACAACCCCCCCCCTAGATATTGTGTAATATAGGAGACATATTGTTCATATTCTACGAAGTGAAATCTGTTTCGTATTTCTTTTGCTGAGCGTCCAGATCATATAAATGATTGTGGCCATTGCTGTATAGCACAAGCCATGGTCTTTTAACGTCTGGAACAGTTTGACATAATCAACATGTATCTAAGATATTTAAGATGCTTATTCAGCATCTAAAAAAAGCTATGGCTCAGGCTGCTGTTCCCAATTGTAAAATTCAGGGATCCTTAGTAGAAAACGAACCTCCCCCAAAAGCCATGCATTCCTCACAGATAATATATATTAACTTAATCTAGTGTTTCATTCTCCCCCTTCTAAACATAAAAGAAGGGTAAGATAGTATTGGCCACTGTTGTCCTAATCCCCTTATAAAGTGTGAATAATGCTCAGATCCCTGACTTGTCCCTGTGTCCAGTGACCTTGCATACCCAATGAATGGATTCAGGCAGGAGATGGGTGTGAGGGTAGTTTCAGCTTTCACATCATTAAAAGTGTGCCCCTACAAATCTTCTGTTCTGACTGCTTCTTGGTAAGGGCAGGCAGCTTCAGTTTAGATTTCAGATTTTGCATTGAGGATATAGGCCCTGGCCATATAATACTGTCCATCTCTGAATTATTTTGTAGAGGCCATACAGAAAAACTAGGACAGTGGTTATGCTGGATATGTATTCTGGTATTGGTACCACGACTAAATCCTCATGGTTTCTTTGTGGTGAAGAATGAAGCTATTTCACTTTAACAAAGTTTCGGTGAATCAAAATTGGTTTACCTGTTTCACTTCAACATGGATGACAGAAGTAGACATTGCCCTTCCCCCAGACCTTTTTGTTTTGTTTTGGTAAGACAGACACTGCTGTATTTACCTTTGCCTACATGTAAGCAGGCATTTTATCAGGTTTCATGTATTTAATCAGAGTTTATGTATTTAATCAGGTTTCATGTATTTTCTGGGGCTAAGATATACATGCAAAAGGTCATATGCACTCAAGAACAATTCCAGTTTACTAAGTGATTTTCTTAGCATCCTTCAAGACAACTGAAATGGGCACCAAGGTGGTTTGGCAGGACTGTAAGCTATATGGATTTGTCATAGACAAGTAGCATTGGTTGGAGATGTTTCTTTCACATTTATGAGCAGCCTTTAACAAATTCTCCAAAAGATTGGTTCAAACAAACAATTTTTCAATTTATTTGTTTTTTAAAAACAATGAAAGTAAATTATGGACATTATAAGGATCACTTCCCTTTTTTTTCTTTTGAAACCCACAGAAATAATATTATCTTGGGGCGCTTTTGTTCCTCTTTGCAGAGTGCCATGAAGAAAATCAGTTATTGCCTTTTTTCTCTGTCATTTTCTTTAGATTGAATAGAGATTGATTGCTCTTCTGAGATGAGAAAAAACAGGCTGTGTTATTCTATGATGTTCTGCACTAGCAGTGGTGGAGAGTATGAAGCAAGCAGTTTAGTGCTGATCTTGATCATCAATGAATGTAGATTCAATTAAGTCAATTTATTATATTATTTCCTGTTCATACGGTCAGTTCTCCTGCTCTGTCATTGTCTGCAACCTGCTTTTTAAACTGTAGTTTTAGATAAAATTTTTAGTCCTGTTTGCAGTTCATGATGAAACTTTCCTTGATGTTGGTAGTAGTTAGATTTGGCTGAAGGGTACTATTGCATTTTATGACTCCTGTTTTCTTCTTTTCTATCCGTTAAATAGCATACCTTTGACAAGCAGATGCTGATCTTCGCGTTTTGTAGATATGCAGATACTAGAAGAAAAAACATAAATTGCTCATTAAAGCTATTAACATAAGAAGCTGAAAAGCAGAGGAGGACAATTTGAAAATTCAGTGATCAGATACTTCTTGTGATACTTGTATATTTTTTTGATATTTGCATATGCAAAGAGGCCCAACAGGCACAGTAGTAGTTGTTTACTGGCAGAAATACTCACTTGCAATCACAGTTGGGGTAACTACATCTGCAGACAGACCCCACTGATGTTTTGTGTATTGCATGTCCTGAGTAGTCTGTAGAACAGAAGTTATAAAAATGACTTCTTAGGAGTTTGTTTCCAATGGCTTTTCTCGCTGTAAGGAAATGTTTTTGTTCTTTTGTTATGTATTTTTATATTTATTTGCTTCTTGGCATTCAGTTCCCCATAAAATCAACATCTATGTTTCAAAATATTTTTAAAGGCAGGCCATCATAAAATGCATATGGATGTGATGGTATTAATTTAAAATTATATGTTCCAAAAAAAACCCCACAGAGGTGAACTCACTTGAGAAACAGTCTCTCTCCGTACAACGCAACATATGTTTACGTAAAGAATGTTACTATCTCTAAGGATTTTACCAATGAAGGAGGCAGCAAAAGCGGAGGCTCATTCACATGTTTGGAGGAATGGTTTTAGTTTCAAGTAATCCTGTGGTATGTGTTTGAGATACATGGAGAAGTATAACTATTTTGGCTAGGCCAGGCTTGCCTCCCCACTATCGGTATGTGCTGAGGTATTTGCGTCTCATCCACACCTTGCTTATATGGGGTAAACCAGATGGACCTGGATCATCATCTTGTTCTGTATTTGACCTCCAGCAGCGGGTGCCTCGCAGAAGGAGAAACTGAAAAGCAAACAAGACAACGGTGCCTGCACCTGGCTGATTTTTCAATGTCTAAAAGGGTGTGGGATGAAGTAGCTTGTGCCTGATCTCAGCTGGTGATCATCGTATGGATCCTCTTATCCTTCAAGCATGAGATTTGATTACCTCAGGTCTTTCTTTCGGTTTGTGCTCACATAGCTGTAAATAAAACACCTGCTGTGTTACCTAACTTTGTAAAATCACTAAATTTTATAACCCTTTAACCAAGGAAGTACACTTGGTTAAAAGAGGGGGCCTCTTTGTCTCAGCCAGTAATATCATGCCAGACAAAGTAAAAGTGATTTTTCCAGCTGTGACCTCTGTAAAAGCTCATAGACCTGCTACACACCACTCCTCAGGTGGAGATGTCCTGCTCTGCCTGTGCTGTTCCCAGTATAATATATGATGCGTACATGGCTATACAAATATATTCAAAGTTGAACAGACCAAAATGACTGCACATGGTGGTGGTCTTGTAAATGGTTTGGTTGTGCAATCTAGAGGGTAAGTCTGAATGAGAGGTGCATTCAGATCAAGGCTGAGATATTTGAAGTACCTCTGAATCCTTCATGTTAAGCAGAACTTTTAGAAGGATATGTCAACCATAGGAACCTGCAGATTTTTACTGAGTGCTTAAAACATGGGTAACAAAAAAACCCCATCGAATCCTGTGCATTTGTAACCTTATTCTCCTTATTTCTTCTTGGATGTAGTATCTACAGAAAATGTGATTTGAAGTGCAAGGGGAATTAAAAAGTTTTGCTTGCAGAAGGAAATATTGTAAATTATCGATAAATGACTGGACCATAGGCATAGCAATCCTTATTTCCAGTGCCAGTCCTGAAATGCAGCAGCACAGTTCAATTGTATTCTGCAGTAAATTTATGCAAATTAATTGTCTTTCATACTGATGAAAGCTGTTTTCACTCTGGGCAGGATGAAATGACTCTGATGTCTCATCCTGTTTTTTCCTCCCCTTTTTCCTCCACCCTGATCTCTGGGCGCGCGCTCTCATTGTTTTTTCTTTTTTCCCCTGCAGTTCCTCTCTGTATTCCAGATGAGGAACCTGGTTTTAATTTTCATGTGTCATGTCTGTCTCATAAAACACACACACTGGATCATATGACTGTTGTGCAATATTAGAGTGCTGTTGAAATGAATATCACATAGAAGGACTTGTAAAGTAATCTTGAAATAAAATGTACTAAGTTTCAAATTTGAAAGGGGCAATAATTCCATACAGATGACAGAAGTAAAGATACACTGACCACGAATAACAAGTACATTTAAAAACAGTGCTTGTGGCTTTGGCCGTCATCCCTGTCACAACAACTGCCCCACACGGCCCTGCCGAGCATGGGCAGGTGCAGGGGGAACTGTCTCAGCCCCTCATATGGGACACGGTGGGGCTGTTCTCATGTGCTTCTGTGGGGCCACATTCAGCGTGGCGGTGGCCCTTGTGTTGTGCATGGAAAAAATCCGCCATCCAGCGTTGACCCAAAGCATCATCTTTGGATCACAGTCAGTGTCCAATTTTGAAACAGCTACAAATAACTTAGTTATGTTGTTCTGCCCTGTCCTAAGGCTCTGTGTGACTAACGATTTAATAAGGTTTTACTTTGCACATGCAGGCATAGCTCTTTGTCCAGTGTATGAGTTCATGAATGCAGTTTCAAGAAGTCTGTGGGAATTAGGCAAGGCAAGAAGATCCTTCATGGATGTGGGCTGTAGACTTCAGTGACTGGTTTCTCTGTAAGGCTTGTGAATCTTGAAGGGACATCACTATGTTATACATTCTTTTTTTGCAGTTGGTGCTCCATGTTTTTTGAATATGTTGCAGAAGGAATAATTGCTGGAGTTTTAAAGTAAGTAATCCAGATGAAAACACCTTTTTGCTCCCAGTCATTCAGCCAATAATACACTTCCTAACATGAGACCCCAGAATGGGGGTCGTACATGTAGATAAATCTCTACTGATTAAGTGGAAAAATGTGAGGATTTTAGTGATGCATGTTGCTGCTGAGTTGCCAAGCTGATCCAGAAAGAGCTTGTTTTCCTAGGACTCCTGCAGCATCAACTCCACAGCACGTATTGCAGCAGGACCCAAACTGTTTTCAGGCTTGTTGTTCTGGGAATGGTGAACTGGAGCCAAAACCAGACCCTCCTCCTCCACCCTCTTCCCCTCCCCTGCTAGCACAGCAAAGAGCTAAGCTGATGATGATCTGGAGGGTGAAGGAACAAGGGAAACTGTAAAACATGCAGGATGTTATAGAAGTGAGTTAAGAGACTTTGCCAAAAAAGCAATTTTTTCACATAAGTATGAACCTGTTGTGCATGTGCTTTAGACACGGTGCAAAACAGAAGGCGAGAAGCTTTTGAGTGCCCGCATGGAGGGGAAGGGCTGTGCAGCTACATAGTGACTGACAGGACGTGATCATTTTAGGATGACTGTTTCCTTCAGGATAATTTTGTATTCCTGTGTTACAGAAACAGGAATAGGGGCAGGAAAGAGTTCACAGAGAAGTGTGTTAACCTGCAGTACTTATACAGAGCCTCCTCATGTTACTGCTGTTGCTACACACATCTGTCTTATTTGAGAAAATGTCCTTTGCTTTTCTCTTGTGCTGTTTCTTGGTTTGCTGTCATGTGGGTGTGTTAAATTATAGATAGCTTTCATGAACAGAATAACAAGGGATGGTCAGCAAGGGCACCCACACTGTCATGTTGCTTCATTTTTTTCCTGAGGTGGCTTTCATAGGCATGGGTTGGGCTAAGGCATGAAGGGGCTGGAGCTGAGCAGAATATGCCCTTTAGGTCTGACGTGCCTGCTGAGTTTTGGTTGCCCCACACACTCTTACAAACTGCTTATTTGGTGAAAACAGCTGCTGACCGACCACACAAGGTTTTGCTTGCCCCTCTCCTTTGGGGCTTGTCCCTTCTCCATCGTGTTGCTTTCAGGTTTAGAAATCACTGGGAGCAGAGGTGTGAAAGTGCCCTGCAGGGCTTTGCTGCTTCTGGACATGCAAACCAGCAAACGAGAGAAAGATCATAGCCTTCTGAATTTGTATGAGAGTTCACCCATTTATTGCAGAAATGCAGCCCTGTGATACCAGGGGGTGAGTGCATCCCGCAGTGACACAGCTCAGAGAGGTTGAGGCTGCCTGTCCTCTGGCCGTGATCGAGGGCTTGTTGCTGCTGTGGGCTTTGCCGAGAACTTTGAGGTATTTCTTCCCAGCGCACGCCAGCTAGGAGGGCTGAGCTGTTTGTCTGCACATCTGTCCCTGCCTTCTGCCGTTGCTAAGGCTGGCACCCAAACAGACTGCCGAGCCAGAGGCAGGAGGTTTTTAAGGTCATATCTCATGGTCCTGAAAACCTCTAGTTTTAAACCACTTAATTTTTGGTACCTCTTGCAGGACAGTCTTGTAGAAGAAAACAGGGCTCAGTGAAAAAAATCTTGTCTGGGCAGAAATGCTAATTAAAATATAGCTTGCTTTATGGAGGTGCTTTAATAAGTAGGAGGTGGTCTGCTGTAGCACGGGCTGGAAACAATTTTTGTCAAGCCTAGGAGTTTTCGGTTCTTGACATGCATCTTTGGTTTTTTAGAAAGACTGTAGTTGTTGTACTGGGCTCTGAAGAGCCAAAAGCAAACAGAAAGGTCACGGCTCTGTCTTCTCCCTTCTCTCCAGGTTTAGGAGAGGAGGAGGAGGCAGTACAGCACACAGTTTTCCAACCGATCAGAACAGGCTACGGCAGCAGCTGCAAATGCTTCACTTTCGGGTGGAGAGGTAATTTCAGCACTTCTGTGTGCTGATGTTTTGCGAACTGCAGTTGTTTCAGAGGCACTTTTTCCACATGTGCATGCTTGAATAAAGCAAAATATTTTTGCTTAGGATTCTTGGACTCCCCTTTGCACCTCTCTTGTTGCACAGAGATTCTTGGAGTTCTTCAGGCTTTTTGTAGAGTTTCTTTGCACTGACTCAGAGAAGGATTTCACATATATGGTGTCAAATTGTAGTCTGACAGGCTGGTGTAAACCTGGAGTCATTCCAGGACAGTAACTGAATCAAAATCTGGCACGGAGTTACATTGCTATTTATAGATCTTGAACTTTCCATGATTTTGTTTTAATTTACTTTATCTTGCATTGCATTATGTTTTAATAATGCTGAGAATAAAACAGATTTGTTTTTATAGTGAGTCTATTTTTAGAAAAATTGTGACAGACTAACTATTTTTACATCTGGGTCTGTGTTGTTTATGGGCTTACTTTCTCCATGTTACTTCTGTATATCCAAGGATAGGAGCATGCCCATGGCACTGTGGCTATGGTGAGAGCTAGTGGCAGAAGCGGCTGCCCTATGTGACAGAGCATCCATGCCTATCCTTGGGCCTCTTCTTCCAATTTCTGTTGATGAGGATTTTTGCTTTGCAGGATAAATGGCTATCACATACCTAGAAGAGGTGGTGTTTGCAGGCTGCGTGAATGTAGAGTAATGTAAACCTGCAGAATATCTTCTTTTAGGATATCCTGTATTACTTCTATTTCCACATGTTCTATCTGCTAGGAAATGCAGGTTGCAACCACGAGCAGTTCTCTGTGTTCTTTGGCATGCAGTTAGGATGATGGTAACCAGCTACAACCACGTTTAGAGGTCTATCCTTGTGTGTCGCCCCCCCCTCCCCCCTTTCCATTTTCTATTACCAAGTTTACTCTGGGTTTGTTTGGTCTCCCTTCTCCTTTCCCCCCCCAAATTAATTCGGTGTCAAATCTGTAATGAAAATGTCCTTGTACTTTTTAACCAGTACATAAAATAATGAATTGGTTTTGATTAAAGGATTGCCCTCATTAGGGTCATCCTTTACAAAAGTCTCCTGCTAAAGACAATAGAAATTCTGTGCACAGACCCACTAGGGGCCTGGGCTGCAGCGGCCTCAAGGAAAAATCCTAAATTCTTTCATGATTACGTGTTTTGACTATAATGTTTCACTGTTGTCTTTGTAATTTAGCCATTCTTACAGCAAGTTAAGAATGTTTTTTTTGCTTGGATCGCTATAATGATTTCTGCAAAGCTCATTGAATTTACTTTCCTATGTGGTTATGTCCCATGTGGGGTTTTTAATTTTGCCCCAAGCTCAGCCTAAACTTCTTCATTTAAATGCATTTCACATCAAAGTCATGGCAAACACAAATGTTTTCCTTGGTTTTTAATGACATTACAAAATTGGCAAAACATTATTTAACCCTTGGCCTGGGTTCCCCACCTATGGAGAGTTACTACCAAAGTTACCTGAATTTACAAAACTTGGTGGATAAAATGATATTGTTTATGGAGTTGAAAATAAGCAAATGATGGAGATTTGGGAGAAGAAATTCATCAGGGAAAAGCTTCAAAGCGTTCTTGAGTCAGCTCCTGGTTTTCTCTAATCCCCTCTACCAATAGAGGTCCTTTTGATGCAGACTAAATGATGCTTATCAATTGAAATGGAAATCTGTTATTTACGTTAGGGACTGACGGTTATCAAATAAGCATCTTTGATGAAAGACCTACACTTCAAGGGGCTCATTCCCAGCAGCTAAGCAGCAGAAGCTTGATGGTTTTATCCCTTGAGCCAGAGAGGACCAAGGGTGTTCCTGAGGGCACCCCACCCCTGTTAACCGCAATCTAATATGTCCCTGAATTTTCCACCTTGCCAGAATGGAATCAATTACTCTTTCTGTCAGTGCAAATCCAGTGCTGTTTGAAGGGTGTTTGGAAGATTTATGAGGCATTCTGATAACTGCAAGGATAAATTGCTTTCCTGGTTAGCTGGGGAATCCTTTAATTATGCTGTTGGAGGCTTTGCATGGCAAGAGCAGAGCATCAAAGGTGGGTAGAACATCAGCTGATGCTTGGAGGAGGAAGGGATACATTTTCTTCTCTGTCCATATCTAACTGTGTGCAGTCAGTGCTCTGGATAGGCAGTCACAGCAGGCGGTGGGGAAGTATGTAACTACAGTCAAACCAAGCCAGATTTTGGTTGGCAGGTAGTAGAGGGTAGGAAAAATCTTAATTTCAACAGATTTCTATGTCAAACCCGCCTTCAATATTGCATAGGGAGTAGGTGTGAACAGAGCATCAGGAATGCAGTGCACATGGCCTGGCTGTGGTCCTTGCCTGCTGACTCGTCCCAGCACCCCACTGCTTCACGCCACCCTGGAGAAGAGGGGGGAAGCCTGGGGCTCACCTCTGAAAAGCAGTTCCTATAGCAGTTCATCAAGCCTGCAAATGAACAGGCTGGCAGCCTGCTGCTTCAGCCACCGTCCCTGGCAGCATATGTTCCTATTTCTGTGCAATTCTTTCTAAAGGCATTATCTATTGAGCACAGTTAGTTTCTCTCAGTGGGAGCCAGAGGTTTTTGGTGCAACTTCTGTAGTCTCATGAGGAAGACAAAACATGGAAAGTATTTTCCACCACTTTCTGCAGAGTTTCTGACAGCGTGCAATTGCTGGTATGCAGCTCTCCTTCCAGTTTTCCTGCAGTTTGCCACCTGGGTAGTTCCCCTCTGCCCTGTTCCACATGGCAAGGGGAACATAGAGGATGTGACCATACTGTGATCCACCAGTGAGTACCTTGCAGCCAGGTTTGTGGCTATCCAGCCAGCGCAGGTGGGACGCCGTGCTGCAGAGCAGTGAGGTACCCAGGCGCAGGGCTGCAAGGCGGGTGCTGGTGGGCAGGAGGGGAGGATGCGACCTGCTCCTAGCAGTTTTCTTGGCTGGGTGTCAAAAGCTGGGCAGAGCTGGTCAAAGAGCATCAGCCAGACTTATTTCAAAAAGAGTTTCTATTGTTATTTAGCTATAATATATGTTTTACTGAGTCATAGCAACGTTATGATCTAAATTAAGTCATCTGCCCGCTTGGAAAATGCCCTAGTATTGGTTTTACAATATCTTCAGTTTTTAAATTCTTAGCCATAACTCTCTGGGGAAATCCCTGAGGAATCTTTGCAAGCCTAGTTGTGAAATCATGTGGGTTTTATTGATTTCCACTGGATAGATCTCCGATTTCCCATTTTATGTACTGTATAAAACATCTTCGCTTACCTGTGCTGTCAGGGATGTTGGCCAGCAGTGAGATAATACACATTTGTGGAAACAGAGATTTATTACTTAAACTGTATTAGTTGCTATGATATAAAACAGTCCATACCAAAATGTTTAGGACTGGTGTGTCTTCTTTACCGAATGTATGGAAGTGAAGAGCTGGGCTTAATGGCAACTTTGTTCAATAATTGCACTCAATTTTAGCCAAGGTGAATCAAATAACCTGTAATGATGAAATAGGGATAGGACCAATTTGTGACAATTACAGCTTTAGTTTAACAGGTTATCATGCATGAAATTAGTTATTTAACTAATGGGTCTTTATGCTATGATAACATCTGGTTTTGTTTTCTCTGCCTACAGTTCTTGGCTTTATCCCAAAAGAAGATGCACCTTCTTGCTGACAATCAGTTGGATTTTCCAGCTGCTAAGTCACAGAGCAAGCTCATTTCAGGCCTTAGCTTTCTGGCTGTGAATCCAAAGTAATTCAGCTGATTTCAAAGAAGTTATTTCATGTATGTCTGCATATATATCTGACAGAAAGATTCATCCTTTCATCCCATGTAAAGAGATCTGTCCATCTCCCTATATATTGTACCATATAAGCTAATCTTGGCAATGGAAGTTTTATCTGTTTCAATGCAGCCTTAGAAAATGATGACTGGTGATTTTTTATTTTTTTTTTTTTTTTTTAGTTATCTTTCTCTTTGACTTTCCCTCAGGCATCCAAGTACTATCTCTCTAGAAGAGATTTCAGCAGCAGACATTAGGAATGGGGAAAGAATAGCATGATATGAGTCATTAAATAGCAATAAAGGAAAAAGATTATAAACTAGAGCTGTATCAGAACAGGAACCACCTATTGTGAATATTCGGGATTTTGTTTGCTTTTGGTAAATGTCTGCTGCTCTGTCTAAATCAAAAACTGAAAAGTAGGCTCATGTATGGGCACTGTGCGCTTTCAAAATTAGTAAAAGCTTCAGTCACGTCACAGAAGTGACTCAAATGTCCCTATTGCGTTCCTTCCCCATTTTCACTCATCTTTGGTTTCTCACTTACCAAGATACTAATTGCACTTTGGAGGGGAGGAAGGACTGTATTAGCAGCCAACTTCAGTTCCTAGAGAGAAAAAAACCCAAAACCCTCTTAAGATCTATCTGTTGCAGTGAATCATTTCTGCCGATTCGGGAAGGAGAGTTGCATCCAGTCCCCGGTTGGGGCTGCTCAGAGGCAATTGAGATGGTGGCTGAGCTTTTTCCTGGGAGGAAAAATTGAGGTGGCTTATTTGCAAATGAACTTGAGGGGCGTTTTAGGCAGAAGCTGGACCATGGCAGCCTGTTTTCCAAAGCTGAGCCCCTGCTGTGAGAGATGCAGTACAGCCCTGTGCTGTCTGCAGGCTCTCCATCCAGCATGGTCGGAGCAGCCTCCACAGAAAACACTCCTTGCTGCATGTCAGCCTGCAGAATGTAAATATTTAAGGGGTCCAGTTGGAGAGTAAGCTCTTTCAAGAGCCTTCTGTTTATAATCATTCACAAAAGTAAATGTTTCCTATCCTACAAAAGCATGTGGTAGGTTCCTGTACTTAAGCACTTCGCTGAAGTCGTATGAAAAGCGTAAGGAGCTGGTGAGCTCAGCTTGCTGCTACTGTCGTGGTTTAGCCAGAACTCATCAGGCACTCAACCAGTTTGGCACAGCTTTCTGTCCCCACGGCAATGGCCTCTGTGGGCTCATCCCAGCTGACCACTGCCCTCCTCAAGCATGATACTGGTTGGATTTCAGCCTCCCTGAAATGTGGTTGTGGCACATGTCACATCTCAGGTGTGCAGCTCACCTGCTCTCAGCAAATCATTTTTTTTTTTTTTTTTTCATTTTTAAGTGCTGAATAACACAAGATGCAGCTCCCTACAGAAGTTCACTGGTGGGACCACATTTTTTATTAGGACGTAGGGATTTAAAGGTATTCGGAATATACTGCTTGTGATATCTTTGAGGGCAAAACCAGATGATGGCTTTGTAGCTGATTCAGTGGAAATGTTGGCATCTTTCAGGGCTCTGCTAGCACCTCCTCTGCGGAAGGATGATGTGGTTTCAGCACACTGTCACTGTTTGTTTCTAACCTTCTGGTTTAAGAAAATGGTCCTACAAAGAGTCTTCTGCATTCCAGAGCTGCTTCTTGTGGCCCCTTGTACGATGAAATCATAGGGAACAGTGAGCTCCCAGATCTCTTACAAAAATTATGTGGGTTTTGTCTGATGACTTTATCTAGTTCCTTTTTTTATCTTTTTTTTAAAAGAAATAAATTTGTGCTGCCACAGTGCAAGCACAGTTATAGTGACCATACTTTGTCTCACTGTAAGTATTTCCAGCATCCCAGGCTGCAGTTGAAGTCAGCAGCATAAACATGCCTTCCAGTAGGTCCTGAGCCTCTGAGGTTTTCCCACGTGGGTACAGGTCTCCCAGGCAGCAACTTCTGGCTTTACAGGCAGTTTCTTGTTCCTTTAGACTCATGCCCATGTATTAGTCATGTTAGGGCAGGAGCCTTGCCCAGTGGCATGGATGGACGCAGGATGAGTTAATGTCATGTTGAATTAAGAATTCATTGTTTTTTCCTGCCTTGTTTTGTATTTGACAGTAGTTTATGGTCTGATATCAAGTTGTAATAAGGTGGGTTTTTTCATCTCTTTAAACCGATGTGGATGGGTTATTGAAGAAGGCTGAATATTCAGCTAATCTGATCTGATTGGGATTTTTTCAGATAGTAATATTTATCATGAAAGTGCACTCTGATTAGATTTGTTAAATGTTACCATGAGCCGTTTATCCTTGAGAGAAAACGAGGTAAAAGTGTTCTGGGAGGTTGGCCAGCAATTTGGAAAGCTTGTAGTAAAATATGAATAATAATGGATGTTTGACATTGTTTGATATAATAACATCTCATTCCTATAGTTAAGGTTCTTCATCCAAGATATTCACTACTGTGAATTTCCATATATTGTCCCATTCCCATATATTGTACTATCCAAGAAGAATAGGAACATTGCAGCTAACTCAGGTGATTGTAAGGAAGTTATCAAATTTTTGTAATGTTACTTGAAATGTTTCTCATTCTCTGAAGGACCAAAGATGTGGGTCATGCATAAACTAATTTTCTCCATCTTTTCCTTTACCACCTGCCTGCTGCATGGTGCCTGTGCTGAATGAGTGCTGCTGCTGGTGGGTGCTGCTTCCATAAAGAAGCAAGCAGCAAAACAAAAATCCCGCTTGCATCTTCGTGTCTGGGAGGCAGCTGAGTAAGAGGCAGCGAAGGTCTTCTGATGGTGCAGGGTGTGCTTTGCCTTCGAGACTGGCCAGATCAGAGTGATGCCAGTTCAGCTCTGGCTTGGAGTTATGAGGTACTGCAAGTAAATAAATAGTTATTTATTCTCCCGTGATGGCAGTGTACAAGTGGTACCATAATGAAATGCTCCCGGATTTACAAGCTGCTGTTGGCCTGCCCTGTCTTAGTTTTTGACTCCTCCTCTGTTCGAAATAGGTGTATTGGCTTATGGGAAGACACTGAGTGTGTAGGTTAAAATAAATAAACAAATACAAGCTCTCCAGTGCTACAAGATCCAAAGTTACCCACTTGTGAGGGTGGGTTACAGGTCCCTCTGTGTGCTCAGTGCACAGAGGACATGCTTGTTACAGCCTGGCTCTGGAGTTGCTTTTTTTTGCACGAGAGGTGAGAGATTTGGCTTTTAGAGTTGGAGGTTCACCAAGGGTTGTTGACTGTCACCAGAGTCCTATGACCTGAATTTATGAGGAAGAAAAATGTTTCTTATTGTGTTAGCCTGTAATATAAGCACCTGCAGAATGATTGTTTCCAAACCTAGTATACCCCAAGCTGTAGACTCTATAAGACTACGATGGGTTGTATGTGCACTTAACTGGTGTTAGATAGGTGTCTACTACAGCCACCAAGTGGCACTCCAGACCCAACAATCTAACAGAGGAGAGGTCTATTTCTGCCATCAGGTTGCAAGGATCTAAAATGCAATTATTTGCAAGTGTGTAGACACCATTGAATCAAATTGAATTGCTGAAGGTTAAATTACTATCTTCAGAAATGTTTTTATAATATGCAGCTTGACATTTCATTATCCCAGTACAATATAAATATCAAATTTGATTAGCTGTAAAGCAGCAACAAAAATAAACCAACATCTTTCCATCATTTTTACTCCAGAAAAATAGTAGGAGGAATTGTAAAAAAAATAGCTGGTTGCCAAAGATGGATTAAAGTTTAGAAATATCAGTTGAAAATGGTATTTGGTTGGGTTGCTAGAACATTTATTTCCTGGAGGGTGCTGTTATGAAGAGTGTTGGTGTTGGAGGCAGATGTTCAAGCTGCTGCATCCGTTGCTCGATATAACCTGTTGCTGTTTGGGCAGTGCTATTTTTTTCATCCAGCTTTAGTGTTGCTTCCAAGATTTATTTTTACTCTTTGAGATTACGTTGTGCTTACAAGACTGAAACTTCCCAGTAGCTTGCCCAATATTTGGTTTTTAATCAAGCAAAATTTGAATAAAACATCACATTTAGCTGGCCTTGATGGCAAAACCGTTTGTGGGCAACTGGCTGTATCTGTATTTTTAAATTAAGATAGTATGGGTCAAGCAAACCTCTAGTGTGAATCAAATTTGAGTTACCCTAAATTTGAATATGGTCCTCTGTGCTGGAATTTAGCTAATGCAATATTTAAAACATTATTCAGTGTCATAAAAAATCATCCATCATATTCTGTGGATCTCAAATTGTTTATAATCATTTTTATTACCGTGAACAGTTTCTAGCTCATATTATAATTACTATTCCAACTACGTGACATCAATCTAATTCTCTTTTGTGAGATTAATGGGTAACTCCAGCCTACTACTTTACATATGTAACTGCGAAGGCAGCTGTTGGAAGAGGAACTTCAGCAATATTTCTGAGTAAATGCACTGAATAGAGCTCCAGTTTCTAATGAAGATGGGATATCTCTGCAGCTAAGAAAGAATTATGATTCCCTCTGGAGCATGTCTGCCACAGAGCATTGTTAAGTTTAATGACTTTTTGAAAAAGAGGGAAAAGTTGGTCCCATCCACTGCAGGTTGCTTCCTTGTTTTGCATCATGCCTGGTGGTGATCACACAGCCTTGGGTGGGATAAATGATTGCAGCTTCACTGACATCTGTGTGGCTACAGATTTGCACTGGGCACAGACGTCATCCAGCTTTCTCTAAACAGTCTTTTAAATGTCAGCTTCCCGTGATGGGAGGCCGTATCAGGCTAGGACTGAAATTTCAGAGTTTCAAAATTCTTCCTTACTTTTTTTTTTTTGACTGCAAATGCCAATTGTATTTTCTGTTGACTTGATATTTTCAGGAACCTTTGATTCCTTTCAAGTTATTTGGGTTCATCTCACAAGTGACTGTGTCCTGTATAAGGATACCCATGGGGAATGTCATCTTGTGACATTAAACACTCTAGGGATTAGTATGCAAACATTTAAGAACAAAATCTTTACATGTTTTCTGTCTGGTATTCGAGTTTCAAAGGTGGCTATTGCTTAATTGAGATAAAATTAAACATTATTAGCTGAAATTATAATATTTTATAAGGGATATGAGCTGTATCCTTAATAATTAATAATTGCAATCATTTTGAAAGTGTGATGTTCCTTTTTCACAGTATTAGAACTATGGAACAGGTTTAACAGCAGTGCAGCAGAAGTAGTTTGTCCTTTAAAGGATGAAGGTGGGAAGCCATTATTCATTTTTATCTTAACAAACGAGGAAAACACTTTATCTTTTCCTTCTAAGTAGCAATGGACTGTCACGGGAAAGCGTATGACTAATTTCTCTTTAATTTCTGTTCTTGAACCTTATTTCCAGTGAGGATTTAGGAATTAAAAGAGGCATTCAGGAAGTTAATTCAAACACTTGGGAACCTTTAGTACTCCACCATGTAACTCCACCAGTGCTTGAACCCCATCTCTTGCTGTCTGGGTGAGCACCCTCCTGACTACCCAGGGGACAGGGTGGCTGTGGGGCTACTCTTACTCCAGTCTAGTTTCAGTGACGATGGCAGCAGCGTGGGGTGCTGGGGGAGGGTGGGGGTGGCTGGGGTTGGGCTTCCTGCTGCCATCATCTCTGCCTGGGGTAGTGCTACCCACCCACACCATCCCCCCTAACAGGCCAGCCCACGGTAGTTCGAAATGTTTTGTGGGGTGTGAGTAGGAGCA
Source organism: Charadrius vociferus (assembly GCF_000708025.1). NCBI lineage: Eukaryota > Metazoa > Chordata > Aves > Charadriiformes > Charadriidae > Charadrius > Charadrius vociferus. The sequence continues at coordinate 4,974,880 of NW_009646736.1, read as the reverse complement.
GGGGAAGAGGTCACGCTCACGCTGCGGCTGTACCAGTGCTACCGTGGTGGTAAGCTCTTCATCTGAGCTCTTGGGATTTCCAGATGCTGTTGGTTGCTCTGTTTTAGGATACGATGTCCTTTTCCCTTCCTTCTCCTCGTCTTTCAGCCTAGAGAGATCATGCATGCCTTGCAAAATAACTTCTCTGCACTTAACTCACTAACCTAACTCATCCAAGCAAGTCTGTCATCTCCGTATGATTATAAGCATTCCTTCCTAATAGGCTTGATCATGCCGGAAGACTGTATAAGCCAGCAGAATGGATTTTGATCCCTCTTTGTTTTGGTTTTGGAGCAACACAGCTGTTACAATGGTGCCTCAGCTACATTAAGGACAGCACTGTGTTTATCTTGGCTTCTGGTTCTCATTCACCATATGGCACCACGGCTTTGCTCCCGTCTGTTATGGGAGACGCTGTAGTAGTCCTGCATTTCCCTACGTGACATTGATGTACTACCACACTATGCATAAACCTGGTGTATCAGGCATCTAGTTGTATGTACTAAACACAGATTTCTACACTGAAAACACAGTTTATGACGCCTTTTTTAGTATTTTGTCAGGTGTCTGTGAGCTTTCTAGATTTGCAGCTCAGTCCAGGTCCTTTAATGTGAGTGGCCATAGACTGTGCAGCTGAAGGAGGAGGTGAAGGAGTAGACATTAAAAAGGCTTCGTCATTAAAAACAGGGGATTGCTTCAAATGACAGACATCAGTGCGCAAGAGGCTGCGCTGGCCGCCACGTTTCTGCTTTCTGTACTCTGCGCCAGAGGTTAAAATCGTATTTGTTTCTTCCACTTCACAAACGCTGGTGACTGAGTGCAGAGCGGGTCAAAGCCCAAACAACCTTCCTCTTAGGCAATGGCTAGAAATAACTTTGGGGCAGTATGAAATACTTCAGATAGACGTCCATATGACAACTTGGTATTCAGGCCATGAACCAGAGCCAGGGTGTTGCAGTTGCTTGAAGTTGTTTGACTGGCTAGCTTATCTTGGTTATGACAGATCAAACAAGACTATATCATAGGGCTCATAAAGTTTTTGGAAAAGTATTACTACTGCTGTTGCTGAGGAGGGGACTGTTTGTTTTCCTTCTGTGCTGTTCGCTAGTGGGAGTTGCCTCATGTGTGTTACCAGGGCCCCCAGCTCTGTCCTTGGTTTTCTCCCTGGCCCTGGTATCCAGACTGGCTTTTACACCTTTTCTTGTTCAAAGGTGTCAAAATCAAATTTTCCATTCAGCTGTTGCTCTTTTGCATGAAATCACTCCGAGGGGAGTGGGGAAGAGCACTTCTGCTCTGCTGCTGAAATGGGCTATATGTTCTTGTGGGCTGACACGGGGCACTGGAAAGCCCAAGGTCATTTCTGCTCTGTGACTTTGGTGAGTTCTTTCTGTCTGTTGCTTTGCTGTCAAAGGGTTGGATACCAGTCTTTTTAATTTAAAAAAATAATAAATACAGACAGTTCTTAGTAACTTAAAGCTGATCATCTGTTGGAAAAGAGAAGAGCAATAGTTCCTTTTAACCAGGAATTCAGTGGGTCTTCAGAATAGGTTGTGTTTGGTTTTCTGGCAGTGCTATGTCCTTTGGGTGTGATTAGGGCTTTGTTCGTCTGAGAATCATCTGCTGAGAAGTGCATATGAAGTAGAAGAAACTTGGGTTACAAGAGTTTGCATTCCCTAGCAGGTTACCTAGTGATCAAGGAGAGTAACTCTACACATACCAAGGTCGAGGTCTTTAAGTGTTATGAAAGCCACTGTGTGTGGATTTATCCATCTAAGTGGAAGGATTTGTGTTAGTCTTTTGTTGATTCTTGCAGAATTTTTCCAGGTCTAAGATGATGATTGTGCCATCTGGCAAAGCCCAGAGCTTTATCTCCTTTTCCACACTTGCAGAACACCCTTGGATACAAATTCCTGTTCTTTTCTTTTACACAGTGTGTGTTTACTTCATTTTCATTTTAAAAAAAGTAAGTGCTAGAAGTTGGCAGCTTAGTTGCTGGAATTGGAGAAGAGCACAAGCAAGATGAAACTTGTTCTTGCCATTGCATCCTTGATTTGATTAGTTCAAATGCAATATCTTGGTTATACCTGACATTGTGTTGTGTAAGAGTTTTGGAAAGTGTGAAGGACATGATGTCTCCTTTGCCTAAAGCATAAAAGGAAAAGGCCGTTTTACTTTTAAAAAGAAACTCCAGAGCAGTTTGTGCTCTACATCAAAGAGAAATGTTTGGTTTCCTGATCTCTTCCAGACCGTTTGTAATACAAGTCCAAACCCAATCTATAAGTATTAGCCAAAGTGATTTTTGCCTTTTCTCAAGTTCTTGCTTGCTAAACCTTATCGTGCTGGTTATGTATTTTTTCCGAAGTACAGCAGCCTTATATAATGGAGGGTAGATTTTGCTTTGGAATGTGGTACTGTACCGTCATCCTCTTGGACCACCTCCAGGACAGCACAGGTGGCAGTTCTGCTGGGATCTAACAGCTTCTGTGTTTTTATTAGCCTTTCTGGCTGATATCCTCTACAGTATGACCCACCCCTGAGATGCACTTTTTTTGGACCACTCCATGGAATTTCTTCTGTTTCACCTTCTAACATTTCTTCCCAATATCTTAAAATAAAAATGCCTGGGTAAACCTTTCAGTGTTCATTCTAATAATTGGTTTATGATCAGATTAACTCCATCTGAGTGGCCATAAGGAACCTAGGATCCTTATGGATTATCCAGGGACATCCACGCACTACCCTGTGAAGGGTGTAGTCTGGTTTGCAATCCGCCCTGGAAACAGCTGCATATCCAGCAAGAGCTTTCTTGGGGTCATGTCATGGCTATTTCCCACTTCCACACAATTTGCAGTCTTCCCTATATAAAGTTCTCACTTGCTGTGGTTTTCATAGCTTCCATGCGCTCCCGAGCAGATGCAGCTCACACCTATTTCCACCGCCTGGGCTGTGCTGGTGGGGCACTTGCCCATTGCCAGGATTGTGCTTTCCTGGGAGGGAAGGAAGGAAGCAGGGCAAATGGCAGGCAGGAAAGAAGGCAGATGCAAGAAAGTAGTGAAGTTACCTTGCTTCATGAATACCTCTGCTTTGTACTTGCTGATTCTTGGGTGTTGGTGTAGCCGGGACCTGATCTGCAAAGTGACCGGGAGTGCAGCAGATGTGGTGCAAAGGTAGCACGCCCCCATGCCCTTGGGAGACACCGCTCCTAATGACGCCGTGCTGTGAACAAGACAGACAGTGACCTGAGCGCTGCAGTCATTGGAAAACTGCATCTCTTTTGGCAAGGGTAGCACTCCGAGCATGGCTGCTAGAGCCCGATTTCCATTTCCATTAATTACACTGCTCCCTCATAAATTGCCCTTGCAGTTTCTCTCAGTAATACTATTCATCACCTCCTCTTCTAGACTCTGCAGTTGGGGTATACAGGGACGTGTAGGCAGTTGCTGTTTATATTTTAATGATACAGCTTGCTAAATGCTTCTTTGAGAAGAAAGGTGTCATAAATAATTCAATGGAATTATTTTGTAGTACATATATGTGTATATCATATCCTGTTGGAACAGCATAGTGTTACTTTATGCATGCAGATAACAAGCTGTCTATGTATACTTCTGAGCAATTTGGGACATTAGGAACCTAAGGCTGTGACAGGCATTACGATATGATGCATTAATGCCATTTCTGGGCGTTGGTGAGTTTGCTCCCAGAAGGGCTGTGCTCCACTTCACTAGTGCATATTGTGTGATCTTGCTGCCATGGGAGGGACTGCCTTGTTCTTGCTGTGGCTGTTTTAAATGTGGAGATTTTTATAATCTCTCTTTGGTGCTTTTGTGAGAAGGGAGATGCAGTTGTTTTGTATCTACGTTTTTTAAATTGAAATAAAAATCTTACCTTGCTAATGACAAAACATGAAGACAAATTATAATCTATCTTGTTTGCCATAGTACTTGTTTTTTTACAGGTGGGGACTAAGGGCTACTTCAGCTTTTTCTCCTTGCCAAAGAAAAGGTAAACAAGATCCTCCAAAGAAAGATCATGTGCTGGCTGCCCTTGCCTGGAGTAAGAAACACTGGGGGTGGGAGGGGGGTGGTTGGGTTTTTTTTCTGTTTGGTTTTTTTTTTTGTGAGTTTCTTGTAGAAGCAGGATGTTTTCTTGTAAATAAGATTCCCTCACAGGGATAGCTACGTTGGCCTGTTCAGATTTGTTTTTTGTGTACATGGCTTGAACTATAATGCTGTTGTGGATTTGCACTGTAATTAAAGAATCTTCTACTTTGTTTTGGCCCAACGAGAGATACCAACTTGTTTTGGTGAGGTGGCAGCAGAGGAAAAGAGTGGAAGGCTAGAGACAGATGACAGGGGACAAATAATATAGTGTGCGCTTTTACAGTAAATATCTACATTTTTAGCATAAAGTAAATCTAAAGTAAATTCTATGTTATCCAAAATGCTGTTTTCTCTCTATTGTGCTGTCATATTTAAGATCATGCATAATTAAACCTAAAATGTATGTTATTTTCTATTTTAAAATATTTAACCAAAATAATAACAGCTTTGGTAGGAAACCAGACTTGTTAGGAGAGATTTAGCGAGGGCTCTAATCCTGTGAGTGAAACTTTGTTTCATTCCAACATTATATCAGGCTCCCTAGGAACAGGAGCGCTTTGACTTTGCTTGCTTCAGCCTGGATGGGGAAAGCTACAGAATTTTAAAAGACAAGTAATTTCTCATTTGTTAATGCACACGCCGATCTCCCTTGCCAAATTTCTGTCTGTATTTCTAGACACTTAAAGAGTGGTCAGCTTTTCTTAAAATGTTTGACATGTGTTGCTGTCTATGCTCTTTTGAAAATCTCTCTGCCAATATCTCAAAGCAAAGGGAGAGAGCACTCTAAACCCATGGGCTTTCTTGAAATGCCTTGAAATATTTGGTTCCTGCTGTTTGGGGAAGGGAAACCTTCCCCTGTGGGCAGTTTATTTCAGTCTTGGCCATTGCTTTGTCAGTTCAGACCCTGCTTCTTTATTCTTCCCTTTCTTTCTAATACTGGAAAGTGCTGGAGAAATTATTATGCACAGGTTGGACTCTTAGTTTGATATGATTAAGAACTATTAAGCTCTTAAAGATCTGCTTATTCTATTAAATAATTTCAATAGCTACATGGAAAATTGTAAGTTTAGGTTGATGATAAATGGCTAAGACTAAGTATTTACTTATTATAGAGCTGTGAAACACCTTGTTAATGGAAAGTGTTTGAGTAATTGTTTGTGTAGAAAACAATCATCAGACTTCCGAGATTTTTACCAGCTATATATTGCAGTCATAGTTAGCAATATGTTAACCTCTGGGTGGTGACCTCATTGAGTTTATTATGCTATGGAATGGCCTGTGCTTCCTAGGATGGATGTATTTTGCTTAGAGACAATGTCATAGGCAGCCTGTGCTGAAGAGTGATTTTAGAGTTATTGTTGCTTTATGGAGAACTGACCGTCCGTCCCCAGGTAGGCCAAGCAGCAACTGGAGTAAAGGTGCCTGAGCTTCAGTGGCAAAGCATCTGGTAGGCTCTCTACTCCCTACGGCTTGGCTGTGTGGTCCCAGCAACTGCCAGACTGTGACGAGGAAGACAGAAAATGCGAATGAGGGGAACTGGTGTTGTATTTCTTTTACCCTAACTTCTGCTAAAGCAACTTTGGAGTTGGTAGTAGATGGTTGGAGAGTAGATGAATGCGATGCTCTGCAGGTTAAGCAGTTGCTCGGAGTCAGTATTGGTCCCACCATTGCATTTTACTACTGTATCTCTATATCCTTTCTTTCTTACTATTCATACAAATACAGAAATCCTCTGCAAATATAAATTGAAGCAATTTTTTAAATCCGGATGGCAGTTTTGCTTGGCTGAGAACTGCAAGAATGAGGCCTTTTTATAATGTTATTGATTATTATATTTTTAACTGCAAGTATTTATTGTTGCACGAAGACAAGAAGTGTCAAGAAAAACACTGAAGGGTTTATTTATTTCCATCATAAGTAGTTTCTTTTTTTCCTTCATTCCCTAAAATTTGCACTGGTTTGTCCTTCATCAAACAGATCAGCAGCAGGGCTATGCACTATAGGTTTTGTCTTTTCCACTGGCGCTGAAGTTGACTTTGCAACTATGAAAATGAATTTTCTGCCGTTTGTAAAAGCCATGACCTCTGTAATACCAGAGAGATGAACTGTGGCTATGAAGGGAGCACCTAGGAGTTTGCTGTACAACTGGTGTGAATAGTGACTGGTTCTGACCTGCAGCCGTCTGAATCGTACTGGGGGCAAGCTGCTGTAATAGGTGATCTAAATTGCAGCAGTGGTAAGTAGAGCTGTCCCCAGAGAAGAGGACCTTTGCCCCTCTCCCTTTCTTTCCTCCAGACAGTCCTCCACTTTGGAGTGCTGCCTTCCAGGCTCTCCAAACCAAGGTTTGGTCTTCCCTTTCATCTTGGCTGAAATTAGCACTGCAGAAGTCTCCATGTCTCGGGTTTTGCTCCAGGTGGTTGAGGACTGTGCTTTCTGGCTGCTATGTACACTCATCACCTTACAGCTGAAATACATGCCAAGAGAATGGGTTGGAGGCAATGTGGCTTTTTTGGAGAGGTGGACAGGTGATGCTGTGATTAAATTAAGCAGAAAAGGAGGGAGGCTCCCTCTGTGTCACTGTAAAAGACCTCTCGCTGCCTGGAGAAATTCCTTGGAGGTGAACCTCTCAGAAGCCCAGGTAGCCTGCGTGAATACCCAATTCACTAGATGCTCGTGGGGGCTAAGGATCACTTTCAGATCTTTCTGCACTCTATGGAAAGATATTATCCAGATGGAAAGTGACTCCTGAAGGCATAGGCAAGCACTAAATCCGTTGTGAAAACAGGACCTTGGAGGCACTGTGAACCACGGCTTTCGAACCGAATTAAAAACTGTATGGCACCATTGTCTTCCGTCATTATACTCTTTGGGACAGATTTATTCTTTTAAAAATCTTTTGTTTAGTCTGCTAACATACTGTTGCATTGTTGAGTGGGAAATTTCTGGTTAAATTGTAATACAGTGTCATAAACCTTAGAGGCAGCAACGTTGTATTCTTTCCATCTGTGCAGAGCCTGTGTTGCTATGGCCCTGATCCAGAATTTGATAACACAAACAAACATATCTGATAAATCAGGCATATTTATCTAAGAGCTCATTTAGCAATAAAAAGAGCTGTTTAACTATATTTTCTTTTAATAATGTATTTAGTGCTTTTTATTAAGTTGAAATATGCAAGGTCTGTTTTTCATTGCTGCAGTGTAAGAGCTCCATCCCAGTGTAGGCACTGTATTTCTTCTTCTCCAGCCTTCAAATAAGACTCTTCCTGGAGACGCTAAAACCTGTGAGAGTGGAAAAATCTCTAAGGGTTTTGCTAAGTCATGGAACTCATTTCACATAGTGATGCATGAAGGAGATGTAAAACTAATGACTGAGTATCTTAATAGGAGACTTTGCAGATGCGAGTATAGTTACATTTATATGGGGGGGTGATATTTCTGTGTTCCCCCATTCTCTTCAGGGAATGCATTTCATTTGCAGTGTGTGGAGGACAGCAGAAAGGAGTAAGTGCTGCTATTTCTAGGAGTCTCTTGTGTCTGTGGTTTGTTTCATAATTTTTTTCGTTTTTTGAATGTTACTGGTCTTACGGCACTCAGGGAGGAAGAACTGAAATGGTTTAGTTGTCATTATTTTTCTTCTGTTCTTTCTGCGATGTAGGCCTGACACTTCTCTTGAAATACAAACCCAATTTGTCATCATCTTCAGTGGTCCCTGAAGCTGGCTCCCTTCCCTTTTGCTCTTAATTTCAGGTGTTGTCAAGTTGTGCCAGGAAGCAAGTGCGGTTGAGATGTTTGGTCTCCAGAACTGAATGTCTTAGTAACACAGGCTTTGTTCAGTTTTATTACTTGGCATCTCCTTTTAAAAGGAAGAACTAAAGGGGAAATACAAGGATCTCATGGGGAATGCTCAAAGAAGGGAACCTCGAGGGCGCTTCTCTTAGCCATCAGAGATCCTGAAAAACGTGCACTCTGCATGGCTTTCTGGGAGTACGTCAGTGTCCAAAGTCTTGGAGAGTGTGTAAAATGCTCATGTCTCAGTGGAAATGGTAGCCCAAGTTATATAGCCATTCCTGTACTTGCTCTTTGCATGCTCCTTGAAGTACAATTGGAGAAGTTTTTGTAGGACTCGTGCCAAAGTGAGCTTTCTGTGAGTTGGAAAGGAAGGGGAACAAAGTAAAAGCAAACAGCCTGCTCCCCTCTCTGCCCGTGGACTCCTTCCCTCTGGTACGTGACAACAGCTGTGAGGACCTCAGGACCAAAAAGCTTTCTGAAACGGGGTGAGTTGCTTAATCAAATTTCCATGCTTGCTTTCAACCTCATGTAAATAAAGAATGGGCAGAGAAGAAAGCTTGTCTGTAATTTGAACATAAATTTCAAGGTAGATTTCTGTTTGGGGGGAGATCATGATCATGCAAACTTATGCCACTTTCTCCTGGCAGATGGGATATTCCCAAAGTGAAGGTTTGGAAGTGTCAAAGGAGAGATTTTGGAAGGACTTTGCGTGAAGGAAACTCCAAGTAATTGCAACTAGTGACTGCACCGTGGGTTAGGTTTTCTTCTTTCTTCCCTGGCTGCCTCTGCATCTCTCCTCACCCTGGGAATATTCCTGAAGGACAATGGGAAATGAACTAGCTTATACAAGAATTAATTTCAACCCAGTGGTAACTGGGCACAGAGAAAGGAAGTTATGTGAGGCAATGAAGAGAGACAAAGGAGGAAAGTGATCTAAATAGCAACATGAAGGAAATACTTGGGAATAAAAGTAATCATCAACTGGTATGGTGGGCTGTCCAGCAGCCCTGCTGAGGTTGTGTATGATCGATTTATTTGTTCATTCAGTTATATCTGGCAGTACAACATTTTTAAATCACTGCTAGAGTTAAATTGATTTCTTGACTTTTAAATAGTGCAGCGTAAATCTTCCACTCGCACCAGGACCCGAGTGTCTCTGACTGCAAGTTAGTTGCAGTTTGCCAGTTCCACTTGATTTCATTTCAGACTCATCCCCGCAAGCCAAACCACAAAAAGAGCTTCCTGTCCAGTGGAAAATGAAATGCAAGAGGCAGTCCTTTTGTTGCTAACAGGAGGTTGCAGGGAGCAGAGCTGGCTCTTGCTGAGGTTGTGTTTGGGCTTGGTTAACCATTTTGCCAATTAGGCAAAATCCAGAGACTCCTGGTCGCTGGATGTAAGTTAGAGGCTCTTAGGTCTAACTGAGGACAGTAGTTTAATACCCAGGATAGTTCATAAAGAGGCTTGTTGAGCAGCAGCCTGATGTAATGAAAGGTGAAAAGCTCCGACCATTGCGTTTCTCAGGGTTATGTTTCCAGAGGAGAGCTCTGCTTGCTGCCTTATTTATCCTGCACTGGCTGTTTGGCCTCTGGAGCCAATGGGCTTTTTCTTGTTTGCTTTTGTTCCTCTTGGAGCTTACAAATTAGGCCCTCAAGGGGAAATTTTCTCTTCCAGTACATTTATTTACTAAAGCTTAAACTTGCCGAATGCCAATGTTTCCCCATCTCCACTCTCCCTCAGGCGGTGTGGGCTGGTGTGGGCGATAGGACTGGTTGCGCAGGGTAAGGAGGGCTCTGCTCCTGTGGGCACCCTGCAGAGGTTTTTGTCTTCTACTCACCTCCCCAAGTGCCATCAGCAGAGGCCTGGCAGAGCTCTGCTCTGGGAGAACTGGGGTTTTATTTGGCTGGGAAGAGGGGCTCTGGGATGTCTGCGTGCTCTTGGGTGTCTTGCTCAGAGCTGGGACAGGATCTCTGAGATATGCCCTGTGCCTGACATCCGTTTGTCCTTCTTGGTGTCTGAGGAATGGGAGCTCCTTCGTGGGTGAGTTCTGCTGCATGCCCAAGATGGCAGATGTGGGACTGGATGTTGGCACACCCACCCCAGACCACAGTAACTCACCTGCTCTGCCTGCTGCCGTGTTAAAGGGCTTTCCTACGCTAGCTCAGAAGCAGCAGTGAATTTGATAATGTTTTTCTTTCTACTGGGGATTAGCGTTTTTCAAGAAAAGGCATTTTCACAGTGCTCCAACTCTTCCTTCTCCTTCACCTGCTACAGCTACCTGGAAGCACGGAGGCTGTAAAACCTGGAAGAATAATGATGGGTTAAAAATAACCAGAGCTCTTGTGTCCTTTAAAGGGATTTAGTTGGGGGATTGAGTTATGTCCAAAGTGATTGCTCCGCGCTATCACTTTACACCTTACTTCTGTGGTGAACCCTTCTTGGGACTGAGCTAAGGCGGTATCTGCAGCACAGTCACAGCTGAGAAACACGTGGGAAAATAAAGGCACCTGTGAAGGGCTGCTGTGAGCGTGGCTGTGGGGACAGACGGATGGACGGAGGGAGGGAGGGGAGAGGCAGCTGCTGCCCAGTGGTAGTTTTTCCAAAGGAGTTCTGAAGATGTAGAGAGCTGAATGCGTTTCTTGCTGGGCTTGTTTATTATTGTTGTTTTCGAGGGGGAATTTTAGCATTGTTTTAAGACTTAGGTCCAGTTTTGTTCCCACTAAAGGAGTTGGATGCTGGCTGGTGACTTAACTGCTGAAAAGGTGCTGACAATTCCAGCTTTTTGTGGAGCTACTCTTTGGTTCCTCCGAATAAATGAGACATTAACTACTGATCTTTTTTTCCCTCCCTCCTAAATCGGAGGGCAGCTGTCAGAGTAGATCGTTATTTTCCAGTAAACGGTTGCCCAGTTAGTCTGTTCTCCCTCTGAATTTTGTCTCCAAAATAAAACAGTTCTTCACATATTTCTGTAAGCCACGTTACTGCGTTTACTTAGTATTTCTGTGTGCTGAGGAGCCCTGCGGTTCCCACAAAGACCCTCATGTTTTTGCTGTGAAGGCTTTGGCTGGATGGCGGGCAGTGTGGGTGAGGAAGCAGTGATGGGTAGAGGGAAACTGTGCAGCCTTTTTCCTTAACTGAGTGAGTTTGTTGGGTCTTACTTAAGCAAACGTTGCTTGAATGCAGTTCATGGTATTTGCTCAGTGATCCAGTGGAATGTCTGGGATATTTTTGTTTTTCCTCCAGAGCCAAAAAGCCGTTCTTGGCTCTAAATCCCAAAGCCGCCAGCCTGAGGCAGAGTCACTGCGCCTGAGGGCGAGGAGAGCTGTGGTGGGACGGTGAGACGGGCACCTTGGCTGGCACGGAGCGCTCCCTCTGCACCAGGAGCTGGGTGTGTTCATTAAAGATGTTGCAAATGACTCTACAGCTAAATTTGCTTTTACTGAAATGAAAGATGTGCCATGACAGACTGAGCCCAGTGCAGGCCTGTCCCGCTCATATCCTAGCTCTGCTGTGGATAAAAATCCAGTTTCAGCACTCAAAGCTGTGCCACCCTCCGTCAGGTAAGCCCTGACCCTCCCTGGCCACCCACTGTGGGAGGCACTGTGGGCTTTGTGCATGCTGCCAGAGCAATGAAGCTCCCTGACAGCCACCTTGTCTCCTGGCCAGCTTTCCAAATGCTGCACTGCGTCCCCTGGGCCCAAGGGACCGGCAGACATCCTGGTGGGTCCTGTGAGGCTGCCCAGGGCCCCTCTCGGAGAGTTTTTCCAAAGCTTTGAGACCAGGGACAGAAGGGTAACATGCTGTCTCAAGGGGAGGTATTCCAGGTGGCAGTGGCCATTGGGAGACAAGTCCTTTTAACCTTATTTTTTCTTATATTCTTATTATGAAGTGATGTTCAGGATCCACCAGCGCCATATCTAATGCAATCTTCTGCTGCCTTTTGGAGGCACTGAAGGATGTGGGGCTGTATCCAGACAGCTTTGGCTTCACCAAGCCCGGTGCCTGGTGGTGTGGCCAGCTGCTGCAGCTGCTGGGCCATAGGATGGCCCGAGCACAGGTTTTCTGAGCAGCAGCTTCTCGTAGTCTTTTCCAGACCTGGTAATGATGTGGAGATCGAACTTGCTTTGTTCTGGCCTTGACAATACACGCGTGGAGGCTGGGTGAAGCTTGGGCTTTATTGTCCTGAGGGTGTTTTTGTATTGCTAACCCAGAGAGTGTCTGCATGTTTGTGTTCCAGCAGCAATTCATAACACCGCATGCACGCATCTTCCCAAACCTGCTTTTGGCTGCTCCTTTCTTCAAGTCTCCTCTGTGTTCCTCTTAAATATTTTTGCAGGGTTACCCGATCTGTAAGCTGGTGCTTCTTGCTTGGCTGGGGCAAGCTGACCAGAGGGTCTGTACCTGTGCATCCTGACACAGACCCTTCCAATCATTTTTTCATTAGCAAATGCCCTGAAGTTGCCACAGGAGAAATTCTTCTGATTTCAGGAAGAAAATGTCTCATTACCTCTGCGTACCTCACCTCTAAGTGAGGAATATCTTACTGTCTAGGATCAAACATAATCAGTTGCAACTAGACTGGATTTGAGACTAAAAGGATGTTTATTTTAAAACACAGATTGACCAAAGAGACAGTCACCTGTTACAGAGTCCTGTGTGCATATGTGTCCCCGTGCCAGACTCCTGTGCCAAGAGAGCATCTGCCCTCATGTAATGTAATAATTATGGATCTTTACAACTTGGATCTGCTTCCTTGAAGCAACGGTAGTCTGTGGACCAGGGATAGGGAACGGAGGGAGAAAAAGAAGTTGGGCTGTCTAGCTGAGGTGCCCAGCTGAGTTAGGAGCAGTGAGGACTTATGGTCCATGGGGGAGTCAGATTTGAAGTCAGATTGACATGTGCAGGAGCTAAGCTGTTCTTTATTTCATATGAGCTGAAGTAAACAATGTGAGGTCAATGATAAAAGAATTGAGTATGGAAAGTAACACCTCCTTATTACTTCTGACAAATCATGCTGTGCTAGAAGTGAAAATGTCTATGGCAGCTGCTGTATTGGTCTTTTCAAAGTTGGTAAGCTCTTCAGCCTCGTTGTTTAAAGGTATTTTCATTATACATTACTTGACTGAAGGGGTTGAAAACAACAATGTCAAAATACTCAGATGTTTTTGTGTGTTCAGGACACTGCATGAAAGATGACATCGATTAATCTTCATGTCCTTTGACATGAGACATCTGTACATGTCAGATGGCTGCAGCTGTGTTATGAAGGGGCAAAGGCTCAGCATTTTTCTTGAGGACAGTTTTGTCATACTGACACTGGTGTTGGCGAGTCTCTAGGGTGAAATAAGGAGCTCTTCAGAGCATCTTGGCTTTTGCTAAAGGTTTGAATGTTTGCAAGCACAGAAGTGCTGAAACCACAAGTGTATTTTATGTCATGTTGGGTGACAGTGGCTTGCCAGGGACTGAAGGATCAGATGGAAAATGCCAGTTTGCCATAGAAAGGCTGGAAAGAACGTGGATAATTTTTAACATGCACAAGAAGTTGTTGCAAGCTGTATCTTCCAGAAATCCATGGGAAAGATGGAACGCACAACCCAAAGGACTGAAAGTGCCATAAAGAAATATATTCCCACCCCTGGAAGAAGATATGATATGAAATACCTTTCTTGTTTAACGTTAACATAGCAACATTGAGCTGGCTTTTCTGTTTAATTTCTTTTAAAATACAGTGTCCAAAACAAGTAAACACCGCAACAGATTGATCATAATTTACACGTTACAACCAACCTGTGGCTACTCTGCCTTGCACTGAGGTTAGAGGGGAGGTAACACAGCTCCTGGCCTCAGTGTGTATAGGATGACACTTGCTATAGGACTTGCCATGCTGTCACAAATAAGTCATCTTTCTGGACTGATGTTTGCTGCCAAGTGACTTCAGTCCAGTGTTTCAGAGGAAGGAAAAGCATTATTCAGTCCTGGTGAACTTTGGCTGGTGGTCAGAGCTGTATTATCACAGATGCGGCTTTCAGCCGGAGCTGTGGCTGTTGCCAGTCCTTGTCAATGATTACTCTCTAGTTAGTAAGGCTATATAGTTGATTCTGTTCAGGCACTTCCTCAGTCTGTGTCTGCATGTGTGATAATAATAATAATAATGTCTTTCTGTGCCCTTCGCATTTGGTTCTTATGAGTATTAAAGATGAAATTATTTTTTTTTTTATACCTCTTGCTGGCTCCACACTGATGAGAAACCATTGATTTTAATGGAAAAGACCACCAGTGGGAATTTTTTCCTCATAATTTCCTTTGATTCTGTTCAGGCACTTCCTCAGTCTGTGTCTGCATGTGTGATAATAATAATAATAATGTCTTTCTGTGCCCTTCGCATTTGGTTCTTATGAGTATTAAAGATGAAATTTTTTTTTTTTTTTATACTTCTTGCTGGCTCCACACTGATGAGAAACCATTGATTTTAATGGAAAAGACCACCAGTGGGAATTTTTTCCTCAAAATAATTTCCTTCTCCATCTGATAATGGAAGGAATAATCTGTTCTTTGATCTTTTGTTGGCAAACTTGGACATTGGAAAGAAAGATAGTGGTACTGTAATAGCTTTACTGTAATGATAAGTGTGGTCGTTGGTTTCTGGGCATTTAGATAAAGGTAGGTGTGCTGTGAGACATGATGAGGTAGGAGCCGAAATGCTGGGACCATTGCTTGTGGAATAACCTTGTAACAGAGTTCAGGGAGAAGCTATTTTTTTGCCGATTTTAGTTCATACTGGTACCGTGCCTGCAATTATGCAAATGTTAATATCTAAGTTACTAAATTGGCCAGTTCCAGATGGATTAATATGTAATGGATAATGTGTAGATGATACTTAATGATGAAGAAAAAATTGTTCTGAACAGGATGCTGCCTTTTTTGTGTCAAATAGTCGAGGTGTCTCGCCAGTCTGTTCTGTATTTAGCAGGGGACCATGAAGCGATGAAATGTTAGACATCTGTCTTCACTAAGAGCTTCAGTAATGCTACTCTTGTGAAATGCTTGTATCTCAACTAGGGAAAAAATGATCATTTGTTTAAAAAGAAACAAAAAATAACAACATTAGTTGGTGTTGATGTTTCTGTGTAAGACACAGTGTAGGAGAGAATCTAAACCCGAGGTTTTGTTTATTCTCCTGTGAACTCCTTGTTGTAATGTCTAAGCACCTTATAAATATTTATGAATGTGTCCTCATAGGAAAATGAAATTTATATAATGGAGATGCAAAGTGGCGTTAAAGGAAGCAACTTTCAAAGGTTCCTACCGAGTTATACTGTGACAGAACTGGGACAGTAAATCAGACCATTACATCCCATTTTGGTAAACCAGCCATGATCCCATCCTTCTTATTAGTTGCTTTTGCCTTGGCTGCTTTCAGAGTAATTCACTGCTTTTCTTTGTAAAATACAAATACTTTATTTGTAAGGAAATACATTATTTTTTTGTAACTAGACACTTAGGCAGGCCACGCACGGATTGATGGCCAACAGGGGGTTGCAGCTAGCGGCAGGGGAGGAACAGAGAGAACATGAAACTCAATTTACACTCCCGTGTGACAACCCGCTCCAGTCTTGCTCCTCAGCTGCCAGAGGTGTCCCGAGCACCACCTGGGAGTCATCCATGCTGAGAAGCTGATGCTCTGTGCTCTGGGGGCAAATTTGCAGCACAGAGCTCAGCAGCGCTAACTGCCTGGGAAGACCGGTAGTAATGCTTCTGAAGTGGGATGTAGCTGCCTTTGCTTTCCTCTCTGCCATTCCTCACGCTGTTGCAGCAGGGTGACTCACGTGCTGTCAACAGCTTCCTCTTGCAGATAAGCCCCTAATGAAATAATTCCCTGCATTTGCTGTTATGCGTTAAGGAGAGGTGCTTATTTCTGCGTGCTCCAAGTGATACTGGTCCTCTCCAAAGAGCGGCTGGGAGGATGAAATATTGCAGTGGTGGCAGCATCTCTCCTGCGGCCAGGGATTCAAAACTGTATTTGGGCAGTGCAAAGTGCACGAGCAAGGCAGTAATTCTCTGTTCCTCAGGGTTTAAAGGCTTTGTGCAAATCTCTTTGAAGCCAGTGAAGGACTTCTGTTACTGCAATGGGCTTTGAATCTAACCCCGAATGCTCAGTTAATTCACAGTGTGTGTTAGTCTTGTTAGCTGGCTTGTGAATATGAAACGGTGCTGAGCGAACCTTTGGAGAATATATTGAATGTGCAAATTTGCACGGTGATCTTGATCTTTTCAAAGCACAGTGATATGACTGCGGATATATGTTGAAATACTCCCCAGTATGTTGCAGACACATTCCTCTTTGGTCTTGTATGTGCTGTTTGTATGTCTTTAGTTGGCACTATGAGCTCTGAGGTTTTCTTTTAAGTTATTCTACAGCACTTTAGGGAACTCAACTTTCATCACTAATAAAATAAAATAAAGCAAAACACTGGTAGGTCTTGCCTTGTTAACTGTTCTAGCTGTTGTGTTTCCCACTGTTCCAAAAAATAAAAAGCTTTATAAGATTTAACATATTCCCAGAGCAAAACATGAATATTTATAGGCACAGAATAAGACTTCCCATTTTGAAATGTCAGTGCTATGAAATTGCTTTTTTGGCAGGCGTGATTAAGCCACACGGACTTCCAATAATGTTTTGTAAGCTTTTTCCTTAATTACAGCTTAATTTAGGTCTTTGAGTTTAACAAAACCTATGAAGCTTGCAGCAAAATATTTTTCTTGTGGAAAATTTTGTTTGTATGAAGTACAAATCCCGTATTCCTTGTGGGTATGATTTTTTTAAAATGTGTTTAAATGTGGAAATCCCATATTTTTTCTTTGTGTTTCTTAAAGCTTATACAAAATAAAAATAGTCGATACTCTGTGTTTAATACAGAATTTTGAATAAATTAGTTTGGAAAGTGCATGTGATTATTTTTTTCTCCAAATGCCTTGAGTAAAATGCACATGAAGTTGCAAGACATCAAGCAAGAAGCACAAGATTCTGTCTCAAGCAGTTACTGCTGCAGGAGACAAATTAGAAGCAATTTTGCTTTCATACAGTTGTTCTTAAATGCACCGTTCTGACAACAGCAATAAATAGAATAATCTGTATAATTATATTTATGTGGCGTTGATCTGTCTTTTCCAGAGAAAATACCTTGTCCCAGATAAAATAATCTTCCATTCAGCTGTAAGTGGAAGAAAGCCTGTTTAGCAGCTGCACAGGTTTGGGGGAACGTTTCTGCACAGGCTTAATCAGAATTTTAATATGGCCCACTCAGTGAATTTGATTTTCGGTGGAAAAAATACAGTAAGGGCACTAAAACATCTTGTTTTCCTGCGCAGATTGGATAACAGGGTATTTACTCAAAAGAGCTAGACAGAAAAGCACAGAGATGATGTGATTAAACTAAGGTAGATTTATTACTAGATCTTTATAACAGCATATTTTCTTAAATTGATGTAATAAATGTCTCGGCCCTGCTCAAAGATAGAGTTTTGAACAGCTTTGAGCCATTCCTGGCTTAATACTTAAGTAGAAACAGCAGAAGTGGTGGAAAAATGGGATCATTTTGATAAAAAACCCCACATTTAAACAGTTTAAAATCCTTGGCCCTGATCATGCTTTTCTGACCCCTGCAGCCTTGCGTTATCAAACTGAGAACGTCTCATTCTCCCTAATATTAATGTTTGAAATATGATATAAATAAATTATCTGAATACAGTAGAAAGAAAAGAAAAAAGTGGTTAGCATCACAGCTACTTGTGGCCTGCTCCACTGGCACGTAGTCTTGCTAGCAAGTGCTTAGAGGTGCCATCGTGGGTGCTAAAGCTGTGCTTTCGGGGGAGCTGAAGAGAGTGAAATCCCTTGAAACTCAAGAGACTGAACATTTTTAACATCTGTGTTTAAATGGTGAAGTCAGCATCTGATAAAGCACATATCTGGAAAGCAGTTTGAAAACTGTTTTACTGAAGATGATGGGGAAATTGGGGAGTGAGCGGGGAGTGTGCTTTTATTTTCTAGATACAGGAAAGTTTGCTGGGATGGCAGAAGGCAACGCTGGAGTCTGCTGTCTGTGTTTCACCTATCTTTGCTCTTCTTTGCAGGTTACATATTTGGGTAAGGTTTCCACAACAGGGATGCAATTTTTGTCAGGCTGCACAGAGAAACCAGTCATTGAATTATGGAAGAAGCACACACTCGCCAGGGAGGATATTTACCCAGCTAATGCTCTTCTGGAAATTCGCCCTTTCCAAGTCTGGCTGCATCATCTGGACCTCAAAGGCGAGGCGACAGTCCACATGGATACCTTTCAGGTAGCACGTATAGCCTACTGCACTGCTGACCACAACGTCAGCCCAAACATCTTTGCTTGGGTCTATCGGGAGATCAACGATGACTTGTCCTACCAGATGGACTGCCATGCTGTAGAGTGTGAGAGCAAGCTAGAGGCCAAGAAGCTGGCCCATGCCATGATGGAGGCCTTTAAGAAGACTTTTCACAGCATGAAAAGCGATGGCCGGATCCACAGGAACAGCTCGTCAGAGGAGGTGTCTCATGAATTTGAATCTGATGATGGCTGACTGAACTCATTCACAGTTCAGCAAAGGCAGAAATGGCCTAGGGAATGAGAGCTGATAGATGAATAAGCAACAATTGAAATTGGGGAATGAACGGACTGCCAAACACTTGTCTGACCAGCTTTTTAAATCAAAAGAGCAATTCAGTACCTACAGATATGCATTATTAAAGTAATTATGTTACATTGAAATCTGCTGCTGTTGTAAAAGTGAGAAAAAAGCTCCCCGCCCCATATGTCCCACCCACCCATCACTGCCCCTTTCTCATCTCTGTAGTTCAGGTGCGTACCATGAAGTAGAGTCATTCCTGTTTGCCTTATAAGACTGGTCAGGCAATTTTATCAGTTGCTCCTCTGGCGTTCCTAGCTGGGGGCTGATGCTGATGCACAAGACCAAGTAGACCTGGAAAGCCCTAATGGTTCCCGAAGAAACATTTTCCATGATGCATCACAAAAATCCTTTGACCATACGTAGGCTAAGACAGCCATACATAGCCTTTTAGACTAATGGCCTGGCATTCTGCAGTTAATTCACATTTCACAGATTAAAAAATGAAAGAAGATGCTTGTATGTACACATTATATCATATGCTATCCTTTATTTTATTCATTGTACCTATTTTCTTAATATACCTGCTGCCACGTCTTTCACCCAACACCAATAGTTGCAGTTTCAGACTATATATTGCAGGATACCAAAAAGGGGCGGGCAAAAATACTCCGCGATGACTGGGGGTACAGCGAGCCAGCACCGCTGTCTGCGCGTTTTCCAACCCAGATGTGCTCTGTGGGAGGTGGTGCCGCTGGTAAGAGCTGAGGGACACTTGGGTCTGTTGGTGTTTGAACTGTGACTTCTCATCAACCTCAGGTCTGAAGTGATATGAGCATGGTAGCCTCAACTCCGCGTTAGCGGTCTCCGTATTGCTGGTCGAGTGGCCCTGGTGGGATGGCACTGATAGTGCCTCATCGCACAGCCAGGGCTTTGTTACTGTAAAAATCAAAGGAAATGGTCCCTTAGGAGTCAGGTTTGAACATCTGTTCTGCTCAAGAAGCTCATGTTAAGATTCCCGTATCTTTCCTTGTTCACAGGTATACAGAGTCATGCCTTTCTTAAATGCAGATGTTTAATAAAACTCAAATAAAAGGAAAAACTTGTTTCACTTGATATTTTTTAAGGCTGAGAGCAGATCAATAGATGGCAAGTAATGCTGCTCCTTTATACAATTTTGTTTATAATTATGGTAATGTTAGGGGCACTAGGGCACCTTACAGAAGCCTTAAAAGAAAGCTAATCACAGCAGATAGCTCTATGTCTGTGTTTTGTGGGTCTCTATGTTTGTATGTGAGAGTGTATGTGCGAGTCCAGTGTTAAAGCATGTAGACTGAGCATGGAGACATATTGAGGAGGGGCCCACACCTCTTGAAAATATGCTTGTTGCTTTACAATGTATGTAAACTATTCTCCAGTATAAATGCGTTCATACTTTAATAAAAAAAAAAAATGTTTTGAGTTAAAGCTTGGGAGTTTTAAGCTGTCTTTCCAATGCAAACTCTGTGGTTTTGTGTTATATGTGCGGGTTCTGTGTTCATTTCGTTTAGTGGAATGAAAATGTTTGTTTATTTCGCTTTAGTATTACATCAGCCTCCATGAGAATTACCTGTAGTATTTTAAAATTATTTTCTTTTAAATATGTAGGTAAATTATTCCTGTGAGATTCTTTTTTTAAACTTTGCTCTGTGTGGACACAATTTATAATTTCTGCTTTGCAGGAGATGGCAGAGAGATGAGACACACCTGGCCAGCTGAAATGAGCTCAGCTGAGTGGGAGCAGTATCTTGCCCTACTTACAGAAAACGCAGAGTGGCTGAGGTGTGGCATTGGATGGTGGGATGGGGAGTAGAACACCAGGCCAGCAGCTTCCAGAACTGTTTCTCTCCGAATCTTTGGATGATCCAGTGTTTCCAAATATGGCTCTAAAAATGAACTTTTTTTTTCCCCCATAAGGCTCATTCGGAAGTGGAGGGTCATGTGTGGGCTATATGTTGGTCAGAAAAAAAAAAAAATCCGAGTCCTGCTACGCATGTGTCTGTCTTTTTGACCGAAGGCAAAATAAGTCAAAACTTCCTTCAACTTTTGACAAATAATTTTTTTTTTTTTCTGCTCAGAGCTGTAATCATGTGTTAGTTTCTTTACTTCTTTGGATGCTCTGCCACGAAAGCTGCTGTGAATCAGTGTGTGAAATCCCTTTTCATCCTCTCAGCCAGATGTCCCTGCTGACAATGGAGAGGTTTGACTGCCAGCTCTTAACTGAGGGCTGCTTGAGCGTGGGAGGGGGAGAAGGAAGACACCAGCTCTCCTCACACACAGGTACTGAGATGCCTCCTGCCTGCGCTACAAAGGACTACGGCGGATGATTTGGGTTTGGGATTTCCACTTCTGGAGCAAATACTTAGAAGCGTGGGGTGTGTTCCTGCTGTGGGGGTGGGTGCGATCCTTCTGACTGACGCAGCCTGCTCTTTTCACCAAGCAGGCCAGGACAGAGCACAACTGGACATAAATGTTGTCATTGTTTCATTTTTAATCGTGGTCTTTCCTCTAACATGCTGGGATCTGCTGAAGAGATCCTATCTCCCTAAGTCATGTGCAGGTGTGGGTTATGCAAAGAATACCTTTGTTGGGGTTTTTGTTGTCTTTTTATTTGTTATTTATTAAGGACAGTCTGAATTTCTGTAAACAGTGCTGGATTTATTTGGGGGCAACACAGAAAGACCATAGGCAGAAATGCAAAGGGTTGCTCCACTGTGCTTTTACTCTACACCCTGAAGTGTGGTGCCTTGCTGCTCCCCTTGTCACATCTGCCTTGGCACCATCTGCCAGCAAGAGCCCTGGGCTATGGCGTTACTACCCCCTGGAGCCCACAGCCACGTGGTGTTACCCAGAATGGGAATAATCTGGGAGTGTGATTTTTAAGCCAATTTGTCTACGGTGATGCTCCATGTCAGGGCACTGCGTGGTGCATTGACATTAGCCGCACCATGGTGCACTTGCTCAGTGATGGGGATGCAGGTTACTCACTTGTGGGTTTGGACTGTTGTATTTCATGGCTTGGTGTCAGAGAAATTAATGCTTTTGGGAACACGGGGCTTGCCGGTTGTTAGTTGCCTATATGCATTTGGAAATCTGTTCCTAGATGCTGATTAGGACCCTGACGGGACCATTACATGAGGTGGCTGCCATGTGGGCAGCCCTTGCGGACCTTACGCTGATTTACAGTGGGTTGGGGAGTTCTCTCACAGATATTTGATATTGTGGCATCTGTGACAATTCCTCAGCATTTGGAGGCTGTGGATTACATGAGAATTTTGAATGATAAACATAAAATACTAAGGAGAAAATTCTAGTCCTTGTGATTAGAAAATCAGACCCTTTGAAACACGAACCAGCTATTTTCTAAGGGTTCAAACATGCAAGGGAATGTGAGGGACTGTGAATTCCAGCTTGTCTTAGAAAACATGAGATTTGAAAAATAATCAGTATCGTGAATTTGGATCCTTAGATAATTTGGAATTCAGGCCAAATCGCTCTGTGTTATCAATACCAAATGTGTGATGCTATTTGCATGAAGGAGAAAAGCTTTTACTCCTAAGTCGCAAGTATATCAGTTATCACTGAATATCAGTTGCCAGTAGATACCAGAATGAAACAGCAAGTTAAACTTTTCCTTCAATTAATCTGTTGGAAAAGAAAAATCATAAAGTTTCCATCAGAAGTCACTTCCAGTTGGCTAGAGACTTTCCTTTTCAACTACAAAGAGTGCAGTTTTGGATCTCACTGCATCCCGCTGTGGGTTGACGAGTTCCTTCAGCGTCAGCCAGGAAAACACGTAAGGGATTTCTTTTCCTCTTCTGATTGTAAAGGAGAGTAGAAAACGGTTGAATATCTAAGTGTGTTATTAGAACTGCAGAAAAAGTAGAGAGTATTTAGGTCATTACACCTCAACATCAATGTGCAATGTCACTGGTGTTTTGTCAAGGTGATTTTTGTAATTTTTCTAACTACCTTAAAAAAAAAAAAAAAGTAAGTGTTATTCTATATACAGTAAGTGTGTTCAGTTTTCATGCTCTGAAGTCTAAATATCTTCTGTTGATACCAAGTCTTCTGTGGAGCTGTGAGTGAATGATTGTAGCTGAGGAGCAGTTGTGCTACGGGGAGAGCACTAGCGAGCACAGGTTGCTCCAGAATTGCTTGGATGTGTATGAGGTATTTGCCTCTGGGGAAGGAGAAAAGCAGAGAGTCATTTCTTTCTTGTTTTAAACTCAAAGGCCCCTAAGAACAGCTTAATGTTTTGTTTAAAAAAAACCAAAACAAAACAACACCCAAAACACAACCAACCAACCAACCAAACCACTCTGCAGCTGGTTCCACTCCCTAACTTTCCAGTAGTGAGTGGCTTCATTTTTACATGAAAAAGCAGTTGGATGTTGCCAATGAATTGCATTTAATTTTCCTAAAACCTGCAAACAAATGGCATTTAATTGAGAAGCCTTTGATACAGAGGCAACCCTGTTTCAGTCTTTTAGAAAACTTTACATACATATGTTATTCTTGGAAGCTTCAATATCTGTGTATTCACATTGAATTTTATTTGAATTGTAAGATTCTCTATATGTATGCATATATATAAATACACATGTACACAGACACGTCTTGAAATGTGATGCTTGTTAATAAGTATTTTCTGTATGATGGACATATGTAATGGTACGGGTGTGTGAAGGGAATCT
Organism: Charadrius vociferus; assembly: GCF_000708025.1. Classification (NCBI taxonomy): domain Eukaryota; kingdom Metazoa; phylum Chordata; class Aves; order Charadriiformes; family Charadriidae; genus Charadrius; species Charadrius vociferus. The sequence continues at coordinate 4,951,561 of NW_009646736.1, read as the reverse complement.
TGCGTGTTACTGTTGAGATAAATGGTTTACTTCTTTTTCTTTAGTGGGAAGCAAATTAACTTGTCTATCTACATGCAAAATTTGATATACTATATGCATTATTTACCATTTACCACCAGAGCTGGCCCGCTCCATGCCCAATTAGCTGCTGTAAGAATGATGTATGATTTGGCTCATTTTTCCCTGTGGCAGTGAATTATTAATTTGTGTATGAATGGGAAGTGGTAGCTTAAATGTATGGTTGTTATCCTGTAGACTAGAGTGTTCAGTCTGCCAAGAGTTTACAGTAAGAGAATACATCCTTTTTTTGAACATAGGGACATTCATTATACCTTTTTTGTAATGTAATTTTAAACAGATACAGGGTGTTTTTCAAAAGTTCCTTTTTTGTTGAAGTCCTGTAGAATTCTTCCTTCCGTTCGTTGTACACTTGAGCATCATTGGCTGCTTTCACCCATTGCCCCAAGGCTCTTTTATCTCCACGATGATTCCTGTGCTGCCCTGGGGCCAGGCTGGGGGGAAGCCGGGGATTGTCCCTCCCCCCCCAGCAGGAGCACACGGGCCAGATGCTCATGTCCCTGTAGCCGCAGCCGCAGGCAGCGCGTGTGCCCGCGCCCGGGGCAGGGTGTTGGCAGGAGCCTGGGCTGCGACAGAGACGTCGCTGGGGAGCTGCGGGAGGCTGTAAGAAAGTTGAGTCAGGCTGTTGGAGTGAATTTTTATAGCTAAGTTGCACAGGCTAAGCTTGAAGTTTGGGAAGAACTCTCTTGTATGGCAGTAATTCACTGTAAGTGCCATGACAATTTCTTCAGCTAGGATTGTAATTAATTTTGATTGGGGCTGTAAAAGCAGATACAATGATTTATTGAAAATAGTTGTATGTTGGAGTGATGTTATCGGGTCTTCTGCAGTGCCTTCTCTGAAAAGGGTTGTGAAATACGTTGGAAACGCAGACATGATGCACGTGCTGACCATGTGCTGCAAAAGGGATTAAAGTCGCAGGCTGTTACAGCTGTGGTGGAAGTGGAAGGGCACCGACAGGGAAGTGCGTATCTACGGGATAATGGAGTGGGGCAGGCTGAGATCTTTGCTGTCTGAGCATCAACTGGATATGTGAAATTCTGGGTAGTTCATCGTTCTTTGAAGGGCTTCCCCAAACCAAAGAGTTCAGTGAAGACTGAGGAATGAGGATAAGCTGTTGGAGAGCCTCCTGTGATCAGTGCAGCAGAGAGCCCCATAGAGCTGAGTGACAGGAAATTCTTCACTGGAATGAATAAATGTGATGTGCTCAGCTTGCACAGCCGTGACTGGGTTAGGGATGCTCTGGTACGGCCAATGACTGGAGGTAGTTGGGTTGTGCCGGTCAGGCTCCTGCCCGGTGCTGGGACTTCAATGGGATGTGCGCAGCAGCAACGAGTTGCTGCATTGTGGTGGAACGTGCCCACAGCAGGGTGCTCGGTGGGCTCCTCGGGTGGCACTGTCTCTGCCCGTTCTCCTTTTCTATCAGTTGGTGGATTTCAAGCAGTTACATGCCTGATTTACCCCACTGAAAGAGAGAGGAGCCTCAAATTGTGTATCTCGGCAAGAGATGTAGGTTGTTGCAAGCTCTTTTCAGAAGAACTGGAAGTGAGAAAGTAGTTTTCCAACGTACAACTGAGGAAGCGTTAAAAATGCTTGGAGTAACAACCTCTACCTACAGAGCAGGTCCTGGAAGTGCAATCGGAAATAATCCCAAGGCTGTGCTAACAGCCTGAGGAGGCGAAGTCTGGGGCTGGCACAGCAACTTTTTAGCAATAGGTTATGTGGGCAACAGACATGGTTTCCAGTTATTGCTGGTAAGATGGGAGGGGGTGTCTGGGGGGTGTTTGTCCTGAATTTTTTTCATGTCTATGGTGGAAGGAGTGTGTGAAAAGGCCGTTGATGTTTTCTCATCAGGAGAAAACTGTGCCCATATTAATGCAGTGACTTGTTTATGTGCTTACATTAGCAAGGTGGAAACACCTATTGAAAACATGCCGTTAGAAGTAGCCCAGATCTGATGGCAAAGGAGCGCCGGTTAATTACTGTGCGTGTCGTGTGGTACAGAATCCACGCGTCACTTCACGAGGGAGCTATTACTGTGCAGATGGGAGCATCTCTCTCCCGACTTCCACCATCAGAGTGGGAAGATAATACTAGATAACTTTTCTCTATTATGCTTTGATTTGCGTTGTGCATTACATTCTCAGTTATTTTCCTGTAAATTGTATTGCTCTTGGAAAGAGAGGAAACATTATAATCCTATGAATAATGCGTAATGTGGCTGGTATGTTTTTCTGTGGGCAGTGTAGATTTTCTGAGAACGATGGACAGGAGTAGGTTTCATTCTTGGAAAGCAAGTAATTTGTCAAAGTTGACATGGCTCATGTACACGTGAAAAAGTAAATTATTGCTGTGTCAAATTAGTTACCTCTTATTTAGAGATAATAGAAATAGTTTTAGACATAATTACTGAGGATATAATTAATCAAGGTTTTCTTGCACAGTTGGGTTAAATTGTTGTGGCTGAGTGCTTAGTACCATGCCGGTGCTCCCTGGCTTGGTCTCATCTTTAATGGATTCCAGATCTCGTGGTTTCAAGTAACAACAGCTTTTCCAGATCCCAAGACAATAATGAAATACGCAGAGGAACTTCAAAGGAAACTCCTCTAGAAAGGAAAAATGAGGTTAAATGATGATATAGTCAACTGTGGGATATTTTTATATCCATAAAAGATGTCTCAGTGCAAGAAACAGGTGAAATCTGAAACTTGTGCTTGACTAATAGACCGTGCTTCACATCTACCCAGGCGCTCCTAAACGGTTTGGGACCTGATTCTTTCTGGGGTTTCCAGGTGGATTGCTTTGTGCTTTTTCAAGTCAGCTGTGGCCACACAAAGAAAAGGCATTTGTGTCTCCCTTCCCTGTTTCTAATAGTCTTTGCGATACATTGGTGAAGGAATGGCCCGGGATGAGCTGGAGCCGGCTCTCCTGTGAGGAGCTGTGCAATCTCTGTGCCCGCTCGGCTATCCTGTGTCGCCTGTCCTCGGCGTCCCTGGGAGGAGGTCACTGTCACTTCCAATGAACCCTGCTGGGCCATCACAGTGTCTTGCAGGTAGCGTGCTCTGATTAAATTTGTGTGACCTGTCAGAAAAATACATCTTTTCCTACCAGTGTGGTGGAAGCGTTTGTATGGTAGTGCGTTAGTCCGTGCTGAGCAGAGGGGGAAAGGCCACACTCTCCTTCCTGCCATTTGCAGAAGGATGGCCAACAGTAATTGCCCAGTGTTTACTAATTGACTCGTTTCCGTCTCTGCTGGTGTGCATGCAGTAGGCGAACCACGTCTGTACTGCCTCAGGTGCTTGCAGCTCGCCGAGCCGCCGGCCGGGGTGCCCGGCAGGATGGGGCACTTCATCTGTGTGCGGGATGAAGCGATGCTGAATTGTGCCGAGCTTTCCTGAGGCAGCATGGTCTCGTGCAGCAGGTCGCTGCGTTCCCTGTGCCTTACTTACAGAAATCCTAATTTATGCCATTAGAAACATTAAGAACAAAGAGTTTCAGCGCGGTTCCCATTTTGCCTGTGCGCTGCAGTGGGTCTCAGCTAATTCATCAGCAGCGGTTTGTTCTGCTTGAAATCCTGGAGAACGGCTCCTCTCCCGAGGTATTTCTTCCGACTTAATTGCCAAGTTATAGTGAAATATGAGGTTCGTTGTTGTCTGCTGGAGCGCTGGGGATTCTGTTTTGTTGGCACATTTTTCATGACCTGGTGTCAGCAGCATAACTAGGCTATGAGATAATTTGTATGCGTTAGATGAGCAGCTGCATGCATCTTAGCCGGAGAGAGAAGTAAGCGTGACCAGTCCAGTGGAGTTAATTAGGTAAAACAGAGAATTAACTCTAATCTGGCAGATTAAGTGATGTCAGGCCATGCAAGATGTACGTAACTTTCATGCAGGTGAAAATCAAATGGCCTGTACTGGTATACACCAAGATTTAATAAAAATGAGTGAAACAGTAGCTGCAAATGTGGGAAAAAATCTACAGCCATTTAATAGCTGAAAAGGAAAAAGTGTCGTACCCTTATTTCCCTGTGATGCTTTGGTTCTGCAATGGCTTTCCACTCATTTCCTAATTAAACAGTTCTGAGGTTTTAAGGAAGGAGGACTGCTTTGCAAGCCCCGTTCCTCATACTTGTGCTGTTGCAGGTGTCACACGGTTATCATGGGCTTTTGGAAGCTATTGACTTTACTGACATTTTTTTGGCAAGAGGGATGAGGCTTAAGTAGTATAGGAAAAACAGAAGAAGCAAACTTGTGGTGTCTGGTAATCCTTAAACTGTCTCTCCTGTGGAAACTGTGTGAGTTGCTTTGAGGAATGATGGAGGACAGATTCTGCACTGGCTTTTGCCTTGCAGAAACCCCCTGCATGGGAGGTAATCAGTGCTTTGACAGGGGACCTGCTCTCTGAGATGTCACCCTGAGGAGACAATGGTTAGAGATTAGCACTGTACTGATAGTCACAGCATTTTTCTAATGTATTTCTGATAAAACTCATTGTATTGAGTGTGTTTTCAGTGTGTAATATTTGGGTGGAGAAGTCCCAGCTGTCTTTTGGAAATCTGGGAGTTACCATGAGAAAAAGATTTAGGACTATTTAGTATCCGTAGTTCAGAAAAGCAGCAAAAGCATGTTATTAAACCTGCTTTTACTGAGTTTTATAAAGCCACAATATCTGTCATCCTGGGCATCCTTGGCAGCTTACATGGTTTGGGTGCTTCTTTGGAGGAGGATGAAAAATACAAGAAAAAAAGTCCTTGTAGTTTATTCTAACAATACAAATACTGTAACTTGTAGCGTGTGATGAGGTGTGACCTCGCCAGGTCTTTCTGCCGCATGCTCCCAGGGGAGGGCGACATGCTGGGGGAGGCCAACTCCCTGTCTGCCTGACACAGACGATGCCATCGGAGGTGGTTCCACTGTCAGATGTAAGCCATGGTACAGATAAACGTCAGCATAAAAAATAGGTGGGAGACTTGTGGAAAAGCCTTCCCTTGGTGCCTGCCGCACCTGGTAGGTCTGCAGAGCTCCACCTCCTTATGTTAACACCCTGTGTCAGCGTGAGGTACCTACCAGATGTTGGTAGCCCCGGTCCCTCACCTGACTGATGGGTTCTGGGGTGCTGTACTGTGGCACATCACCTAAAAGGAAAAGGAGGGCCATCATTGCATTAGCACGTCGTTACCTACTTGAAAATTTACCCAGGATTGTCACATCATGAACACTTTTACACCAAGTAGGGATTGCAAGGTTTTGTCCAACACAGTGATAAATGAACATGCGGTAGCAGAGAGCATATCTCAGGAGAAAACCAGCAGAGCTTAAAGGCTCCATTCCTCAAAATCTCATGACTTCATTCTTGTTTGTTGGTACCTGTTTCTAAATTCAAGGAGTCCCACAGTGAAGTTCCGAGATAGGAAAATCTCATGATGCAAGCAAAAGAAAATGAATTTAATGAGTTCTGCGTCTTCTACATCCCATAATTTTATCAGTAAGCTCTCAGACTTCTAGAAATTGCTCTGAAATTGGCAGCTCAGACTTAATATCTTCTACCATTTTGCCATCACATGCAATTTTGGTTCTCAAGTGACTCCAATTTTGAACTCTCAGTGATTTAAACAGCTGCATTGTGCAAAGGCTGGAGTGAGGACATGCTTTTGTAATCAAGCAGCCCAACTCTAAATTTTATAGCATGATGGTTACTGTGCCATTCAAACTATGCCCCATTACACAGAAGTGCATTCCTTTGATTTTACCAAAGAGACCATAAATATAACAAAAAGCATAGCTGGAAAACATGATTTCATGCCTGGATTTTTCAGCTCCTCGCTACTACAAAGAATAAATGAAGTGGTCTCTGAAAGGGGCATATCTTTGCAGTGAATTATGATAGTATTATTTGTATGGCTAGCAAGCTCATCATTAAGCTTACCAGGAAACATATGCCTGTTACAACGTTTAAAGAAACAGGGAAGTCTGTTTTCAAATCAAAAGAATAAGAATGTAACTTTCTATTTCAGGAGTTTAATACAGGGGAGGCTCAGGGTGTGGGGGGAGGGGGTTATTATGCTTGATATAAACATGTAAAAGATGTTCCATAAATGCATAACTAAAATTAATCGTCAGCAGTCATATGCCCGGCCAACTGTAAGGCTTATTTGCCTTAACATTTCTTATTGTATCCTTTCCCTTTCCCCCCAAGGTGATGTAATGTTTTCATCTCTGAAAACCTGGTTTCAAGAAAGAATTGGCTCCGAAAGGGAAATTTGCTTTTGATTCAACATTAGGTCCTAGCAGACAGTACTTTTCAGTCCCATTTGTTTGATCACCGCAGCCTTTCTTCAAAAAAAGTCCCAGTGCACGTTGCCAGCTATGCCTGGCAGTGTACAGCCTGTGCAGCCTCTGTCGGTAATACTAAAGCTTAACCAGGTTCTATCATTAGTTCACCGCCACCAAGAAGTAACTGCATAAATGCAATCAAAATTTCAAAATAAAAATGAATAGCTATGCCATCTGGCATTAGTGAAGCAAAAAATAAAACAACATGCACCGGTAGAATAATTGGGAATTTAATTTGGGTAATTAAGTTTAATACATGATAAAATTTTATAGTAAACATTTAAAATGCTCCTAAAAATGTAAGGGCTTATTTGCTCAACATTTTATAGAAAAGTACTTATTACAAATATATCTATTGGGTAATTTTGCCCTGTGAGTTTTTATATAAAGGATTGACTTACATGAAAACCCAAGTGCAAGCCGTTGGCAAGCTATTTCAGCTGGTGTTGGATTAGATCCAGTGAGGCAAAGGGCAAGCTTTATGCCAGCTTTAAAAATATAATTGCTCTCTTGCAAACCTCAAATCAAGTATTTTCCGTTGCCAACATTGGTGATAGGGTTTGGGGGGTTCTTGTTTGTTTGTTTGGGGGGTTTTGGTTTTTTTTGTTTGTTTTTTTTTTTTAATGTCTTATATTACTTTCTCTCCCCCCACTTGCCTTCCCACCCTCATCTTGTTTGGTGCATCCCTGAGTGGTGAATCTCGTGTCCAGGCATGTCCCAGCAGCGTTTGCAACAGCCAAAGGCAAAACAGTACTGAGCCAGCTCCTGCCCTTGTCCCACCAACACCACTGTCCTTGGGACCGTCAGCAGTCCTGCCTGCCACTGCTGCGCCATCTTGCCAGGGGAAGGTTGGATGCCATCAGTGACACAGAGGAGATGATGGAGAGATGAGCCATGGCTGAGGTTGCAGTCAGATGGACTGATGGAGCTGAAAAGGGACAGGGTTAAAGCCTCCTTGCAGATCTCTGTCCCTGCTTCCTTCTCAAAACATCTTCAGATGGTCTGGTGGCAGTGTTGGTATCAGGACATTTGCTAAGGAGGTCAAAAGTAAGGTTGAATTAGGTTAGTCTCACCTCTGATTTTCAGTACTTGCGTTGATAGCCTATGGGCCCCACTAAAAGCATGTGAATAAATGGGCTTTAAGGCACTGGATTTTGGACGTTATCAGAGATAAGGTAATAACAATGCTGGGCTGCAGATTAATGCCTTTAGAAATGTTGAGACAGTGGTAGCAATTTGCTAAATTGTTTACGGGTTAATCACAGCTCCAAGGCTCAGTGTGCTGTGCTTCATCATCAGCTCACTCCAGAGAATCAGAAATTCTTGTCTGGAAGCAGCTCAGAGGCGCCGGGCATGGGCAGGGTAATGCCAGTAGAAAACCCAAGGCAAATTGTGCAATTTTACATTTGTGTGGGTAAGCAGCCAAAAATTCTTGTGTGCACTTCAAGGACAGCAAATACTACTTTTTCTCAGATGTAAATGTAAGAAGACACAGTAAAATGTAATGTGAGTCCCTTCGGTAACTGGGAATTACCATACCAGGCAGACCAGCGGTCCGTTTTGTGCATTGTCAGGGCTTTGAAAATGGCTTGTGCTCCAGGCTACAGACGATGGTCCTGTAACACTATACCTGCCCGCTGGAGGACTTTTTTCTCTAGTCTCATGAGTCTGCCCTGAAATATGAGTGTTTACATCTTTTTAAAACCTATTTACCTCATTCAGGGCCATCTGATGTTCTCATTTTCTGTGGAAACGCCTAATTCGTATGTGAACCCTGTTAAGCTATTGAATGCAATGATAACATGTGGCAATGAGTTAATAGGTTATGCACATGCTGTGCAACTTTTTTAAAAAATCAGTAGTAAATCTTTAAAGCTCTTTAAAATCTGTTTGCTCCCCCATGCACAATTCTTCACTCCGATACAGCGATAATGGGTAAAATCACTCAATTATTTCCTGTTCTGTCATTATTTATGCAACCGAGTATGTGACCTTGTGCTTGTGTCTGCCCCAAACGAAAAACTTAGCGTATCATGGCTGATTTTTATTTCCTTCCGATAGGTCTCCAAGTTCTCCTCTGTACTGTCTGCAATAGGAACCAACCACTCAATCTGAGTTACAATTAAACTCTCAGTATTTCTCTTTGAGTGGTGCTTCCCTTCTGGGCAGATCCTCTGCCTTGGTACTGGAGAGACTGCTATAGACTTGCACCAGTGGTAACATTTAAAATCATCCAGAGCATTTGAAAACCTGGTGGTTTGTTAGCAGTTTCTCATGCTTGACAAGCATCAGTAAAAGAAATACGGCCGCAAGCACCTGGAGACAGGTGGGCAGCACATTTTGGGGCAATGCTGGTTCCTGAGGCTGGCTGAGGATTCTTCCTAAAAACCTCCCCTTGAAGACAAATATTCTTGTTTTTCAAGTTTTTTTACATTGACTTTAGAAAGTCAAGCACTCCAAAGTTCAGAAATGTCAAACATAAGGCTATTTGGACAACTTTAACTCAACTTTATTTTGCTAGTGAATGGCAGACACATTGATTACACACATCTCCTTGGTGAGCGTGGGGTATTACAGCACTCAAGGAATGCCACAGGGCTTTACCTGAAGGCTCCCGCTGTCTCTGTAAGCCCTGCTGCTATTTGGGAAAGCCAAAGGCAGGTAACAAATGAGAGAGTCAAGATGTGGTCGGGAAAGAGAGACCAGATTGATGGTGGAATATTTGAATACCAGCAAAAAACACAATGTAAAAGTAGACCTGGCTTGAATAGGTTTATGTCAGGGGCAGGGAACCCTAAAATTGAGATAATGTAATAATGAGTTGAGCTGGTGCCCATGTCTTTGCAGAAAGCTGCTTTCTGTTGACACCATTACTTGGCCTGTCGACTCCTCCGTGGTATTCTCACTCAAGTTTTTTGCATTTGGGATTGTGGAGCTTGTTCAGTTTCCTTGCTTAAATGTGGGTGTCGGCATCCTCTACAGCTGCTGTGTCCTCTCACATCCTCTGTTTTTTCTCCCTGTTAAGCTGACCTTTCCTATCAAACAAACCAACTCCTCCAAAACAGATTTTCTTTCATTGCGCACTCGCTTTGCCTGTACACTACGCTCGCTGTCCCAGGTGAGGTCTGGGCTCTCCATTTGGACCGTGGGATTGTGGCCAAGAGGCCGTTGGTGTTTGCTGTGGGACACACGGCAACGGGACTGCGCTTTTCACTCCTTCCTTGGACACCTCTGGGTATTGCTAGCACCTGATGTGAGCGTTGTTTGAACATCACCTCTATGGTTCCAGAGAAAACCCCTCCTTAAAATCTGTATGACAGTGGGAAATGGGGAGACTTTTATCCTCCGTGTTGGTGTGCTCAGGGGTGCCAGCTTTCGACACACTGGCAGCTCAAGCTGAGATCATGGAGCCTTGGGTTGTGCCCAGTTCTGAGGATGGTGTGACCTGCTCCTGAGAATGTGTTGTGGAGAAGGCGTGCAGGTGAGCATTATCCTATGGGTTATGATGGAAAAGACCTTTGAAAGCATAAAAATGCCTTTGAAAGGAAATATGGTATTCACTTAAGCAATTCTTTTGTTGGTGAAATATTCTATGTAGATTCTTGTATTGCTTTGCTAGACTGGGTTGCTGGGTGCATAGAGGACAGTTCGACAACTACAGAGTTACCAGAAGGAAATGTCTTGATGCTCAGTATCAGGGAAGCATTTCCAGGCCATGCCTCTTCAGCAAACACATAGATCTGCAGTGAAATCTAAATGAGGCTCGTTTGGGAGATTTGGAAATCTGTTAAAATAACATCATATTGTCAATACAAGTCTTAACCCTTCTGTTAGGGTTTCCATTTGATGTCAAGCGTGGTGTTTGAGGTATGAACTCCTCTCCAATGTGAGAGGGCGGAAACTTTCTACCCATTTCAGAGCTCTGTAGGAGCTGGTAGACGATATTAATTTTATTCATTGTTGCAAAAGCTGCAGCTACATTTTACAGGCTCAGTGTCCTGTTTATGGCCTCTGGTCCACCTCTGCAGTCAGCTTCCATACCGAATGTTACCGACAGCGGTGTGGCTGCCCCAGCCCACAGCGCAGGAGTGACTGTTTGCAGTGATGGCTTTGCAAAGCGCTGGGAGAAGGCAGGCTTGCCCTTAGTGGCAACCCGCTATTGGTGAGCAAAGAAAACCCTCTCTTTCCCCGGTAATTAATAAGGATCATAACATCTTGCCTGTGAGTCTTCCTGGGACTCGGTGGGCAGCTGCTCAGCTGACCGGCCCTGCTTTGTTCCGTGGACTGATAACCACGTTATTTAGCACCATACAGCCAAGTGAGTCCTTCCCTGCGGCTGCGTACTCCAGCAAAAGTATTTGCTGTGTAGCTCTATTAATTACAATTGAAGGCATGCACATATTCAGGATAACTGCAACATTTTCCCCGGGAATGTAGGAGATATTTGTCATTACCAACTTCAAAGAGGGTGAGAAGGGGAAAAGGAATTTAATTCTGCTTGTGTATGAGGTAATGTCAATTCCTTGCAGTCAGGAGACCGGGGCTTAATTGATATCATATGGCTAACAAATGTATTCCAAAGCCAGCCTCATTTGATTGCTTTTTAATAACTAATAACTCTCGTTGGGAGTCCAAAATATGTATGTATGAAAAAGCACGCCGGAGCTGCCTCTCTCGCCTGCCAAGATCTCTGTTACTGAAACAAATTTGTACCTTTCTCAGCCCTGGAATAGATACCAGCAGTGGCTGGACACGTACTCTCCCCGCCAGCCCTGGCCGGGATCGTCTGGAGGGGCTGCAGGGAGGGTGCCGGGTACGTTCCCACCGGCGGCAGTGGCCATCCGCTCTTGCTGGGGCTGTGTCCAGCGGCGGCTGGAGCATGGATTGAATCCCTCCAGGCATTCTCCCCTGCCTGCCCGGGGCCAGCTCCACCTGAGCGCACCAGCCCACGGCTGCAGAACTCGCGAGGGCCGTACAGAGCCACTGACTAATATTTCTGTCATGAGTCATTTTTCCCAAGGCGTTCATCGCCTTCCCAAGCGGCAGATCTCAGAGCAAGGAGTCATCTTCTGTGATGGGATGGCAGATAACCAGTGTTGGTGCCCTTCTAGGGGCACGTAGTGTATGGACTTAAACTAAATTTGTAAGACTATATCATTTATTATTTGAAAACTGCAATTCAAATAATACATAGGGAGATGATTTACAGAAGCATGACATGTCTCAGCAAATTTTAAGATGGACTGTTTTGGCTGCTGTCTTAGACCTCAGTCTAATTTTGGATAAGTTTGGTACTCTGCGTGTTAATATGGCAGTGCCTGACAGTAGCAGTGTACCTACTGACACTGCCCTAATAGTGGGTTAATGGAGTGGAGTCAATATGATTGAAGAAACTCTTATACTAAACTTTCGGCCCAATGTTTAGGTGTAGGCTACAATGCTTTGCATTTCAACACTACAGATGCAAGATAAACAAATAACACTAGTTTTGATTCTGACATTGGGAAAAACAAGATAGCAGGGGATGGTTGATGCAACCTGACTTTTTAATGATAACCCCCTTGAATGCAAAGTGAACTTGGTTTTGTTTGTTTGTTTGTTCGTTTTCTGTTTTGTTTTGTTCTGTTTGTTTGTTGTTGTTTTGGTTGGTTGGTGTTTTTTTTTATCCACTGCCCCCAACCTTGAAAAAATGCTGATCCTGTGTGTCTTTCATTCTGCTCATGGTCAAAGACTCTCCCTGCTGTGGTTGCATCCGGGTTGGTCTCAAAAGGAATTCAGATGGCTTGTGTCTATAATCAGAGCTACAACTGGGCAAATTATGCTGGGGATAATTGATATGTATTTGATTTCTATCGCTTAACAAGAGGATGCAGGAGCAGGATTGATTCAAATGAGTTTGCAGGAAGGGTATCAAGATCCAGACACTGAAAGCAATTAATGAGGGACCTCTCCTGGGATTTGTAGAAAGACTACCAGGAAGATGGCAAATTAAAGATACTTGATGCAGGGCAGAAAAAGGAAAGCAAAAACCAGGCTGGATAATTAATGATGAAAACAAACTGATAGTCTATTTAGGACATATTGCAAGAGTCCAGAGATACTTCTGTGAACAGAGACTGATGACCAGGGCCCTTCCACTGCTTCTGTGAAGCACAGACAATGTTTTAAAGAGAATAGAAAAATGGTGAGCTTTAAAAATTACTCCTCAGAAAAGCAGAGGTGAAATGCTAAAAATGCCTTTTTTGTGTTTCCAAAGGGAAAAAAAAATACTGCAGTGTCTGTTCCCTTGCTATTGCTCCTTCTCTAAAGCAGCAGAGATAACATCAGAGCACGTCTGCCCTTCTTCCCCCTTCCTATGGACAGAGATCAGGGCCAATTTATAACTATCATTCCTGGAAACAATGTCAGGAGAGGTTGTGGACTCTTATGGTTAGATAATCAAAGGGCACTGTTATTTCATCAATGCCCCCAAACAACAGAACGCAACACTTATTGCAATGGAATATTAGCCTGTTGTTCTGAAAATGGACACTTTAGTTTTCAGCTTCAGTAAATACAGCTCATCAAAGCCCACAAGAACTAGCTTACAGATCTTAAAAGCAAGGGTGGTTTTATGCAAGTTAATGATGAGGCAACTTGGTTGGTGCTTGTAGTAGATGATTTTGAGCTGCTTCTAGGTAAGATCTGGTGTATCTTTGTACAGTATTGATAGACTTAAAAAGCCCAACCAGATAAAAAAAAAAACCCAAACCAAATAAGCCAACGTTGGTCCCCTGTTACAGGAATGGTGCTACTGTAGAAAAAAATTACAAGAAATGGTGTTGATCTTCTGGCCTTTCCATAAGGTTTTAGCTTCACTGAAAACTTAAGATGCTCAACACTGCGTGTGACTCGTTCCTTATGCTGTTTAAAATGCGGCACTCCCAACCTCCTCACCTTGATATAAGTGAGTTTTTTAACCTCTAACATTTTATTCTTTATCCCTTGGGCACACTACTAGCAATAGCAATAGTTTACTGCCTTATGAGAATATAAGACTCAATTATTAGGGTTTATATAATTAGAGGTTGTGTCCTGCACTGTTTGCTGTTGCCTCCTATCCCAACAGGTGCAACACATAATTTGTTTTTTCCCCTGCCCTCTCTCTGCACTTTCTTAACACCACTACAACTGCTGCAGACCCAGACCCTAACCTTGGAAAACCGAGGTGGTTCCTTAACCAGTCCCTCGCACCAGCTTATGGACCTGCTCCATTAATGGTCACTGTGGGCAGGTAAAGCCACCTGTACCACCTTTGGTGAAAGCCGTGCCTGGCTCCAAGGGCAGAGTCACATCCATGAGGGGTTCCCCTGCCACAGCCCTGTTCTCAGTGAGTTGTAGTAAGTCTTCAGGTGTGGCACCACTTCATTTAATTGTTTCAATTTCTACAATAAGACGATATAAAAATTCTTGTGATTGAGCATGCAAAGGCGCTTATAAAAAAGTCTATTAATTTTTATACCTCATAAATATAAACCACAATTCACTTTAAGTTTGCTGTGAAAACATTCCTCTTAAAATCTGACTTTATAGGACACAGAACAAATAGGATTTCAGACCAAAAGTCTGGTTTCTATTCTCTCGAGAATTCTATTATTGTTAATTAACAATTCTGGTTTGCCTTTCTTTGTTTTCAAGGCTTTTCAAGGAAAATATTTCTGAAGCTCTGCTGTTTTACTGCTTTTCTTTGATGAATATTTTATCAAATAGTAATCAGCATCTTGTAATGCAGTTGTACGGTTTACAACTGTTATACACTGAAACCTTAAGTGGCTGAGAGAAGCAAAAGCACAACACAAAATTATCAAACCTTTACACTTTCAGAAAAGCCGAGTGCCATAACACTAATTTATCCTGAAGCCAAGCAGTGTGTTGCTGTTTTGCTACTGCTTGCCACTTCCCTGAGGGGTGGGATTTGGCTGCTAGCATTTAATCGTACTTTTAATCATACTTTTGGAAATGTGGGCACAGGAAGCGGTGGTGCTAGCGAGGCCACCAGCTGCTGTCCAAGCTGAAAAGCAGAGTCCTGGCAGACACAGATGTGTGCGAACACCTCTCACAAGGTGGGCCATTGGTCTTGGGGATGTTGCAGCCTTGTACCTGCCTGACAATTATGGCAGCTGATCAAATACTAGACTCTTTTTATTTACGTAATGAAGATCTATTTGAAAACAGCATGGTGGTTTTATGGTCTGAGTGTATGGCCGTTTCCCCTCGGCGGCTGGGCTGGGCGCCGTACCACCAGCTCAGCACACAGACCCACTTCTGATGCAGAACATCACTGCGGGGTGAGAGCGTTGCTAACAGACATGACTTATTTACAGGCTGACAAAATGTAGGCCTTAAGGCTGAATATTAATGTAATAACCCTAACTGCAATAAAATGGCTGTTTTTCAGAAGTGTTGATCTCCCGCAGATTTCAATGGCCCCAATTATTTTCCCCTGTATTCTTCAGTGCTCTAAAAATCCGAGTGCTTTCATTTCACTCTCTAGATGCAGTCTGGTGTCAGGCAGCCTTCTGTGTTACCATTCTGTTTGGGGATTGATTCCTGTGTTCCGCTAAAGCCAGAGGCTTGTAAACTGTTTGGGGGACTGTTGTGAAGTTTTTGTGTTGATCCTCCCCCCCTTAAATATTCAGAATAATAGCACTATATACAGCACTCCCCTGAACAGTATGCAGGAACCACAGATATGCTGCCACCATTAAATAACACCTCCAGGGAAGCTTCAAACAGTTTAAACACGGGAAATCTTTCTGTTGGAGGATCACTAACGTGTTTCTGTGGTGTGTGTTACAAGGATACATTTAGACCATTGCTGTCATTTATATTTTAAGTTATCAGGTGCAGAGAAAGTGCTATGAGAGCCTGTGCCCACCCTGACAGAAAAGCTTCCTTTTTTCTTGCCATCACGCTTCTTTGTTCAGCTCTGATTTCCAGCCCTGTGGGCAGCACCAGCTTTCACCATCCCTCCTCAGGTCACAAGCTGATTTCTAATTGTTTTTCTTTTCTAAGAAATGGATGGAAAAATGAAGGCCGCTCTGTGCCAGGGGGAGGCACAGCCCTGCTCAGGGGGGACCCCCGTCTGGAGGGGAGGCTGAGGCTGGTGGCCACAGCGCTCGGGGCAGGGTGTGAAACAACAGCACCGAATGAGGTCTGGAGACTTGACCTGACAGTGATGCTATTGCTTAGAATTTATTATAAAAAAATGTATTTAAACCTGTGAGAGCTGTTGATCTTATATTGATGTCCCTCCAAATGATGATTCTTGTACAGCAAAGCCCTACCAAACTTTCCTCTTCTTGTGTGGTCCTGGATTGCCAATATAGTATTCAGTAGGAAAGAGAAGGCTAAAACCAATAGTTGTTGTGGAAAGATGATCAAAAGAAGGTGACTTTCTTGCCCCTAAGGAGATGACAGGGGCAATGGCATGAGGAATCTTTGCTTTTCTGTGGCTATTTTCATGTCTATTTCTACATTTTTCTTAACATGAGAAGGAACTTCTTTACTTTGAGGGTAGTGGAGCACTGGAACAGGCTGCCCAGAGAGGTGGTGGAGTCTCCCACTCTGGAGACATTCAAAACCCGCCTGGACGCTGTCCTGTGTAACGTGCTGTAGGTGACCCTGCTCTGGCAGGAGGGGTGGACTAGATGATCTCCAGAGGGCCCTTCCAACCCTAACAATTCTGTGAATTCTGTGAAAGTACGAAGTAGGAGGAGCTGTGATGAACACTTCACAGGAGCAAATCCTGTTCAAGATCAGTAAACTAACTTGCATAAGCTTTGGCCCAAGTTTATGTACTTTGGGGTGGAATTTAAAAAAAAAAAATAATGGCAGAAGCAATATACAACTCTGAGCAGACAGAGGGTTTATCATATTCCTATTTTATGATTCTTTTGCCAGAAGGAACCTTTTATCATAACGGTGCTGGTATTGTTGCCTTCATTAAAAAAAGGATGTAGAGAAATTATATTGCTCACCCACTGTTTCATTTCTGATGAGTGGTTCCACACACCACAGGAGCTTGGAGCCAGGCACGTACAGGAAAGCCCTCTGCACTCCCCATGGCACTGGGTAACCTTGACAGCATGAGGGTGATACCCCAATGTAGCCATCACACGTGTGTTTGAATGGCAAAGCTGGGTGGTGGCTCTCTGCTGCTCTCTGAGGCTTTTTTAGAGGGTTCAGCAAGGATGTGGCAGCAGGAGCTGAGCTCAACTCGCTGCCCAGAGCCTGAACGGCTGCGGATGCTGAGCAGCCATAACCTGGCAGCTCTGCTCCAGGATGAGCCTGGGGGGAGGGTGAAAAAGAAAACATGGTGGTTTTTTTCTCGGTATAACAACCCCTTTTCTTCCTCAGATGGGTGGTATGCACAGAGGAGTTGCTCATCTGAGTACATTGGTCAAATACAAATTGCTCAATGGTGTTTTTTACCCCAGCTGAAGATCCAAAGTTTAGGATTTTTTCGCTGTTTCTTTAGCCTGAGTGTGTCCCCACCTCTGCCTGCTGCAGGCTGCTTTGGGCACAGCTGGCCAAACCAGCAGGAGCTGTAGCCCGTCTTTCAGACTAGATCATGCTCATGTTTATATGGAGTAACAAGAGGATTTAAGGCAAAACTGAGTGAAACATCCTGGCTGTGTGTAAATCCCTATCAGATGGCATGTAGTTTTCAAAGTGATAGACGATGCATGGAGAAAATCCATCCTTGTATCCCCTGAGGCAGTGAGCGAGAGCAGACTGTGGCTGTGCTGCCCCCAATCCCTTCGAACAGCTCTTGCACCCACGGGGAGCTCAAGGGCACGGGAAGCCTGGGAGCACACAGGGATAGTGGGACACTGCAGCTGCCAGGATGGGCACATCGGCACTTGAGCACCAAGGCCTTTGTTGGGTGGGGAAGCTTTATAGGGAGAGGAAAAAGATTTGTATTTTTTTACTTTTTTTTTTTTTTTAAGTTGGAAGGAGACTGAAGAATTTTGCAACTGTTTCATCTAAATGCTGAGCTCTCAAGAAACTGCAGCCCTCCTCCTGCCCACTCTATGTGAGCGCTTATGCTCTATGGGTGTCAGACAGTTGGGAAGAAATGTGGGTGGAAAGAATCTTTCGGAGCATATTGGCTTTTAATGAAACAAACTGTTTCTGGGATAATCTTTAATTGTCTCTGTGTCCTCAGGGTGGTCAGGAACCAGCCTTTTTATGCATTGCTAAATATTCGGAAAAGAGTGTTGCTACACCCTGCAGCTGAAGCCAGATTTTAAAAAATGTTTAGATACCTAATTCCCTCTAAAATCAATACTTGCTAATTAGCACATGTATTTGGCTTCACACACATACATATAAATTGCATATTACTGATGCCCTGCACAAATATCTGCCTTGGTCTCCAGACGTTATTTAGAAAGACACACTAGAGGAGTTGAGAAGGTGCCTGCAGATCAACTAGTATCTCAAATTACTATCCTTGGATGCTGGTGGTTCTAGGTCCACACACGGCTGCACTTTTCCAGGTGAAGCTTTGCCCTTGCTGTAAGGTAGGTAGGTGGCCTCTCTGTGCCCTTTCCCTCTTCAAATTTGCTCTTTACAGGGTTGAAGACATATTTATGGGATTGGGGAACTTGAGAGTACTTTTTCCCCTGTAATTTGTTGTGGTGCGTAAGGGGAAATGGTAGCAGAAAAGGCAAAGAACCAATTGTCCTTTCAAGTTTCCTCCCACCCCTGGGTATTTCTAAGGGAAGAGACAGTCAGCCCCACATCATCTGAATTTTCCCTTTTCTAACGCAGAGTGGAGTAGGGGCTGAAGCCCTCCCTCTTCCCAGCTGAAAAGAGGTGACCTGGGTGTAGTTAAACATCAATGTATAAAGCCTTGAGTTATGTGCTAAACTGAAAAAAAAAAACAAAAACCCAACCCAAAACTGAAACCAACTGGAGATTGCTCATAGTAATACAGAATGGAAAAGAAAGAATGGAAAATGCCAAAGATGTAATTCCCTTTGAAACATGAGGCTGAGAGACCCTGGGGAGGAGGTCGGAGGCAGGAACAGGCAGGCACCTGTGCCTGTGATGGTGTGGCAGGAGGTGACAGCTCTCTTTGTTGCTTTGGATGCTCACATCACTGCGTGCCAGAGTGCTGAGATGCCTTTCCTCACTGGCCATAAAAATCCAATCCAGCATGAAACTGCTTGAACCCCTTTCTTTGGATTTAGGTGAAAGGCCCTTTCTTCCTCCCATGTTTGGCAGGTCTTGGCCCTGTTTCCCAGCTCCAGCCAGTACGTTCTTCTCAGAAGGCCTTGTGCTAACTCTGAGTGCTGCTTCTCAGGGCTTTGCTCTCCAGCTGGAGTGCTCTGTTTTGGAGTAAAATGAGGGCAGAAGAGATGTTCAGGAAGGTGTGGGATGACATATGGTTCTCCCTGCTCCTTAGCTGGGCAGTAAATATTTGTATTCTTAATGTTACCTATTTAAATGCAGCTTTGTTGACCAAGTACACAACATGCATAAGTTTACTCTCTTCTTTTTTCGTCTTCTTTTCTGATGGGAGAAAAAAGAGCTATGCATACTCCTCCGAGGCACCACCTACTTTTGGCTAACAGATTGGTGCTGCTACACTGCAGTTGGTCTTTTTTCTCAACCCCCAGTGAACTGAACTGGGATGCTGGGAAAGGAAACCTGGAGCATCTGTGGGTGCTCATGCAAACTGCAGGCACTCAAAATCAGGACTGTGTTGGTAAACTTTGGTCTGTCCATTACCTTCTCTTCTCTTCCCAGCAGGCACTTTACACTATGAGTTCAGGGCATTTATGAAGGAGGTGAATTTGTTGCCTATTAGCAGTAAGGACAGAGCTTCTCAGGGGGCATTTGGCCACTAACCAGGCACCTGCTCCTGTCCATAGAACTCATGCCTGTAAGTAACACTGATCTCCTTTTCCCTATGTATATTCATATGTATAAAAATCCTGGTGCAGTGGGTTTCTGAGCAATATATATCTGAATTCACTATGAAAAAATGTTCTTGTTAAATTCTCTCGTAATTTGATGTGAGACAATAGATTAATGATTTTAATTTTTTACTCTGTTACAGTAAAAGTCTGAAAGAGTTCTTTACTCGTTCTGTCAAAGTAAGTAGACATAATTACAATTGACTATTCAATTTTCTAGTGCTCTCTGTGCATTGACTGTTCTCTCATCAATAAAGGAAAATAGCGAGGAGGCTGTTTGTAAGCAGCGGTTCTTGAGGATTGTGTTTTTAAAAGGTTTCTACACCTCTTTCATGTCCAAAAAAGCAACAAAATTAGAATGAAACTGATGCAAACAGAGTCTTCAAAAATGTGTATTTTAGTGGTGTATACAGACTAAGAAGAAAAATCTGAGCTTTTGCCCTTCTTTTCTTCATTGCACATTTCAGATCAAATTCAGCACTGGACTCATCTTTGGAAGCTCCTTGGTGTCTTAAATCTGGGATTTCAACACATTTCCAGCAAGGTAAGCAGCTTTTTATGTGCTAGGGAAAGGGATGGATGGTGAAAATAGCTGGATTTTCTCTTTTCATTCAAGGTGATGTAGATTAAGCATGATTCCTCTGAAGCTGGTGCAGGACCTGCACCGGGGGATATGGGTAGATGTAAGATAGAGCTCATTCTCCCCCGGTGGTTTACATCTGAGTCAATGGTTTGGACACAGAGAGAAGAACTGGGGGAATGCAGGGTTTTGCAAGGCAATTCTGGTTCAGCTGGTAGGACGCGGCAGGATGCTCAGAAGCTGTGTGCTGGGCACTTTGGCTGATCCACTGTAAAGCTTTCCCTGAATCGCTGAGGTTTTGTGTGTTGCTCATGTCCACAGCACGGGAGGCTGTATTTGCCAGCTGACCTCACACGAAGCGGTGAGGATTGACTGTGGCTGATGTGAGCTCTTATGGTTGCTTGCTAGGCAAGAGCTTTTCTTTGCCACTTGGCAGTGAACCCTGGTGCTGGTGATGGATGGCCTGGCCCAAAAACACAGCAAGGACCAGACTGGATTGCCCAGGCGACTCAGACTTGCTCCAAGGGGATGGAGTTACCATTCACTGTGATTTCTTTTCTGCTGAAATTGTGCTCTGCAAATTGTGAGATGCAAAAAATACATGGGGAAGTTTTAATTGTAAGGCCAATTAAATGAGAGCATGACTGTGTTAAATCCATGGACCTGTTTCCCTGGAAAAGCAGGAATACAGGACAGCAGGGCTGGGTCCTTGCATAGATGAATCTGCATATTTCCATGAAAGGCAGCCATTTGTCATTTTATGCTTATGCAGATTTTCGCCCTGTAAAAAAGTCTCTTTTTAGGGTGATCTTTTTTCCTGTTGAAAGTTGGACGGCTCCTAAAGATGACTGTGTTTGTGACAGCTGGGAGGAATTTGGAATAATTGTCTACCCTTACTAATTTTTCAGACAAAGCATAAAACAAAGCAGTGACTGGGACCACAGCTTGGGTGTCTCTGTTCCAGAAAGGCCGTGTCTGTTGCTGGGGTACAGCCCTGGGAGGAGACACGCAGGTACACAGAAATGCATGAAAGGCCATCAAAATGGTGTTCACCACAGCCCTGCAAGGAGCCAGTGAGGCATCCTGAGAGCTCACTGTGTCTCAGCCACATGCTGAAATACAACTGGTCTTGTCCTAAAGCCAACCAAATCGACAAAAGCTGTGTCAGTAATATTTTGATGGGCTGTCATCTGGCTATGGCACGCTGCAGCCTGGCCATGCCAGGGCTGAGAGCCCGGGCTTGTCTGAGTACTTCACGGGTTCAGAGCTGATTGCCTTCAGCTTCATGACTGGCATCCGGAGAGGATCTTGTCATCGCAGTCAGGTCTTGCACCTTTATGGAGTATGGAAGAGCCATCGCATGTCTTACTGGGGAAAACCGATAGAGCTTTGGGTCTTCTGATCAAGATGCTACTAAAAACAGGTGTTCTGACAGGATGCTCCCACTTTATTCTGGATCATCACCTTGTACAGGTGCCTTTTTCATCTTTAGTTTCAGGAATGACAATACTGTGCCCTTAAAAAAAAAAAAAAGGCAAAAAAAAGCAAATTATAGGTCTATGATTTCAGTGCTATGAATATCACTTGTCGTCAAGGTGGGAGTTTGGAGTCAGAGAGCAGTGCCGGGAGCAGTGTGCCAGCCAGCCTGCTTGAACTTCGGTCCTTCTGAACCAAGAAATGCTTTAATTATTTTGTGCAACACGAGGCCTTTTGATTCTGGCAAGCAGAGGCAGAAGAGAAAGTTGCTATGCAACCAAGCAAGCAGCTGCTGAGCTGAGGAGTCCAGGAACTGGGAACTTTTACAAACAGGAATTGTCTTGAAAAATACAAACACGCAGAATTTTATGGTTGCTTCCAATTTTCATGTTTGTCATCATCTTGCTTCTGAATTTATTTAGCCAATGTTGGCGAAGAGTCATAAAAATGTTGCCTCAGGTGCAGTTGGCAGCCTGTTTTGGGGACTACAAAACTATGGGAATTTGGCTTTGGTGACAG
This sequence comes from Charadrius vociferus, assembly GCF_000708025.1. Taxonomy (NCBI): domain Eukaryota; kingdom Metazoa; phylum Chordata; class Aves; order Charadriiformes; family Charadriidae; genus Charadrius; species Charadrius vociferus. The sequence goes on along the minus strand of NW_009646736.1, from coordinate 4,929,608 downwards.
TGTCATTCTGTACATGCAGCTGACGAGGGACTTTAATTATTTTAGTCTAGGCTTGCATTGAATCCAGAAAGCTCCCCCTGTAACCGTAGTGCGAGCTCAGGCTTGACTTCCCTCTGGCAGTAGTGCAGATTCAACGTGAGGTTGAGCCCAGAGCCGGGGGCTCACGGGATGTGCTGTGAGGAGGGCCACCATGAGCTTCGTTTGTTCCTAAACCAAAATGAGCTACAGGGTTAGTGCAGGGACCTTCACCACGGGGTGAACATGCGTTAGGATGAATGGCTGAATTTCTCTCATGTTGCCTGAAAAAATCAACGTGGCTGTCTTCTTAACAACTGGGCAAACAGAAAACTGGTGCTACTCCTCTGCTCAGTTACAGTCCTGATATGTGTTGCTAGCAGGGAGGCCTGTCTATCAACCTTTTATTAAATAAATAAATGAATAAATTGTAGTGAAAAACGAGCTCCTTTTTCTTCCCTCAGATAGACACTATGATGAGCTAGAAAAGGTTGCTGACACCCTTTTTAGTGGAGTTAGGACTGAATTACAACAGGACATAAAATACAAACTCTGACTACCACTTGTGCTATTTAACTGCTTAATAAATTCCAAGGGAAGCGGACATTCAGCACTGTAAACAAGCCCTTTACTACCATCCCTTCCCATACAGGCTGTAGACACTGTTTAGACATTGACTTAGAAGTAATGTATTGGAATAATCACTTCTCCCCCTGTGCCACAACATAATTCATGAGAGGGGTTAGGCGAAGCCCCTGCACAGGCAGATCGATGGTTAAAGAACTGACTAGGAGAGCCACAAATCCTCCATCAAATTACAGCCAGGGTGTTCAGGCTGCCTCCTCCTGCTCTTATTGATAATATCTAGACAGCAAATTATCATATCAAAGTATAAATTCAAAGCAACAAAGTGATAATCATCTCCAATTCCTGGAGGATAAGCAACTAATGAGAGATTTAATGTAGTACAAATGCAGGAGATAACAAAATAATTACAAAATGGCAAACTGTTGAAGACTTTTAGGGAGAAGGCAAGGAAAAAAATGTTTTTCAAGCAGTGCTCTGTATAAGGAAATGTATCAACAGCCCATCTTTGAACAGATGCATTAGGGAAATTATACCCAAATATGTCCACTTGGCTTGGTTCCTTGTTCTGCATGTTCCTTAAATTGTGTTCTAGCAAAAGATCATCATCTTTTTTTTTTTTTTTTTTTTTAATAATAAAGCTCATTTCCCTGGTTACAGGAAATAAGAGTCTAATTTCTCTGTTGATGGTTTGGGATGTCTAGAGTACATACAGCGAATGGGTAATGGTGCAGGAACTGAGGAAGCCTTTCAACCCAAAGGCTGTTTAAAAATATTTATTATAAGATGTTAAATCAACCTGAAGGAGCTGAATGGGAAAAAAAATCACAGAGGCTTCTGCCTGTGAAGATGCAATGTGTGTGCCTGGAGCTGGGACTCAGTGAGTGACAACAGTGGGGGATGGCTGGGTTTGCTGGTGCGTGGTATATGCCATGCAGCAGCTCACAAATGGTTCCTGAAAGGGGATGAGCAACAGGATTGAGTTTGTGAGGCAAGATTTTGTCAGCTGGGAGATGTATTGCTGGTCAAGTTTTTTTATGGCTGAATAGATAAGAAAATTGCATCTTACAGATATTATGCAGCAGGAACCTGCAAAATGAAGCCATGCCCTGAACCTGGACAGGGAAGATGGAGACTATGCTCAGGTCTTAGGTCTATCTGCCAGAGGGGACCGTGCTGGCTGCAATGGAGACTGAAGCAGGTAAGGGAGGTTTGGAAAGGGGATGGAAGGTGGACTTGGGCTCTGCTTGGCAGGGTTGTGTCTGTAGTGAGGAGAAGGCATTAGGAACTGCCGGAGCGGCTAAGAGTTTAATCTGGACAGAAATGCAACAGTCGAGGAATAGCAGAAAGGCAGTTAGGAGTTGAGTTGTGCTTTAGGAGTGAATGAGGGACCTTATGATGGGTCCAACAACAAACCTGTCCTTGGGAAGAAGAAAGCACCTTTTCAAGTGTCTGTGAAGCCATCTTTGGTCTTCTGGTGAGTGCAGGTGTGAAGGCTGATCTGTGGAGACTCTGGCCTTTTTCCAAACGCTGAAAATAATGATCCCTGTTCCAAAGAGCTTACAGTCAAACCCAAAAGAAGACAGAGACTAGTTCAAAAGAAACAAGGACAAGAGAAATTTAAGGGTGTACAATCTTCAAAATGTCATTAATTGTAAATAATGATTTGCCTGACCTTGGCACTGTTCCCAGGAAGTCACACCAACCTCAAGAATGCAACATGATGACACACAACTTGAAAATACTGTGTCAAGCACCACCTGGTTCCTGTTAGATGAATGCCTCATTGATTTTGCTCATTTGTTCTTTACTCGATGGAAAACTCATGGATGGATGGAACTTTATTGAACTGCTTGGCAAACCTTTATGATTCTAAAATGTTTAATAAATTACTGATTAAAGGAGGGTAAAAATCAGAACTCAAAAAAGTCTGAAAAAATGTGGGTTTTTTTTCCCCAATATCTTGTAAATTAAGTATTTTAAGTTGATTGACAAAAACTTTTTTCTTTTTTCTTTTTTCTTCATCTTTGAGATGTTTATGGAAACTACTTCAATAGGTATGCCCAAATACTGACAACACTCTTTATCGCTTCCTCAAAGACCTTGGTATTGCTTGTGAAGATACAATTTCTATGAAACCTGTAAGTGAATCACACCAATTTGTTTTTTGAACTAGAGCTTCACAGGGGTGCCCTCTCAAAGCCCGGCTGATAGGAGATACAGCATTCACGAAGCCCTAAATATCCGTGTTGTGGTTTAACCCTAGCCAGCAGTGAGGACCATGCAGCCTCTTGCTCACCCCCTGTTTCCTCCCCTAGAAGGTTAGGGAGAGGAAGGAGAAAAGGGAGGGAAAGGGAAAAAAAACTTGTGGGTTGGAATAAAGACAGTTTAATAGAACAATAGCGGAAAAGGAAAATAACAATAATAATAAAGATAAAAGAATATACAGGACACAAGTCACTCTCACCACCTGGTGAATTGGTTGCCCAGCCTGACCCCAGCAGAGGTTTAGATTCCACCCCTCCCCCTGCCCCTGGCCAACCCCCTTTTATATACCGAGCATGACGTCTATGGTATGGAATATTCCATTGGCCGTGCCGTTGTTCTGTCTATGCTCCTCCTCAGCTTCTATGGGAAGCTGAAAAAAGTCCTTGACTAGTATGAAAATCACTTAGCAACAACTAAAACAATATGCGTTATTGGCATTCCTTTCATAGCAAAACTGAAAACACGGCAACCACTAGACAGAAAATTATCTCAGCTGAGACCAGGAGAATCCATAGTGTGGTGGAGTATGCATTGAATCATACCTCTAAAACAAATATAGAGAAGTATTTTAACTGCTGGCACCCCTTTTAGCCTCCTGCAGACTAGCTGTTTCACCTGTTGCTGCAAAACTCGATGTTAACTTTGTGGAAGGGAACTTTGAGGTAATCATAGGGAAGATGCCCAAGTGGAAAATTTCAACTCATGGATTCGTGTCCCCTTTTAATTTAAATTTTGTTAAATTTCCTAATTAATAGTGAGATGATGTTTGCTCTTATTTCCTTTCCCTGTGGGGAGAGCTTTTGGGCTTTTATAATGTGTGCGTGTGTGGCGTGTCTGTGCTCACGCAAGTCATGCACATGTAGATATTTATGTCTCTATATCTGCCTTTCTGTCACAGATTGCTATGATTATTATATACTCCTAGTTGAGAGAGCAGGGCTAAAATGCTGCTTGAATGGATATGGGAAGCTGGAGAGCCTGGTGGTAATAATTAGCATCTCTTGAGGAGTGACTCCATGTTCTTGGGCTGACCCTTGAGGAGAAAATCTCTACTGTAAGTGGCACCTGTTTTGCTATAAATCCTCTGATTCAAGCTTGTCTCCTCCTGTTGTGCAAATGAACTCTGATAATGAAGCAGTTGTAATTTTTAAGATTGAGATTAACGCATCTAATGAACCTCTGCTCATTCAAATTTGTACTGAGCAGCTTCTCCATGTAACACGAGAATAAGAGGAATGTGGTTCATCAAGTATCTTCCCCCATCCTGTTTGCTGATAATATAAATAAATCTTGCCAAGTTACTTTTTCGAGAGAAAATACAATACTCTCTGGCTCTCAATGAGCAATTGTGAAATCAACTGTTTCCTCTATTCTTTGAAAATGCCATTTGTATCTAATTATTCAAATCAGAAATATGAGGAGGACCACATAGTTCCTTCTAAGGCCTGAAGAGATCTTGCTGTGACTTCAAAACCCCAGCAAACCTGGCAAAATCAAAACAATTCTAAATAATGACAGCTGAATGGAAAAGGGGTTTGTGTGTTTCATCTTCTGAATGTCTGCAGTTCTACAGGAATTGATGTTTCTTAGTCATCTAAAATCCCATACTGGTAAGCAAAACAACAAAATGGAGAAAATGTCTAGAATACCATCCGTAAGAAAACAGGCAAATCATCAGGAACTTTGCCAAGATGTAACTCAGACAGGCAATTAAACAGGGAAAGCGTTCCTGTCTTAATCGTGCTGGTCTTAAGCTAGAATTAGAACTTGTAGATTTAGGTACTGTATATAAAATAAAATTTAAAAAATCTCAGCAAGAACACTTCTTTTTGCATAAAATGCAATGCTTGACAGAGGGGATTCTACACTAGAAGATTTGACTTTCAAATATTCTCACAAGTTAAAACAATTTCTTGATGAACCAGTTTAACTATTCTGAGCACTGAAGAAAAGCATCCACAGGTGACACAAACTGAAGCCCTAACCTGAACATCTGCAGCTGAAGTCCTGTTTCTGTTGACAACTGGAATCCCTTGAGCCAGGCCAAGCATGGCAATGGTACCAAGGCTATCTAAAAATAGAAATACCTTAAAACCAAGCCAACCCTTCCCTCCTCCTGCCCTTTGGAGACGCTTCCCTCTAAATCAGTGTTTCTCCTATATGTTCAAAATTCTCCATTACCTGTAGAATTTCTCCTGAACCAGCCCCTACCCCCAGTTTTTTACATTTTATAAGCTTGTTTCACCTTTTGCTACTGAACCCCTGCTGTTCTCCCAGGGAGAGACTGACGAAGCCTGGGTTGGGAAGATTTTGTTCCGTTCATAAAATTTACTGACTTTTCACAGGTGCTGTGCACCCAGCTGAGGGTAGTTCGATCTGCTGGACCATCCAGAACCTGCCCATGAAAGAAAGGGCTGGGTGGCAAAGGGGAAAGGGCATTGCTGATGCCTCTTGTGCAGCTTTCCTGGGTTCGACGTTGGGAAGTTTCCCTGGATTTAGTCTCTGTGTTGATGGAGGCAGAAGGGCAGGGGCTTTTCACAGTGTGTGATAGCAATGCACTGTTGTAGATGGCTCTTGTTTCAGTTCTGCGTGCCGTGATCTACTGCTAAGCCAGAGATAATATTGCTGCTGGTAGAGAGGAGGCTTTTCCAGTTTTGGTAGCCCTAACTATATGCCATTGAGAGAGGGAATCAGAAACGTTGAGCATTACACTGAGTGCCTTTGATGCCTCTGCTTGCTCCTAAACCATGGGGATTGCCAGGGCTCAGCAGAGATGTGGGCTGAAAGAAATCTGGGCTGGTAAATGACCTTCTACTTCCAAACTTCTACAATTAGATGTGAAAACAGCAAAAAAACAGTAAATATGGGATCCACAAAGCTCTGTTTCTAAAGGCAATTTTTGGAAGAACATCATTTTAAGGCAACACTAGCCCTAGAAATAACTTATTACACTTATTTATAAGATGCTCATGAATAATTTACGCTACATTAACTTGTAAATGTGATAGCTTTTGAAATCATTAAACTCCAGTAGCTTGCTTTGTAAATCCATTGACTGGGTCTCATTATAAAAAGCTAATTAGCTCATTCAGCTGGAACATATTTTGTAAAATAGCTATGCTAGTTTTCTCCTTTATATTTCAACAGATTATATTAATACTAAAAATATTCCAGCAATGGTATAATGGAAATATTTAATAATAAGGATATAAAATTCTATACGAACAGATAATTGCATTACATTTAACAAGTTTTCCAAAATCTGGTAAGTAAGGTATTGGGATTATGGTTGTATTTATGAACATATGATATTAGAAAACTCTGAGATATACGTTATTTAAATATGAAAGACTATAATTTATACATGGGAGGGATATTTTCAAAGTGTTCGTTTGGGTGTGTGAGAAGCTGGGGTCTTTGCTTAAAAAGTTATACTCCTAAAGTTGAATTTCTGTGCCATGGTTGGCACTAGTGAGGATGCAGACCACAAGTGAGTGTGAGCAGCGTGCCCATGACAGCAGGGGCAAGAGGCGGGGAAGTGCATGAGGCTGTTGTCGCCCCCACTCACAGGGAAATACTGTGGCCATCAGCCCATTGCAGTCTTTTTTTCCATGAAAAGTGTTTTTTGTTTGCCATTGAATTCTGATATTGAGAAAATACTTCATTTTTCTGCTGTGTTGTTCTTCCTATAGGTGTTATCCCTGCCACCATGGAAAGAAATAAGAGGAGGAAAAATAGGCACCCACCGAGCACATTGCGCCTCCAGCACCTGACCAAGTGCTGCACCCTACACAGCTCCACAAGAAGTGCCAAATCCGGGTATCAGAAACACCCACTGAGCCCCCAAGCATCCGTCTGGGCTTTACCATGGGGAAGCTTATCTTTGCATGAATGACTTGTTCCCGAGTCATGCCGTCCCACCCTCTCTATCAAAATAATCACAGTATACCCATCCAGCACAATATCAGAGGAGCTGTTTTGTAGAATGTTTCAGTATAAAGTAAAATGTTGTTTAGGTTCATTTATGCTAAAGCCCTGGCTTTGTGAGAAGAGAATCTGTAGGAAAATCAATAGCCACTGGGCACAAAAAAAAATCCAGCTGGTTTGATAGTAATCATCTGTGTTGTATTTGAAAAGTTTTTGCTATGTAAAATACCGCAACACACTTTTTTTTTTTTTTCCCAAATATTTTGGGTTTATGTTTGTTTCTCCTTCAAATTCAAAAATTTTTAAACTTCAATACTTTTAAATCCCTCTTACCAACTTTTAAAGGGATTAGGGTAAATGGCTTTTATTCTGCAGTCACTATACTATTGCTTTCAAATGCATCTTCTTGGATTTCCTGTTCAGAAGAAAAAAGAGGAGGAATTTAAGTAATTCACAGCAAAGCTACAATGTCTGCTTCTGCGCTGATGAATGTTTCCCTTTAGGAAAGGCAGATCTCTTATTAATATAACATCTGGCTTTCATCTTGAATAAATACAACAACTCAAAAGCAGGAGAAAAAAGAGTACAAAAATGTGAATTTTCCGGCATATCGAGCAGCCAAAAGGCCTAACCAACAGAAATTATATCTGGCAAGCAATGCTGCTGAAACTGCCATAAATGAATGTTCTGGGACAAGACTTTTCAGAGGGACCACTGGGTCACCTGGAGAGCCAAGAGGAGTGGGATGGTGAGAAGAACAGAAAACAGCACGGATTTATGATCCTCTACGTCAAAACGGCCATTATCAGTGGGTCCTTCAGGGAGCCTTCTCTGTATTAACTGCAGCAAGAAAGCTCTATAATCTCACTAACGGCTTTGTATCCTAGCTGCATGTGATTTCGTGGTGTGCAGCCACCCTTTGCTGCCCTTTCCCCTTGTCAGGCAACATATCTCACTCCTGCAGGACCCATCTCAAGGTTCTCATGCCTTTTCAACTGCAGATTTTGAGAATTAGTCCTAGTGTTTAGAGAAAAAATAAAGAAGATATTTAGCCATTTTAGACTTTTATCATTAAAAAATGGGAAAAAAGCCAAACCCAAAAACACACACCAGAAAAGTCCTCCAGAAAACCAGCGAGAAGGCAGAGGTTTGACAGGTGTTCCAGAGATGTTTTAGTTCTGTGGCTGCAGTGTGGGGCTGTAGATATATGCACATGGTCCTGATGGAGGTACGAACACAAATCAGCATCTGCCAGTGGGGAAGGTCTCTCTGATTCCAACCCAGTTCATATTTTTTGTCCCTCTCCCTTCCTGTTGGGAGTGCATTGATTTGTGCTGCTCCATTAATGAGCAGACCAGCCTGGCGAGAGGGATGCAGTTGGTTATTTATGCGCTGACAGTTATCAGCTGTTATTCCTGCGGGATGTGAGTGGTCCGGGGGTACCATGCGTGGGGCAGGGCGTGCTGCTCTTCTGGGACAGCAGCACGGCTGCAGGATGGGGGCAATACCACAGGCACCTCCTCAGGGGCTGGCAGGTCCCTGAGCAGAGTTTGTTGCAACTTAGAAAATCATCGTGTTCACTGCAACAGTTAACTGGAAGCTGAGCCCAGCCTGCAAAGAAGTAGTAGTTGGCAGGAGGGCAGTTGACTATAAATGCTTTTTTATTTCTGTTCTGTTTGAGCTACTGTGTAGCGTTTTGATCTGAAAGCTCTCATAATTTAGAAGTTTTAAATTTGATTTGATGACTTTGAAAGGTAGCTAATCTCACATTTAATTTTTACTAAGACTTACCTTCTGTTTGTTCTTTTTTTCTTTCTTTCTTTTTTTTTTTTTTTTTTTCTTTTTTTTTTTTTTTTTTTCTTTTTTTTTTTTTTTTTTTCTTTTTTTTTTTTTTTTTTTCTTTTTTTTTTTTTTTTTTTCTTTTTTTTTTTTTTTTTTTCTTTTTTTTTTTTTTTTTTTCTTTTTTTTTTTTTTTTTTTCTTTTTTTTTTTTTTTTTTTCTTTTTTTTTTTTTTTTTTTCTTTTTTTTTTTTTTTTTTTCTTTTTTTTTTTTTTTTTTTCTTTTTTTTTTTTTTTTTTTCTTTTTTTTTTTTTTTTTTTCTTTTTTTTTTTTTTTTTTTCTTTTTTTTTTTTTTTTTTTCTTTTTTTTTTTTTTTTTTTCTTTTTTTTTTTTTTTTTTTCTTTTTTTTTTTTTTTTTTTCTTTTTTTTTTTTTTTTTTTCTTTTTTTTTTTTTTTTTTTCTTTTTTTTTTTTTTTTTTTCTTTTTTTTTTTTTTTTTTTCTTTTTTTTTTTTTTGTTAAATCCTTCTGGTCTTGTTTGTAAAATGCAATGTAAGGGCAAAGTCCTGGGAAATACACCTAAGAGCTGCATCTGCCTCAGGGACTTGTATCTTCTCCCTCTATTAGGTCTGCTCCTGTCAGCCTTAAGACTCTGCAGCTTCACAGTATGCCCCTATAAGGTAAAATTCAATTCCCCCTTTCTGTAGAAGGGAAAAATGATGCACAGACCAGATAAATTACCTGCCCAAGGTCAGAGCGTGGTTGAGGGAGCAGTAGCACACTGATGAAACCATCTCTACCCCATTTTGATAAGCCTGCAAGTGGCTTTTGTTAGGAAGCACTAGCATGGAATATCTGTAGCAGTGGAAAAAAAATAAGTTTTTTTCCTGTTTTCCATATTTTTTTTTGTCCTTCAGCTTTCTGCAGCAAACCTTCACATAAGTCTTGGTGGTAAATTTTGCATTTGACGGATGACTGGGCTACTAGTGGGCGACTGTGAATGAGCTAAAGTAAGTTTATGGGGAGCAGGCAAAATATTACAAATAAATTTGCAAGAATGCACTATCATCTTCTACCCTGCAAAACCATAGGGACCAAGCGTAGCCCCAGACAGTCATACTCAATTGCCACTCACCCTGATTACCGTCTTTCAGCAGTTTCTGAGATGGATTAGACCAGATGGATTAGTACAGTCGAGTTCTCTTGTGATGGCTTGTTTCCATCAACTAGAAGCAAAGACCTTACACGTCAAGACCTTACGTTTCAAGAAGCCCTTATCTATTGACTTGACTTTTGCTTGGCAAGTACAATATTGTCAATGAAAAGAGAGGAGTCACTTTTTCACTACGGTG